>NC_058419.1:75003635-75203207 GCF_002201575.2 Neomonachus schauinslandi | reverse complement strand
CCATTTCATCCAGATTGCTCAGTTTATTGGCATATAGTTGTTGATAATAATTTCTAAGAATTGTTTCTATTTCCTTGGTGTTAGTCGTGATCTCTCCCCTCTCATTCATAATTTTATTAATTTGGGTCCTTTCTCTTTTCTTTTGGATAAGTCTGACCAGTGGTTTATCAATCTTATTAATTCTTTCAAAGAACCAACTTCTAGTTTCATTGATCTAATCAATGTGTTTCTGGTTTCTAATTCATTGATCTCTGCTCTAATCTTAATTATTTCTCTTCTAATGCGTGGCTTAGGCATCGTTTGTTGCTTTTTCTCTAGTTCTTTAAGGTGTAGAGTTAGTTGGTGAATTCGGGATTTTTCTATTTTTTCGAGTGAGGCTTGGAGGGCTATGTATTTCCCCCTTCGGACTGCCTTTGCAGTATCCCATAGGTTTTGGACCAATGTGTTTTTGTTCTCATTGATTTCCATAAATTCTTTAAGTTCTTCTTTGATTTCTTGGTTGACCCAAACATTCTTGAGCAGAGTGGTCTTTAGCTTCCAAGTGTTTGAATTTCTGCCAAATTTTTTCTTGTGATTGAGTTCCAGTTTTAGAGCATTGTGGTCTGAGAATATGCAGGGAATAATCTCAATCTTTTGTTATCGGTTGAGACCTGATTTGTGACCCAGTATGTGGTCTATTCTGGAGAAAGTTCCATGTGCGCTTGAGAAGAATGAGTATTCTGTTGTTTTAGGGTGGAATGTTCTGTAAATATCTATGAGGTCCATCTGGTCCAGTGTGTCATTCAAAGCTCTTGTTTCCTTGTTGATTTTCTGCTTAGATGATCTGTCCATTGCTGAGAGTGGAGTACTGAGGTCTCCTACAATTAAGGTATTGTTATCAATATGACTCTTTATTTTGGTTAACCGTTGGCTTATGTAGATGGCTGCTCCCTTGTTGGGGGCATAGATATTTACAATTGTTAGATCTTCTTGTTGGATAGACCCTTTAAGAATGATATAGTGTCCTTCTGTGTCTCTAACTGCATCTTTAGTTTAAAATCTAATTTGTCTGATAAAAGAATTGCTACCCCAGCTTTCTTTTGAGGTCCACTGGCATGGAAGATGGATCTCCATCCCTTCACTTTCAGTCTGGATGTATCTTTAGGTTCAAAATGAGTCTCTTGTAGGCAGTATATGGATGGGTCCTATCTTTTTATCCAATCTGCAACCCTGTGCCGTTTTTTTATGGGAGCATTTAGGCCGTTCACGTTGACAGTGATTATTGAAAGATATGAATTAATTGTCATCATGTTGCCTGTGACAACGTTGTTTTTATAGATTATCCCTGTAACTTTCTGTTGTATATCACTCTTGGGGTCTTTCTCCCTTTATAGAACCCCCCTTAATATTTCTTGCAGGGCCGGCTTAGTGGTCACATATTCTTTCAGTTTCTGCCAGTCTTGGAAGCTCTGCATCTCTCCATCCATTCTAAATGACAGACTTGACGGATAAAGTATTCTTGACTGCGTGTTCTTCTCATTTAGTACCCTGAATATGTCTTGCCAGGCCTTTCTGGCTTGCCACGTCTCTGTGGATAGGTCTGACATTATTCTGATGTTCCTCCCTCTGTACGTAAGGAATCTCTTCCCCCTAACTGCCCTTAAGATGGTTTCCTTGGTTGTAAGATTTGCAAGTTTTACTATTACATGCTGGGATGTTGGCCTGTTTTCCTTGATCTTGGGAGGGGTCCTCTCTTCCTCTAGGACGCGAATGTTTATTTCATCCCCAGATTAGGGAAGGTCTCAGCTGTGATTTGCTCAAATACATCTTTTGGTCCTCTCTCTCTCTCTACTCCCTCTGGGATTCCAATAATTCTGACATTGAAACGCTTCATGGTGTCACTTATTCTCTGATTCTATTTTCATGGATTCTGAGTTGTTTTTCCCTGGCCTCCTCTTTTCCCTTTTTATCTATTATATTGTCTTCCAGGTCGCTTATTCGTTCTTCTGCTTCACTTACCCTAGCTGTTAGGTTATCTAGTTTGGATTGGATCTCATTGATAGCATTTTTAAGTTCTGCCAATTCAGCTTTCATTTCTGCCCTTAGAGACTCTATGTTGCCATGAATTGATTTCTCCATTTTAGCCATTGTCTTCACAATTGCTAGCCTGAATTCCATCTCCGACATCTTGGTTATAACTGCATCCATTTGTAAATCTTCAGCATAAGTCATAATCTCTGAGTCTTTTCTATTTTGGGGGCTCCTCCTCCTAGTCATTCTGTTGATGGTGGTTGAAGGAATGTATAGAGTCCAAATTATTGACCAGAACCCAGGCAAGATGCACCTGTTTTCTTGGGATCTTAGGGTTGCTGGCCTCTTGTTTTCCCAGCCTGTCTTCTGGGGGAGGGGCCTGCTGAGCTGTTACTCAGGCAACCCTGTGTGGGCAGAGTTGCCCTGCCCCCCTGTGGCGGGGATGGGCTCTGCGGCAATCAGTTTTTGGGGCTTTTGTTCTCTGGCAGCTTTCCCTGGCGGCTTTCTGCATCTCTTCCACAAGTCAGAGCAGAAGAGACTGTTTCCAACCGTCTGCCTCAGAGCAGAGAGACCACAATCTGTTCTTCAGTGAGGTCTCCAGGCCACACTATCTCCGTTTCTGTCTGTGCTGCTATAACCTGCAGCGTCCTGGGTTGTGCGCCCCTCTGCAGTGCTCCCAGTTCTGCCTCCAGGTCAGGGCACGTCTCTGCCCTTTGTGTTTCTAAAACCGCCAGCCGTTCCCAGTTTGCACGTGTGACCCCACTGCTCTGGGTTTCCATCCTGGGGGCTGCCCTAAAGTCCTTTCCCTGCCACTACTGGTCTGCGAGTCTGTGCCCTGTCCCCAGTGCGCGAGGCTGTCGCTCACTGGCAGTGTAGGATCCCCATGGCCAGGCTCCCTCCCACTGCCGTTTATCCTCCCATATCTGCCCACAGACTCATGGGTCCCTGCTTCGTACCTCAAAACCAACCGCCTGCAATATTCTGTTTGTAGAGATCCACATCTTCTTACATCTCAGGCTGATTTCATGGGTGCTCAGAGTGGTCTGGTAGATATCCAGCTCAATTCCGGGGACCAGTTGGTCCCCTATTCCTCCGCCATCTTTTTCCTGTCTCATCTTTCTTTAACCCAAAGGGAAGTTCAGGACCAGAAAAATTTTAATTCAACTAGTATGTATTAAACACATAGTATGTTTTTAGCCCCCTATTGTGTCCCAATAACATGTACATGCAGAATACTGGCACATTTTGAATGTTGCTGCATTTTTTATTTTTTTTTACAATATCCATTCAATTTTAATTATGTTACCTTTTATTATTTTGCAATATATTTAAAAAATGCTGTTACAGTTGCCTTAACTGCTCTACAAGACCTGGAATAAAAGAACACTTAGAATTAGAACACACAGACTTCAAGCTGTAATACCTACTTGTACTAACCATTAGTACCAAAGAGATGTAGTTTTTTAAATAGGCAGATGTGTGGCAATGCAAAATAAAATATAAACTTGTTAAAACAAACAGTAAACTTTGTTTTAATAGCTATAGAAAGGAGGTGGTTTTGTTTTCGTTTTTCAACACATCTGGTTCTGGCAGCAAGTTGTATTATGCATTTAAAGCAATACATGCCCTGGAAGCTTCTATTTTGAGTTGTGTGCATCATCTGTATTAGAGCCCAGACACATGAAAAATATCATTCCTAATCCTCTCACTACTCCTCCCTCTAGAAGGTCATGAACTCAAGATTCTTGTTGGTGAAGTATTTTATAATATTTTTTTCCAGTGACACTGAATGCTTTTAATTTTCTCTAAAAGAGAAGTGATGGAAATACAAGGAACCCTCCAGTGTCCAGTTTTCACCTCACATTCTCCACAAGCAGTAAAATAGCAGTTCTACATGTTGATGAAAAAGAATTTCAATTTCCCCATATTAGTTTCTTAATCATATTAGCACTAAAATTGATCTGGATTTAGCTGGATTTCCAAAAGGAAAATTTTAGTTGCCAAATATTTCAGAAATTTAATAAAGCATTACATATATGTAATTAGCTCTTATCTACCAAAAATATATATAAATATATATATATTTTACCTTCACTGAATTTCTTTTTTTCTGCTAGACATGAGAACAAGATTAAGTGGACCAATGTTGGCTTTATTACTTTATAAGCAATAATATGAGTCTTTTTTTTATTCAGTACAATTGCATGTTCATAATAAATTCACAAATGGTAATACAAAGAAATACTTACTGAATAGGCCTCTGCCAAGCAATTCATGTTTTAAGGTTAGACTCTACCAAGTGGCACTGTGGCATTATAGGCATTCAATTTTTGTTTTCTTTTCCCAAGTTTGTCAGTTCTTTACTATTTTTTTTCCTAGCAAGGGATGGTATATGATCACAAAGTAAGGCCTAGAGACCATTTACAGTTGCTTCCAGTATTGGACAGACCACTTAAGAGCTGATATAAGCCAAACTGAACAATAGTCAGGTGGAACCACATCTGACTACATTCAAATAGTCTCCAATAGTACTTTGCTAATATACATGTTTCCTTCTTCTCAGCTGATTTTCTGTTGATCTTATTAAAATTACAACAAATAAGACTGCAAAGTTTTTGTAGACTTGTAGTTTTAGGGGACTGCTATGTTCATATGCATATATTTTAATTCACAAAATGTCTCTATAGTTATGTTCTTTCTATAAACATGGTTGGTAAAATAAAAAAGGCACAAAAGGGGGATAATGAGAAATGTTTTCAACTTTCAGTGAAGAATACCAAATCAAGTATCTTTCATGAAGAAAAGCAGAGAAAAATGATCAGTAATTCATGCACAACATGAGCTAAAGAACCCCCCCCCCAAAAAAAAAACCAAAACCAAACAAACAAAAAAACCCTTCTCTTCAGATATGTCCTTACGCTTGAGGAGAAAATTAGTTTTCCTAATCGCGTGCTTCACGTAAAATAAAATGTGAAGCTGCACATATATATGTCTGGTTTAACAGTGGACCCATGTTTTTTTTTAAAGTGAGGCAATTAAAGGAAAACAAAACCAAAATACCTTCATAAACAAAGAACTCCACCTGTAACCTCTGTCCTTTCTACCGAGTGGGGCAAAATGTCCAATAAAATGTAAAATGCAGCATACGCAATCATGTAATCTAAAAACTTTTCATGATAACTTACTGCAAATTGCACTTGACGGTTCACCACAACAATGGAAAACTGGCCCCTTGTTGGTTCACACAGTCCTTGAGACCCAAAGTGAAGTCACCAGTAAAACAATCTGGATAAAAAGTTTGCAGTTGTGCTCAGCCAGCTAGCTCCAACCTTTGGGTGTGAGCCGTCCCGGGACACTGCTTTGTCTCTCACTTGTGGAACTCTCATCCTCAGGCAGGTTATCAGGCAGTTCTGTGTTCTATTCTATTTCCACAGGCGTATCTTGTAATGGGACCAGCATCTCTTCTCCACTTTCACTTTTCACAACTAGCTGAGCCTTCATAACCTTGGTTGATGCCAAAATCTCTGCTTTCAAATCTGAATGGATCTGCACCACACATCTTTGAACAGCCATTTGAAAATAAAGCTAATAACACCTTTAACTTTTTTCTTTTCTCTAGCTTTATTGTAAGAATACAGTATATAATGCATATAATATACAAGGTATGTGGTAATCGACTGTTAATGTTACCAGTAAAGCTTCCCATCAGCAGTCAGCTATTAGTAAAGTTTTGGGGAGTTGGAAGTTACACGTGGATTTTCTACTGTGGAAGGAAGAGGGGGTTCCCCTAACCTCCATGTCATTCAAGGGTCAACTGTAAATGTGAAAACCATTTTTGCAGTTTATTAAGAGTTAGGCACGAGAAGGCTCTGCAGCCTTAATTTTCTTAGTTGTTATGTTGTTAATAGAGTACAAGTTTAACAGGATTTTTTTTAAAGATGATTTAACCTCGGTTTTAATCTTATAATGAATACTAAGCTGCAAAGAGATGTTTAGTCATGTATTAAATTTCTGGAGCTTTATGGCTATGGACAGCAATACAGATAGGATTTCTAGGGGCACAGAAGATGTGAATCTTAAATCTAAATAGGAGTTAAATAGAGACAGCAAAGTGGGCTGTCTCTATTTAATAAGACCTTTAATTTTTAGAAAAGCTTCTTCTCAGAGATTTGTCCGAGCTGTATCATCAAGACCATCTATGTGCAAAACCACTGTTTTGACACGTTTGTTTGTAGTTCCCAGAAAAAAACCTGAGCTTTCCTTCTACGTGAATTCATTTCATTGAAACTATCACCATCTGCCATATTGAAAGACTGAAGAAAGTCATAAATTTCAAAGCCAGCAGTTTTGTTTCTCCTGGAGTTGTAGTCTTCTGTATAACATTTTGCAAACTTAACACCATCCCCAGTTCTTTCATCTTTTCTCTGTTAGCATGGCGTTCTGCCAAGTACCGAAGAGCAAGAAAAGCTGAGTGGACAACAGGGGAGTTGGGATGGTCCATAAACAAAATAAGGCCAGGCAGACATCCCTGATCCTGGAAAATGGCTCTTCTATTTAATGGATCTGCTGCTAGATCCTATAGCTTGTTAACTACCGAGAGTATCAGGTTCTTCATTCATGGTGGAGGAGGAAGAATTCATCTTCTATGCCATACACATGAACAAAATCTTCTTAAATTCACACCAGAGCTTTAGGGGTCCAGAGCCTGCTGCACCATCAGGGCCACATCAACAAATGAGGTGGAAGGACCCAGGAGCCTCACAGTGGGTCCCTCTGTTTGCAGCTGCAGCCTCAGCGGTGGTGAAGGACAAGGTTAACTCTAGAAGCCAAAGAGCAAGCTGCAGCACTGTTTAAATTAAATATATATAAATAATTTTTGAAGCTAGGTGATGGGTTCACAGTGTTCATTTTACTATTCTCACTACTTTTGTATCCTTTTGGAAATTTCCATATAAAATGTTTTTAAAAAGAACAAGAAAGAGCAGGAAGTAGGAAACAAGAATGTCACACAATGGACCTAGGAGTACTTACAAAGCAATATTTAGCCCTAGTACCTGCAAACCAATATGCTGGGTATGTGTGAAGCTAGTATTGGGATGTATGTAGGTAGCACAGAAGGTAGGAACATGTGTGAATGAATATGGTTGTGTGCCTTTGTGTCTGTATATCATCTTGTATGTAGAGTGATATGGTTGTGTGTGCACACAAAAGAGTACATGTGTGCAAAGGAGTATAAGAATGTGACAGATTGTAGACATTTTTATGCTTAAGGGGGGTGAATGTAAACATTGTTAGTGCATGGACAGGTTTAATTGAATATATGCATATGTAGTTGTAGGAGAGTTTGTATGATCAGGGGTGTGTAATTGTGGATAATTTGTGATTTGTATTTGTATACACATATTATTCACACACACATGTCTGGGGTATGTGTGTGTAATCAAGGAACAGGTTGGATTGAGTATGTAATGGTGTGAATATGCAATAGTAAATTTGGATGACTCAATATGTGTGCATTCCAAGAGAGTGGTGACTCACTCAGGGCTGTGAGTCTAAGGGTACTATGTTCTGTTCCTCTGGACTAGTGAGAAGAGGTTGAGTGCTATGGAAATGGGTTCGCATGGCTGTGCTGGGGCTGAGGCACACAAAGCTACTGGACATATAACACTTATCTCCCTCAGGAGTGAGACTGTGTCTGTGTAAGAGCCAAACTGGCAGCTAGTTTGGCGGACAAGAGGGACATTACCTTCCTCCAGAATCAGGTTTGCTGCAGCCTCATTCCCTTGCTCTTCTACCTCATGAACAAGCAAATGAGGTAATGAAGGTGAGCTCATAGTCCTCCCCTATGCTCCCCTCTCTATGCCCCCTTCTCCTCCTAGCAACACCCTTAGAGTTTATTTTTTTTAAGATTTTATTTATTTATTTGAGAGAGTGAAAGCGCACACCAATGAGTGGAGGGAGAGGAGCAGAGGGAGAAGGAGAAGGAGAAGCAGACTCCCCGCTGAGCAGGGAGTCTGGAGGAGGGACTCAACTCCAGGACCCTGGGATCATGACCTGAGCTGAAGACAGGCACTTAACTGACTGAGCCCCCCACATACCCCAACACCCCCTAGTGCTTATTAACAGCAAGTTCCAAGTTTGCCTCTAGAGTCAATGGATGGCTGTGGTGTTCCCTGTTGTGGCTGGAGGTGATGTGTTTCTCCAAGCAGGGAAGGCTGGTGGAAGGTGGGGAGGAGGCCTGGGAAGATCCCACCCCTCCTTCTGAGGCTCAGCCTGCTAGATAAATTCCTCAGTGAAAAACTGTCATCTGAAACCTACCTAACTGCCTCATCACTCCTCTCCTCTAGTACCCAAAGTCCTTCTGTCCTATCCTATCCATTTTCCCCCTCTCACCTTCTCAGTTCCCCTGCTTAAGCCTGGGCCAGAGGCCCACTTTACCCCTTCCTCCCAGAAAATTGTGGAGGAGGTCAATGTGTGTCTAGGGAGAGAGAGGTTGTTGGAGGAGTCTCATAGCCTGGGGCCAGGACAGTGGTCTGGATCCCTTATTTGTCCCCCTTCTCTTGTTCTATAGAATGCCAAACTCATCTTCTACTGTGCCAATTTCTTCTAGTGGTCAGAGCTCCAGAAGCTTTTTCACCATATGGCCTAGGATGCAGGTCTATGGGCTCTGCAAAATGTCTGGAAGTTTTTGTAAGGGTGCATTTAATAGTTGAGACTAGACAAAGCTTTTGGGTAGGAGTTTGAGCTTTGGATTCTCTTACACATTTCTGGCTCCCTTATGTCCTTAACAGGATTCATGGCATGGCTGATAGCACCTGGTGTGGCCCAAAGGTAGCTGAGCTTTAGCCCTGGGTCCAGTTTACCTTGTCTCCTTTTTGTATAGGGAGAACATGCTCTGCAAGTTGGACGTCTTCCTCTCCCAGGTTGTCAACTATATCCATTGCAAGTGGCTGAATTTATATAGAGCAGCAGCCTAATATATTGGTACACAGGCCCAAGAACTTCCTCCTTGGCATCACCTCCACTTTTTGGGGTCTGACACCCACAGCAGTAGGAACAGGTTTGAATTTGGCAAGCTGGGATGGTCTTTGAGTTGGGTCCAAGTTCTAGATGGTCTCATATTCCCCAACATTTACACTAGGAGTGTAAATATAGGGGATAGAACACTGCCCTGGGAGTTTGGGAAATTTAAGTTTGGTCCTTCCCAATTCTGTCAGCTTAGACAAATCTCTTGCCACTCTGGCCTCAGTTTCCCATAGCTGTAAGATCAATTTACTGTAAATTGCCCTCTTCCTTTGCTTCCTTTACTTCCATTACTGTAAATGTCCTCTTCCCAGGGCATTTAGAGTTTGTATATAGGCATGTCTACATGCAAAATAAACGAGATGATATATAGGCCTGATCAGAGGCCTGAACAATGCATTTGGATGGTGGATAGTGTTGCAGAATAATACACAAATGATTGCTCTTGTCTTGAACTCATAGCATAATTTATTTTTGAAATATCCCATATAGCATATCACCTCTTTAAATAAATTGCTAGTTCTAACCCTAAGCCCCTTCTCAAATAGTTGCTGCATTCTTTTAGGCTTTTGTAGCTGGCTCAGGTTGTTCAAGCAACATTTGGGAACCTCTGGCTTGGGGAAAAATGACTAGCTAAGATTCTTCCCAAACCTTTTCCTTCCCTGTTTTTTTTTTTTTTTTTCCTTTCCAGAACATACTGTCAACTTGCTGTCCTATGCTGTTTCCAGGGTTCTAGATTAAAAGGGTGTGGCCCTTCTCTTTGGAATTAAGGCCCAAGCAGTGAGTGGGTGATCTGGATTACTGGGATGGGGACAAGGGGGTTTGCCTTTTAGGGCCCCTTTGAAAAACTGGGGATCTGTACCCTAAAGCTTTCTATCCAGCATCCTCTGATGTGGTTAGAGGGACATTGGAGAGGCCTTTTTCCCCCAATTTTCCCTACTAGCCTATCTGAGTGTCTGAAAATCTACTCACAGGAAGTGCTCTTTTGTGTTAAGAATTCATGGTTACAGAAGGCCCCTGGTAGCTTTTTTTCTCCCTTCCTCCTCCAAGTCAGGAGAATATAGCAGTGGCTAACTTGTTGGTATACCTTCCCTTTAGTTTCTTCAGCTCCATAGTGGTGGTGGTAGAGAGAAGAGAGGAAGTTCTATTTTCCTCTCCACCTAGAGATGGTGGCCTAGATGGACCCTGAGCTCCCTGTGCCAGCTGTAAGAAGCTACCTCACCAATTCATACTTTAGGAGGGCCATATTTATTAAGTACCATTTTGGTGGAGCGTTTTCATGGAAATTTGGGGGAAAAAAGTTCACATTTTGGCTTTCTACTTACTGAGGAGGCAGGCTCTATCTATCTAGTTGTTGAGATGCCATCCTTTAGTTAAACTAGGTGGCAGCCCCACAAGGAAAGGAGGTGTCCAGCCAAAGGTTCAGCTCCATACTTTTTTTTAAAGCTTCCTCTGCACAATCTCTTTTTCTTTCTTTTGTTCCCTTAACTTGTTTGTCCCTTTACTGCTATTCACTCTTCTTTCCCCAATAGTTCTTCCCACCATCCTTTCATTGTTTAGGTTCCTGCCTGTCACTCCTTCATCACAAGCATCCAAAATGAGTGCTCACAAATGCATTCAATTACACAGCTGTATAAAAGGTTGCTCTCTAACTCCTGGAGGGAAAACCAAGCAAGGCGGAGAGGATGTAGATACTGTAGAGCAATTCAGTGTTTCCAGGGCCTTCAGAACTCAGCTGAGGTTCCAGTGAGACTCTAGAGATTAAGCTTGCCAACCTCATTTGAGAAAGACCCCGCCCCCTTTCTTTTCTCTATTCTTCCCTTCCCTTCCTTTCATTTCCCTGTCTTTGCTCCTTAGAAAATCCCTTGCTTTCCTTTAATAAAGGCCCCCTCCTCTGGGGGGCCTTTCAAGAGCAGGGGAGTGTAAGGAATTAGAGAATTGCTTTCCTCAGCATAGAAATGGCTCTCCTCTCCCTCAGTGCTTCCTTAAGTCAAAAGAGGGAAAAGAAAAACAGGTCCATTCCTACTGTTTCATTGGGTCTCTTCAGAGACAGATGGTTACTGCCAAAACCATTGAGTGAGTGATGAGTGGTTGAGCTAGATAAGATGGGACCCCTGCTAGCAGAGGGGAATCAGTTCATAGTGGGCTGGGCCCTGGGTTAGGAATCCAGAGACCTTTATAGGCCCATGGGAGAGAGGTAAGGAGGGAGGGAAAAGGGAATGAGGGAAAGAAAGAGGGCCAGAGGAAGGGGAATTGAGAAAGAGAGAGAAAAAGTGGGCTCCAAGCTATTTCCCACAGGCTCCTGTTCTCACTTGGAGATGGGATCCAGGCCTAGCATGGGTAAGATGGGCAGAGATAACAACTGTGGACATGGGATGGGCACAGGAGTACCTCTGTACTCTGTGCTCTGAGCATCCTGGTAAGGTGAGAACATCAGAAATCCAAGTTTGGCCCATAAATAGTGTCTCAATGCATCAAAAATAAGGGGTGGGAAAGCAAAACTTCAGTGAGAGAAACTTTATTTGGTCAGCTTCATGCCATGAAGCTCTGCTGGCTGATTATTTTCCACTGAATTATTCAGGCGAATCAAGCTGACCTAAACTGACCAACCGGTGTGCTTAGTTTTAATGTCATATAGACAGTAACTTTTTCCTGGTCCTTAGTTTTCCTATTAATAGTAGTTTTATGTATGATGACTATTACTTATATAATAACAACACTACAAAATCATTTCTAAGGCTAGCCTCTCTGATTCTGGATGCCACCCTACCCACCCCTAACTCCAAAACTAGCTCAGAGCTAGAAGGGAGCTGGATTCCTTTTTCAATTTCAGTCTTTGACATTCTGATAAAAGATGAGGAGGTATTATCTGCAACAAGGCAGCTGCTAACCTAGATGGTCTTTATAAATTGCTCCAACTAGTGTAGCACCCCAAATTGGAATCAGATCCCTATGCTGCCACCTCTGACCAGCACCCAAACTCTTCATCTCAGACTGGCTGAATATCTTTCAAGTTTTCTGGCTCCATGGATTTGGCTAGATTTCCCCCTTTTCCTCCCATTCCAGCTTCACTTCACCCCTCATCTTCATCCTGGCCCAGATGCTTTTCTAGAATAAAAACTTATTTTCAGCACTCCATGTTTTGTTCTTTCTTCCCTCTGCTCAGGTGGTTTTGACCCTCTCCCTCCTTGAGTTTTGATTTTTCTACAACATAGGAACATGTCTGGTGTAAACCAGCTAAAAAAACACGTAAGAGCCCCCAACATGGGAAACGGCAAACATCGCAACATCAGCTCTTCTGTAAACTCAGTCTAAACCCTGGGTTCCTACTTCAGGTCCCGTATCTAATAAGCTGTGGGATTTATCAGGTTATAGTGATTTCCAAGTTGCTGGGTGTTCAAGTACTGTTATCCAGTCACTGGACATGGGCATTAGGGGATGGAAGGAATTGAGATTTGAGCATTTAAAGGGTGATTTTGACTAGAATGATCTTAGATTCCTTTAGCAGTGAGATTCTGAGTCAATTAACTTCATCTCTCTGAACATCAATTGATCTGTAAAATGGAGTTAACTTTTCCTGTCCTGCCAACCTCAAAGAGCTGTGGGGTGCTAGAGCTGGGTGGTAACCTGTCATGGCCAGATTGCCCCTGTGATCTAATTGAGTGTTAAGATGTTGAAAGGTAGGTGAAATATATATACTACTCCACAGATGTAAAGGGCTTAGACAGTGAGTATTAGAATCATCCAAGCTCCAGAATCAGTACTCCATTGGGTTAGAGGGACAACTTCAAGGGAAAATAGCATCATATGTTCTGCGCCTGAGGAGGGGGATAGATGGAAGAGGAAATTGTGGTCTGAGACCTTGGCTTGGGAAAGGGTGTCTTGCTCTGTTCCCAGGAGTTCTGAGCCAACTAGGAAATTAATTTTCAAGATTATTTTATTTAAACATAATTTGCATAAATTCCACCCCAGCCCACAAAATATGTCTCAGCCCCTTGTAATCCCACCCCCAGTGCTCTCAATTTTCTATCCCATTATCATCTTTCTTTCCCCCTCACCTAATTTTCTAAATACCTTTTCCCTCCCCAACCTGCAACCAGCTCACTCAGGGCCGCATCCTTTGGACAGATTCCTTGAACTCGAAACCCAAATGGGAGAGATATGAAGAAACTTCTGCCTGACTTGTTGTTGGGCATCTGCCTGATTTGTAGCCATCAGCTCCCATTTTCATTCCAGAACCAGGCTAGGGCCAGCCTCATTCTCCTGGCAACCCAACTCCTCTCCACCTTTTCTTCTTTGTTTTTTATTTTATTTTATTTTTATTATGTTATGTTAGTCACCATACATCATTAGTTTTTGATGTGGGGATCCACGATCCATTGTTTTCATATAACACCCAGTGTTCCATGCAGTACACGCCCTCCTTAATACCCATCACCGGGCTAACCAACCCCCCCTGCCCCCTCCCCTCTAAAACCCTGTTTGTTTCTCAGAGTCCATAGTCTCTCATGGTTCATCTCTCCCTCCAATTCCCCCCACCCATTTTTCCCTTCCTTCTCCTAGTGTCCTCCATGCTATTCCTTATGTTCCACAAATAAGTGAAACCATATGATAATTGACTTTCTCTGCTTGACTTCTTTCACTTAGCATAATCTCCTCCAGTCCCATCCATGTTGATGTAAAAGTTGGGTATTCATCTTTTCTGATGGCTGAGTAATATTCCATTGTATATATGGACCACATCTTCTTGATCCATTCATCTGTTGAAGGGCATCTCGGCTCTTTCCACAGTTTGGCTATTGCAGACATTGCTGCTATGACATTGGGGTGCATATGGCCCTTTTTTTCACTACATCTGTGTCTTTTCCACCTTTTCTTCTACCCAGGCATCCAGCCATAGGCCAGCTGGGGGTCAAAAGTGATGATTCACTGGAGGGTCCAAGCAGGTGGCCCTGGCCTAGGTTCAGCCCTAGAGAGCTTCTTGTTTTCTAAACTTCTACGAATTTCCATTCCCAGATAAGACATGCTGTCAGTTCTTGGCAGATGACACATAACCTGTCCCCATTTCCTTATTCTGCCTGAAACTAAACCTTCCTTTCTTCTGACTTACAATGTAGAAATTTCCTGCTAGGAACTAAATCAAAAAGGCTTTAGGAGGTCAACTAGAGTGCAGCATGTGTTCAAATTGGGAAAGGCCCAGCTTCTTAACCTCCAAATAGCTTGTTAAAACCCCTATTGAATGAATCTGGAATGAATATCCACCTCTCTAGCCCTGAGTCCTGGGTTTTCAGATCTGGCACAGAAAGGCCTGTGCCAGGATGTGAAGTCAGTTCTTAGCAGTCCAAATGTGACAAACATTTGGTAAACAGCCTGCCCAGCTGCACAGGCCCAAGGAACAGCTTTGCAGAGGTGGTTCAGAGAATGAAGGTATGAATCAATCTCTTCCAAGTCCCTTTAAGAAGCCCGACTGTGGCTTCCAAGCTGTCTGCTGTCTTGACTCCCCCACTTTTCCTGGTGAAGATGAGGGATAACACATAGTCGCGTCCTGTTTCCGACCAGCAGAAGGTGGGGCTATGTAGACATCTTGTGGATCATTCCTAGAAGATGACCTCCCTGTCCCTTCATCCTTCATGGGAAAAAGGGAGAACAGTGTGTGGCTGGGAGTTCCACTTTCAAAGAACAAGGCCAGTAGGTGAAGCTAAGACTCTCAGCCACTATGTGGCACCATTTACCTACTTTTCTGTGCAAGGTTAATGGGTGATGGCTGTGTCCGAAGTAAACTGAAGTTGAAACTCTGAAAACTTTTTAGGGATTTAGTTCTGACTTGGTTACTGATATGAGGGACATTGGGAAAATCCCTTGACCTCTGTGTCTCAGTTTCTAATTTTGTGAACTGGGAAGTAGATGGGGTTCCTTGAAATCTCTTCCAGCTCCATTATTCTGCAAATATATGAGTGTACTCTGATAGTCATCTGAGTGATGGAATTTGGGGCCTTTGGGCCACACAGAGGATAAATATAGAAAAAAATCACAAGGTCCAAGTTATGTGTGTGAAGTTGGGGGTGAGGGGAACATGGGTCATGGAAGCAGGAGGCCTTTCTAACACATGGGCCATTATTTCTCCTGAGCCTTACAGGTATCAGGGAAAAGATGAGGGAGGCATTCATTTGCTGAGTAAACACTGACCACAAAATTGGGGACTGTCACTGTGTGATGAAGGTAAGGCTGTGGTGGTATGTGGGAGTGGAGTGGAGTGGATGGTGGGTGGGACACAAAGGTGAATAAACCCCAAAGGTGGGGAAGTAGATGGGTAAACAACCAGCACACAAGGGTGAATGGACTCCTTGTTAATTAGAGCTAAAAACTGCTGGGGGGATGGGGAAGAAGGAGGGATAAATTCTGGCAGGGTGGTAAGGAAGGTCTCACAGAGAAGGAATAATTTTAGGTAGGTTTTAAAAGATGAACAGATGTGTGTGTGTGTGTATGTGTGTGTGTGTGATTTGTAGAAAGGGAAGGCAGGAGGGGGAAGAAAAAGCAGGCATTCTAGGCAGAAGGAATGTCTTAAGGAAAGATAGGGATAGGTTCATTTATGCTGTTTGGGGAGGATAGGGAGTTATTTCAGGTGACAGGAGGAATGGAGTGGGAGATGAGTTTGCAAAAGTGGTTTGGGGCCAGATTCTGGGTTTAGGAAGCTATTTTCATATGTCTAGCTCTGTGCAGGTTGTAGCGAACACTCTCAAGATGTGGATAGGGTTCTAGTTCTTCAGGTTGGGGCAGCAAGACCCACTCTCTCACACATATAGAAAGCTACCAAAGAACAGTTAAGGTGAATGGGGCAGGCAGTCCTGACTAGATCAAAGGAAGAGGGTCTTGGAGTGCACACTGAGGCAGGGTGGTCTTCCTATGGGGGTATTCACTCCTTTACTTTCTCCTGCAACCCAGATGGTAAAGGATTTAAAATCTGACCTATGAAGAACAGGAAGAAGACCTGCCTCAAGAATGGGACAGCCATCCTAGGAGAACTGGCTAATTGCCCTGCTATGGCTATGTTGTCAGGGCTAGTTTTCAGTTTGTTTCCAGTTAGACCTCACTAGACAGGGGCAAATAGCGAAAGGGTTGAGGCACCATAGGACCTGGCATGAGTCCAATTAGAGTAACAAAGCAGGTGGGATATAGGTTAGATTTACAGAAGGAAGAGGGGCGCCTGGATGGCTCAGTTGGTTAAGCGACTGCCTTCGGCTCAGGTCATGATCCTGGAGTCCCGGGATGGAGTCCCACATCAGGCTCCCTGCTCAGCAGGGAGTCTGCTTCTCCCTCTGACCCTCCCCCCTCTCATGCTCACTCTATCTCATTCTCTCTCTCAAATAAATAAATAAAATCTTTAAAAAAAAAGATTTACAGAAGGAAGAAATCTGTTCTCTGAGAAGTGAAAAATCTGGTAACCATGAGAAGTTATAGCATGCATTTGTTCAATCACTAATGAGTGCCCACTCTGTGCCAGATACATGGCTGGAGGGGAGAAGTACAGGGTGGGGGGTTGGAAAGATAAATCAGACATGACTCAGCATGTTCTCAACAGTTATGTTGTTTTAAGCCACTAAGTGTGTGGCAGTTTGTTAGAGCAGCAATTGTAAAGCTCATACAATGAAGCAATGAAAACATAAACAATGTTCTAGTATGAAAAGTGCTCTAGAAAAAAAACCCAAAGAAGGTTTTGAGAGTTCAGAGTTCAGGACTTTATCTTGGGGAGAAGGATTCAGAGATGTCTCCCCCAAAGAGGTGTGACATTGGTAATGGATATGGAAGAATAAAGAGTTGATAGGTGGCTTTAGGGATAGGGCAGTCATAAAAGAGACTGGCTTGTTTAGGGAATCAAGAAACAAATGGGCTAGGGTGGATGTGGGTGGGACATGTGAGGGGAAGAGGAGTGAGAGAAGCTGCTGCTTCCATCCTCTTCACTGGGAAAGTGCTGAAGTGCCCAAGTTACTGTCTGCCCAACTTGGCCAAAGTAAGAATCTGGCTTTGTAGAGCTGCAGCCTGCTCCAGCTGTGTTTGTCACGATGCCTCCTCCCCCCATTCTCAGCATGAAGTCCACTGAGGAGACCCTCCCCTGCACTAGCCTCACAGCAAAGGCAGTGATGAAGAGGAAAGAGAGGAGCCATGAGCCAGCTTGCATGTCTTGTAACTCTTAATCCAAATTGGCTCTGGTTTTAAGGGTTGGGTTAAAAAGAAAGAGCTGGGGAGGGTGTTGAATTGTGGTAGAAAACTTTATTCCTCCTGGAAATTTCTGGCCTAGTGATGGGAGAGAGACATTGGGCCTGAGCCAAAGGGTGAGGGTGGGGCTTATCTTGGAATTTGGGATCATCTGGGTGCTCCATTGGCAAACTCTCCTCAGTAGCAAATGCGGAGACTGGCTCAATACCCAGGGAGGGGTCCTGGGAGCAAAGGTTATGGAAGAAGGGGAGGAAGGGATGTGGCTTGTCTCAAGGGCCTAGGGACTCTGCCAATCTTGGCATAGGCCACAGGCAAGTAGGATTCTCTCTGAGGTGGCTTGTTCCCCTGCCCCTCCCCTTCCCCATTCTTGCCCCTATCTTTGGCACCAGGGCCTCTGGAGAAAAGGAAAGAAAAATAAATGGGCAGAAAAAAGCTGGATACAGCCAAGAGCACATCTGGCTTCCCAGGCTGTCTTCTGGTCCTCATTTCCACCTCCCCTACAATCCTTTCCTCTTTTGCAGGCTTCTGGTGAGGAAGACTGTAGTAGAACTGGGGGAAGGGTGGGGAATCAGAGTAGCGCTGGTGGGGGTGGGGTGCATGGAGAAAGTTGTTCAAAATATTAACTGGTTTCGTGAGCTGGCCTCTTGGCTGAAGCCTGACCACTTAACTTCCTGTTTTTCCTCCAGCTGCCTCTTCCCCTCCCTCTATTCTGGGCTGGAACTGAGCCTGGGAAGGAAGGAGGAGCAGCAAATTTGGCCAGGGTCTCTTGTCTGATTCCCTGCAGGCTGGGGGCCAGGACAGCCTCCTTAAACAAGTACGGGAGGAATGCATATAGCCTTGAGTCAGATTGTTGCTTCTCAACAGTTGCTCTTCTGGCCACAGGAGGATCAGGACATTCCTGGAAAACCCCAGCTCCTTGCCAGCTCTTCCATGAGCACACCCTGGTCCTGGGGCTTCTACACAGGAGCAGTCAAGAACTCTGGAAGTAGCAGCAATGCCGGCCACACAACCTGCCTTGCTACCCAGCCAGCTGCTGGTCCCTTCACTGCCAGTGTTTGTGGACCACACAAAATAACCAAGTGAGTGAGCAAGAGCTAGCTGAGAGGTAGGGGGATTTGGGGGTAGGGTATGTGAGTTTTCCAGACTGTAGGTGCCTGCCTGTGCCCTCATCCTTTTTTACCCTCAGAGATAAACATGGGATGCACCTCCAGCAGGCTGTCAGGGAGTAGGTAACACTGAAATCTTGATCTGGGCAGGTGTTTTGACCCATGAATTTGCCTTTCTGTGCTCCTCCCACCTTCTTTCTCTCTTTTGCATACTCACTCTGTTTTTACCCCTTTCTGTTCTCAGGCAAGGAACTCACTAAACCCAAAGCAATTTTAGGACACCCAATAGAGAGACCCACAGAGGCAGCAGCAGGAACTGTTGCCACAGCTGTTGGTGCTGCTGACGAGTGCCCGGAACCTGGTGCTAGGGGAGTTGGAGTAAAAAACCATCACTGTTAGGTCTGCCGACCCCCTAGTCAGTACTCCCTGTGGAGGCCTAGGAATCTCTAAAGCCCTCCAGCTTCTCCTGTCACTCCAATCTTCACTCCCTGCACTTAGTCTCCTTTGGTGGCTCCTCTTTTTACCCCCTTCCCCAGCCTATTCCACCCCTGTGTCAGGTTTTCAAAATAATGATAGAGGACTAGGACATGTCCCCATCTTGGTCATTTAGTCTGTGGTTGCATGTCTGTGACTTTCCCTGCTGTATACTGTGGCACAATTGTTCTCTCAGAGTCTCCAGGCATCTCCCAAGAACTCCTGAAAAACATCTGTTTCCAGGCTAGGTTGTTTTTTTCTCTTGCAATTTCTGGGCCCAGAAGATACTGGCTAGTCTCTCTGACCACCCCTGAGAGCTGGCTGTCCTCCTAATACTTGAAGACCCAGGGGGAAGAAACATCCCCAGCTTCTTGCCTGGGCTAGTGTCCCTTGGGTGCCTGGGCTTCCACTGTGGTCCTCAGCCCCCTTCCTGCCTTGGCCAATCCTGAGAGGGCAGAAGAAAATGAGAGGACCCCCTCCTAACCTGTATCATCCCTCCTTTTGCCAGCGGATCCAAGCCATCCAAGAAGCAGGCTCACTGTCATGGAGAACATAGTTGATAAACTGATCCTGAACGTGTGGAGGGCATGCATCATAAGACCTACATTAAGCACTGTGCAGACCTTTCCAGGCACCTGCCTCTACAAGCTTAACAAGCCACCCACACCTGACACCCCATCTGCTCAATGTCCATATGTTCAAAGGCTTTTCTTTGACCGAAATCCTGAGCTGTTTGGCTATGTGCTGGGCTGCTATTACACTTGGCAGCTACACTGCCCTGCCAACATTTGTTGAGATGTCCTAGAAGAGTTGGATTATTGGGAACTGGAGGAAGCACTGCTGGCACCTTGTTACTGGCTCAAGTTGAGTAGCAAGGAGACCCAAACTCAGAACTTCCTGTCTTGGGAGGCCTTTAAGAATGCCCACATGGATGAGCACCTTCTGCTGAACCCCATCAAGGACAAGAGACTGCAGAATGCTTGGAACCCCATGAAGGACCAGAAACAGCAGAATGCTTGGAAGCACTGGAAGAATGCTGGGTGCTTCTTGATCAACCCTGATCTTCCCTAGGAGCCAAGGTAACTCATTAACAGCATGTGGTACCATACTAGACACTCTTACTCCCAAAAGGCCCTGCCAAGTTGCTACAGTAACCACATATTTGGCATGGTGTTTGGTCCATGAATCTACACACATCCAGGACAATTTGAGGGGGTATCCCCAAAAAGGGAGGCAAGAAGGGTGGGGATCTAGTTTAGAGAGGTTGGGATGGCTGGTAAATTGGAGTACTTCTGACATGCCTCTTTTCCCCCACTGTCTTTTCCTGATCTCCACATTTTTTTTTCTGTGTGTGCTATGGTCATCTTCTTCCAGGAGATGAAGGTCTAACTGGATCACTTGTTTGCCAATTTCACTCCTATGGGACATGGGGTAGGGGCAGGGGGAAACCACCAGCAGCAGTAGCAGCAACAGCAGCAGAACAACAGTCTCATTTACTGCTGTGCCTCCCATCTGCTCTACCTGGAATTGCTCTGTGCCCTTTGGTTTGGAACTGAGCTCTTTGGGCCATTTCGTGCCCTGATAAGGTGTACTTCCTGGGTAGCCCCCTTAATCTAGCCAATATTTTTTGTCTATTCCTTGTGCTGGAGGAATTGGTGGTGGGTGTCAATGCTGAATGGCAACCTTGTCTCAGCCTAATGCTTGGGGCCATTCATTCCCTTTATGTCCTCAAGCTGGTTCATCTCCTGGGCTTCCTTGAAGAGACCTTGGCCATGAGAGTCCTGGTTCATACCCTCCATTCCTCCTGGAAAGATGTGTGTGACTTTCTCCTGATTTGGATGGCTGAGATCTTATTCTTTGGCTTGCTCTTCCTCTGTGGGGAACTCTTGGGTATGTCCACCCCAGGTCAGGGTGAGCCTCACTTTGGGAACATCTTTACATGTCTCTGGTAGACTGTCATAACTCTCACCACTGTTGGCTATGAAGATGTCTACCCCCTCTTTGTTCTGGGCCAGCTCACTGCTGCTCTCACAGCCACCATGGGCATATGCACCTATGTCTTGCTGGTGCCCATGCTCCTGATCCACTTCCAGCACTATTATGTTATAACCCTGACTCACCATAAACTAAGGCCCAATGAGAGCCTATAGTGGGTCTATTGGTCAAGAAGGTAAGAAGGTGAACTCTACCTTCCCTTCTTTCCTCTTGCCAGTTTTTGGTTAGAGATAAGGATTTCTAGATTTGGATTTGGCAAAGTCTTTCAAAAGTAGTTCCAGGTCATAGCAATCCCTGATAGTCAGGATCAGCTAGCTGTGGTCCGAAGGTTAGACCCCTCCCCATCATTAGGGGGGCACCTGAAGGAAGGGGCTTAGGGACAAGGTTAGCTAGACCTCAGATTTCCCCTGCCATACCGTAGGCCTTTCTCTTAATCATGGAATGATCAGGAAGGATAAAGGATTGTTCTTCCTGGGTTGTGTTATATTCCCCTCTCAACCAGTTCTCCCCTCTCATTCTCTCATTCCTTCCCCTAACAAGACCATAGTCTAGACGGAGGACTTTTGAGTGATGGTAACGATAGGATGTCAACATCAGTCACCTATGAATATCAATGGTGATTGGCTGTAAATATCAATAGAAATTATTTGTGGATATCTGACAGCCACTGGTTATGGGTATAGGTGACAACTGGTACCAGCAGTACCCAGGGATAGCCAGACTGTAGCATTGCTCTTCATACTGCTCCTGGGACAAGTGCTCCTTAGAACCATAAGGAGGCCTCTGAAAATTCTATAAGAATCCAAACAGATGCTGGTCAGCCAGTTCTGAACCTGGAGAAGCACTCTAACTCCAGGACCTCCTCCTCATCCCATTTTTTCCTTCCCCACTTCTTGCCTTTACTTCCCATCTCTGTGACTTTTTTCTGTAATATTTTAGATATAGTATTAACCTTCATCACAATGTATTAGTCAATATTAGCCACACCATACAGCTGCAGTAACAATATATAGTCACTAATAGACATGAAATATTACCATTGCACAATGCATAGACAGGAATGAGGAAACTTCCTCTTGCAGAACTTTTAAAACATATTTTTAGATTTTACTCATTTGTAATTATTTTTAAAAAATTTTTTCCAACTTTTTTTTTTTTATTACCCACAAGGGGTCTACCTCCAATCTTCGCTGTTATTGAGTATTTCCACTTTCCTGCCTCCTTTTCTCCTTTTTCTCCTCTTCTTCCTCCTCTTCCTTCTACTACTTACATGCTCTTCCATCCTGGCTTTTTTTGTGGTGCCCACCACCTGTCTTGGAACTGGCTTCTAGAGGGGAGAAAAGGGACTTCTTCAGGTCTGACTTCAAGTCAAGCCACTGAGGTGTTTGAGGAAGTGCATTGGACACTGAGACTGAGCTGGGAGGTTGAACTGAACTCTCACTGTTGCTAAAGCTGTGAACATAATTCTGTCTATAAAACTTTTAAATAAAATATCTTTTGGAGTCTCCATTCTAGTGTCTGTCTGTGGTTTTTCTGGGAGAGGTTTATGGGCATTAGCAAGGATGGAATGATATATTAAACTAATGACAAGATGTGGGGGCAAATAATTTGATAAGGTAAAAGGAAATTTGCTATTTTTATTGCATCTGCTCCTCACAATAAACTATTATCACTCACAAGTCCTTGGCTAGTAAAGAATAACTTTTTGTTTGTGGTGGGAATAGGGTGGGGAGGGGAAGGAGAAAAGTTCAAGAGCTGAGGTGGAATGGGAGGTTGACCCTCCTGTTTAGGGCATAGTGGTGGAAACATTGGACACTTCTCAGGGGTGGCAGGTTGTAAGGAGAGAGGTTTCCATTTAAGAAGCACCAAAAGAAGATCAAGATTATGGCAAAACATCAAAGAAAATCTCCACCTTCTCATGCCTAGAGATGCTGGAACAATTTGGTGCTTTCAGAGACTATTCTAGTCCACTGTTTTTAAGTTAAAAATGGGAAAAATGAGTTGTAGCGAAGGGAGGGGATTTTCCCAAGGGCATACAGAAATAGTGGCAGAGCTGGGAGTTCTGTCACTTCAGAGGCATACTGTGCCAATCTTTCTTAACTCACCAGCATCAGAAATAGATGATTAGAATTTCCAACCAAAAGTCAAGAAGACTGTACCCCATTGCAAGCAGCAGCTGTGGTGGCAGTGGAACGAAGGGATGGGGGTGGGGCTAGGATGTTATGGAAAGCCTTAGAAGCTTGAATGACTAGGGTAAGACCTTAGAGTTGAAAGGACCTTAGGGAATGACTGGGACCTATTTGGATAGGTTAAAAATGTCAGAACATTATAAAAGAACCATGTAGAATGTTAGGGCTAAGAGAAGTCTGGGAACTCATCAAGTCCAACCCCCTTCCATTTCAGGTGGGTAAACAGGCCCAGAGAGAGACTGGGACTTGACCTGAGTTACACGTGACTTAGGAGCAGAAGTAGAGTTGCAACCACCTCTATCACACAAGAAGAAAATACTTTCTTCCTTTGTTTGCCCCCTTGCATCTGGGTTGGATGGTCAGACTTTTTAATCGAAAAGGAGAGAAGGGGGAGAGTTTCATGACCTGGCTAGTATTCTATAATGAAACATTATAGAATGGCAGTGATGAAAGGTTTAGTATGTCCCTATTTTTGTAGCAAAGCCCTGTATCTGAATCTGTCCTCAACCTCCAGCCCTGAAAGAATGAATCCAAGGATTGTCCAAAATTTAGTGATACACCAAGACTAAGCCTACAAATCCTCTAGACTTTAGGGTCTTCTCTGAATACTGAGCACTCCTCAACACTTATGCTCCTTTTCATGATTTAGGTAGTTACTTCCACACTAAGGTCATATTGGGTCATCTGTCCAGGCATGAATTCCTTCTACTCTGAGGAGGGCAGGGAGTAGAGGGGGACCTGGAAAACACTTTAATTTGAGCAGCTCTTGCCATATGTTAAGAACAGTTCTTTTCCTCACATGTGAAAATTCTCAGCCATGGAACTAACTCATTCTCACATCCCCCCTCATAGCATTCACACTCCACCCTCAGAAATTCATCCACATCTCCCCAAATATACCAATATACCAACTTTACCCATGACAGGTATGCCACTGGCCAGGCTCTCTGTGCAGTCCTGGAAAACCTCTTGTTATTGGTGGCTGGTAGGGAAGATGTACTCTCCCAGAACACACTTGTATCTGTATCCTTTTTTATTAAGAAGGACCATGAGGTTTGTAGGTCAACCCTAGTCTATGTGTCTGGCCCTATCTGGTGAAGTATCCAGTTGTCTTCTGTGTTCCACTCCTGCCTCAGCTCTCCAGCAGTTTTATCAGCAGGGTTAGCTGGTCCCACACTTTCAGGTCAGATCTATAGAGGGCAACCACTGTCAATTTATGAGAAATGATTCTGGGTGTTTCCTCCCAATCCCTTCACTATTTTCAGTGCTTGTAAAATTTTAGAATGAAAAGTTATTAGAATCACAGGGTGTGTTTAAATAACTTATATTTGAACCCCCTCATGATATATATGGGGAAATTGAAGCCCAGAGAAAAGAGCAGAGCTGAAAGTCTGAAGTTTTAGAAGTCTGTGCCATCACCAGGGTCGAGCCTGGTGGGCATAGTGGTGCTGCTCTGGAGAAGGAGGACAGAGGCCCAGAAGCAGACAGTGTGGTCTGAGGATCCCCTGGATCACACTGGGAGAGACAGTTCCCCTTCTTGAAGTGCATTTGGGAGAGGTGGCACTGCCTCTCAGGGAACAAAAGAGTTGGCAGGCATTGTTGTGCTGCCCCATTCATTAGCATAACAGCAGAGATGTGTGCCAAGGGCAGCTAACCTGGATGCCGGCTTTTTGCTATGCTTTACCATTAAATCCAAGCCTTTGTGCAATCATGACTGCTTTTCTGGGACAAACTGGCACCAGCCACAGCATGGTGAGACCCTCATCCAGAAGATCAGTGTAGGTGCATGCTGTGCTGTGTCCCTAAAATTTGGAGTCTTGAAACCCAAGCACATGCCTGAAATAAAACACAGGAACACTGCACCACCAGGTGGGCAGATGGCTTGAACACAAATGGGGTGAAGGCAGGGATCAGACAGAAGCCTGGGACACAAGTGGGGATATTGGTCGCTGTTCTGTGTGGGCTTCCTGGACAGCAGTGGGTGTGAACTCTCCTCTTCAGGAAAGAAAGTGGTCTGACACCATTTTTCACCCTCTTATGCATGGATGGACCTCAGTGAGTGGCACAACACACACACAGGAGGCTTGAGCTGCTTACACCAGGCTCACCACCGTGCGCTCTGCAGGTGCCTTTTTTTTTTTTAAGTTAGGGCAAGTGTGATTGAGAGCCAGAGCAACAATGGGCCCCTCCTGCCCAAGACAACCAAACTCTCCCACTCCTGCTCCCTCCCGCACACACCAGATCTACTGATCATAGAGTGCGGCAAAGCTTCAGCACTAGTGGAAATAGGACCAGACACAGGCTTTCCTAATACACAAAAGACAGAGTCCTAGACAAAATTCCAAGTTGGAAGAAGTCACCCAAAAGAAAGAACAAACAGAAGTCATGGCTAGGGAGCTAATCAAAATAGATATAATATGTCTGAACCAGAATTTAAAACAAGAATCATAAGGATACTAGCTGGGCTTGAGAAAAGCATAGAAGAAACCAGAGAGACCCTTACCACAGAGATAAAAGACCTAAAAACTAGTCAGTCTGAAATAAAAAATGCTGTAACCATAAGAGACTCTCAATCTAAGGAAACAAACTGAGGGTTGCTGGAGGGGAGGGGGTAACTGGATGATGGACATTGGGAAGGGTATGTGTTGTAATGAGCACTGAGTATTATGTAAGGCTGATGAATCACAGACCTGTACCCCTGAAACAAATAATACATTATATGTTAATTAAAAATAAAAATAAAATAAAAAAATAAAAAATGTTGTAACTGAGATGTAAAACTGACTGGATGTAATAACCACAAGGATGGAAGAAGCAGATGAACAAATAAATGATATAGAAGAAAAAATTATGTAAAATAATGAAGCTGAAAAGAAGAGGGAAAGAAAAATATTTGGTTAGGAATGTAGACTTAAGGAACTCAGTGACTCCATAAAACATAACAACATTCATATCATAGGAGTCCCAGAAGAAGAGAGGGGAAAGGGGGAAGAAGGTTTATTTGAGGAAGTTATAGCTAAAAACTTCCCTAATCTGGGGAAAGAAACAGACATCCACATCCAAGAGGAACAAAGAACTCCCACCAAAATCAACAAAAGCTGGCCAACAGCAAGACATATCATAGTAAAACTTACAAAATACACAGATAAAGAAAGAATCCTGAAAGCAACAAGGAAAAGAAATCCCTAACCTAGAAGGGAAGACAAATCAGGTTAGCAACACATCTCTCCACAGAAACCTGGCAGGCCAGAAGACAGTGGCATGATATATTCAACATGATGAGTGAGAAAAATATGCAGCCAAAGCACTTTATCCAGCAAGCCTGTCATTCAGAATAAAAGGAGAGATAAAGAGTTTCCCAGACAAACAAAAACTAGAGGAGTCTGTGACCACTAAACCAGCCCTGCTAGAAATATTAAAGGGGACTCTGAGTGGGAAAGAAAGACCAAAAGCAACAAAGCCTAGAAAGGAACAGAGAAAATCTCCAGAAACAATGACTTTACAGGTAGTACAACGGCACTAAATTCATATCTATTAGTAAAAACTCTGAATATAAATGGACTAAATGCTCCACAAAATGACATAGGGTATCAGAATGGATTAAAAAAAAATGACCCATCTATATGCTACCTACAATAGACTCAGTATAGACCTAAAGACAACTGCAGATTGAAAGTAAGGGGATAGAGAACCATCAATCATGCTAATGGACATCAAAGAAAGCATAAGTAGCCATACTTACATAAGACAAACCAGATTTTAAACCAAAGACTGTAGCAAGAGATGAAGAAAGGCATTATATCATAATTAAGGGGTCTATCATTCAAGAAGATCAAACAATTGTAAATATTTATGCCCCCAACTTGGAAACACCCAAATATATAAATCAATTAATAACAAACATAAAGAAACTCATTCATAGTGGTACAATAAAACTAGGGGACTTTAACACCCACTTAGAGCAATGGAATGATCATCTAAGCAGAAAACCAACAAGGAAACAATGCCTTTGAATGACACATTGGACCAGATGGACTTAACAGATATATTCAGAGCATTTCATCCTAAAGCAGCAGAATACATATTCTTTTTGAGTGCACACAGAACATTCTCCTGAATAGATCACATACTGGGTCACAAATCAGGCCTCAACAAATACAAAAAGATCAAGATCATATCATGGATCACTACATCAAAAACTAATGATGTATTGTGTGGTGACTAACATAACATAATAAAAATAAATTAAATTAAAAAAAGATAATATCATGCATATTTTCCAACCACAACACTATGAACTTGAAATCCACCACAAGAAAAAAATTGGAAAGACCTCAAAATATATGGAGATTAAAAAACATCCTACTAACGAATGAACGGGTTAACCAGGAAATTAAAGGAGAAATTAAAAAAAAAATACATGGAAGCAAATAAAAATGAAAACAAAACAGTCCAGAACTTTGGGATGCAACAAAGGCAGTCATGAGAAGGAAGTATATAGTACTATCAGTCTACCTCAAGAAGCAAGAAAAATCTCAAATACACAACCTAACCTCATGCCTAAAGGAGTTAGGAGAGGAACAACAAATGAAGCCTAAAACCAGCAGAAGTAGGGACATAATAAAGATTAGAACAGAAATAAATGATATATAAATGAACAAACAAACAAAAAAGCTCAGTAGAACAAATCACTGAAACTACTAGCTGGTTCTTTGAAAGAATTAATAAAATTGATAAATTGCTACCTAGACTTATCAAAATAAAAAGAGAAAGAATCCAAATAAATAAAATCACAAATGAAAGAGGAGTGATCATAACCAACACCACAGAAATACAAATAAGAGAATATTATGAAAAAATATATGTCAACAAATTGGGCACTCAGAAGAAATAGATAAATTCCTAGAAACATACAAACAACCAAAAATGAAACAGGAAAAAATAGAAAATTTGAACAGACCCATAACCAGCAAAGAAATGGAATGTGTAATAAAAAATCTCCCAACAAATAAAAGTCCAGGACCAGATGGCTTCCCAGGGGAATTCTACCACACATTTCAAGAGTTAATACTTATTCTTCTCAAACTGTTTCAAAAATTAGAAATGGGAGGAAAACTTACAAACTCATTTTATGAAGCCAGCATTATCTTGATTCCAAAACCAGACAAAGACCCCACTAAAAAAAACAATTATAGGCCAATATCCCTGATGAACATGAATGCAAAATTTCTCAATAAAATGCTAGCCAATCAAATGTAATAGTACATTAGAAGAATTATTCACCATGATCAAGTGGGATTTATTCCTGGGCTGCAGGGATGGTTCAATATTCACAAATCAATCAATGTGATATACCACAGTAATACAAGACAGGCTAAGAAATATACGATCCTCTCAAAAGATGCAGCAAAAGCATTTGAAAAAAATACAGCATCCATTCTTGATAAAAACCCTCAACACAACAGGGATAGAGGGATAATACCTCAACATCATGAAGGCCATATACAAAAGACCCACAGCTAATATTATCCTCAATGGGAAAAACTGAAAGCTTTTCCTCTAAGGGCAGGAAGAAGACATGTATATCCGCTCTCACCATTGTTATTTAACATGGTACTGGAAGTCTTAGCCTCAGCAATCAAACAACAAAAAGAAATAAAAGGCATCCAAATCAGCAAGGAAGAAGTCAAACTTTCACTATTCAGAGATGATATGATACTCTATGTAGAAAACTTGAAAGACTCCACCAAAAAACTGGTAGAACTGATAAAGGAATTCAGCAAAGTCACAGGATATAAAATCAACTTACAGAAATGTGTTGCATTTCTATACACCAATAAAGAAGCAGCAGAAAGAGAAATCAAGCAATAGATCCCAGTTACAATTGCACCAAAAACCATAAGATACCTAGGAATAAACCTAACTAAAGAGGTAAAAGACCTGTACTCTGAAAACTATAGAATACTTATGAAAGAAATTGAAGAGGACACAAAGATATGGAAAAACATTCCATGCAAATGGATTGGAAGAAAAAAATATTGTAAAATATCTATACTACCCAAAGCAATCTACACATTCAATGCAATCCCTATCAAAATACCACTAGCATTTTTCACAGAGCTAGAACAATCGTAAAATTTGTATGGAACCATATGTAAAGACCCTGAATAGCCAAAGCCATCCTGAAAAAGATAAACAAAACTGGAGGTATCATGATTCCAGACCTCGAGCTATATTACAAAGCTGTAGTCATCAAGACAGTATGGTACTGGCACAAAAACAGATCAATGGAACAGAATAGAAAACCCCAGAAATGGACCCACAACTCTATGGTCAACTAATCTTCGACAAGGCAAGAAAGAATATCCAAGAGAAGAAAGATAGTATCTTCAACAAATGGCGTTGGGAAAACAGGAGAGCAACATGCAGTGAAATTCAAGTGGTCTACTTTCTTATACCATACACAAAAATAAATTCAAAATGGATGAAAGACCTAAATGTGAGACAGGAAACCATCAAAATCCTAGAGGAGAACACAGGCAGAAACCTCTTTGACCTCGGCCAAAGCAACTTCTTACTAGACACATCTCTTCAGGCAAGGGAAACGAAAGCAAAAATAAACTATTGAGACTTCATCAAGATAAAAAGCTTCTGCACAGCGAAGGAAACAATCATCAAAACTAAAAGGCTGCCTACAGAATGGGAAAAGCCCAGCAAATGACATTTCTATTAGTTATGTTGGTTAGTATCCAATATCTATAAAGAACTTATCAAACCAAACACTCAAAAATGAAACAATCCAGTTAAGATACAGGCAGAAGACATGAATAAACATCTTTTTCAAAGAAGACATTCAGATGGCCAGCAGACACATGAAAATATGTTCAACATCACTCATCATTAGGGAAAGACAAATCAAAACCACTATGAGATACCACCTCACACCTGTCAGAACAGCTAAAATTAACAACACAGGAAACAACAGATGCTGGCAAGGATATTGAGAAAGGGAAACCCTCTTATACTGTTGATGGGAATGGAAATTGGTGCAGTCACCCTGAAAAACAGTATGGATGTTCCTCAAAAAGTTAAAAATAGAGCTACCCTTCCACTGCTATTCAACATAGTATTGGAAGTCCTAGCCACAGCAATCAGACAACAAAAAGAAATCAAAGGCATCCAAATTGGCAAAGAAGAAGTCAAACTCTCACTCTTTGCAGATGATATGATACTTTATGTGGAAAACCCAAAAGACTCCACCCCAAAACTGCTAGAACTCATACAGGAATTCAGTCAAGTGGCAGGATATAAAATCAATGCACAGAAGTCAGTGGCATTCCTATACACCAACAACAAGACAGAAGAAAGAGAAATTAAGGAGTTGATCCCATTTACAATTGCACCCAAAACCATAAGATACCTAGGAATAAATCTAACCAAAGAGACAAAGGATCTGTACTCAGAAAACTATAAAATACTCATGAAAGAAATTGAGGAAGACCCAAAGAAATGGAAAAACGTTCCATGCTCATGGATTGGAAAAACAAATATTGTGAAGATGTCAATGCTACCTAGAGCAATCTACACATTCAATGCAATCCCCATCAAAATACCATCCACTTTTTTCAAAGAAATGGAACAAATAATCCTAAAATTTGTATGGAACCAGAAAAGACCCCGCATAGCCAGAGGAATGTTGAAAAAGAAAAGCAAAGCCGGCGGCATCACAATTCCGGACTTCCAGCTCTATTACAAAGCTGTCATCATCAAGACAGCATGGTACTGGCACAAAAACAGACACATAGATCAATGGAACATCATAGAGAGCCCAGAAATGGACCCTCAACTCTATGGTCAACTCATCTTTGACAAAGCAGGAAAGAATGTCCAATGGAACAAAGACAGTCTCTTCAACAAATGGTGTTGGGAAAATTGGATAGCCACATGCAGAAGAATGAAACTGGACCATTTCCTTACACCACACACAAAAATAGACTCCAAATGGTTGAAAGACCTCAATGTGAGACAGGAGTCCATCAAAATCCTAAAGGAGAACACAGGCAGCAACCTCTTTGACCTCAGCTGAAGCAACTTCTTCCTAGAAACATCGCCAAAGGCAAGGGAAGCAAGGGCAAAAATGAACTATTGGGACTTCATCAAGATAAAAAGCTTTTGCAAAGCAAAGGAAACAGTCAACAAAACCAAAAGACAGCCGACAGAATGGGAGAAGATATTTGCAAATGACATATCAGATAAAGGGCTAGTATCCAAAATCTATAAAGAACTCATCAAACTCAACACCCAAAGAACAAAGAATCCAATCAAGAAATGGGCAGAAGACATGAACAGACATTTTTCCAAAGAAGACATCCAAATGGCCAACAGACACATGAAAAAGTGCTCAACATCACTTGGCATCAGGGAAATCCAAATCAAAACCTCAATGAGATAGCACCTCACACCAGTCAGAATGGCTAAAATTAACAAGTCAGGAAACGACAGATGTTGGCGGGGATGCAGAGAAAGGGGAACCCTCCTACACTGTTGGTGGGAATGCAAGCTGGTGCAGCCACTCTGGAAAACAGTATGGAGGTTCCTCAAAAAGTTGAAAATAGAGCTACCATATGATCCAGCAATTGCACTACTGGGTATTTACCCCAAAGATACAAAAGTAGGGATCCGAAGGGGTACGTGCACCCCGATGTTTATAGCAGCAATGTCCACAATAGCCAAACTGTGGAAAGAGCCAAGATGTCCATCGACAGATGAATGGATAAAGAAGAAGTGGTATATATACACAATGGAATATTATGCAGCCATCAAAAGGAATGAGATCTTGCCATTTGCAACGACGTGGATGGAACTGGAAGGTATTATGTTGAGTGAAATAAGTCAAACAGAGAAAGACATGTATCATATGATCTCACTGATATGAGGAATTCTTAATCTCAGGAAACAAACTGAGGGTTGCTGGAGTGGGGGGTGGGGTGGGAAGGATGGGGTGACTGGGTGATAGACACTGGGGAGGGTATGTGCTCTGGTAAGTGCTGTGAATTGTGCAAGACTGTTGAATCTCACATCTGTACCTCTGAAACAAATAATGCAATATATGTTAAGAAAAAAAAGACGAAGAAGAAGGTAGCAGGAGGGGAAGAATGAAGCGGGGGAATTCGGAGGGGTAGACGAACCATGAGAGACAATGGACTCTGAAAAACAAACAGGGTTCTAGAGGGGAGGGGGGTGGGAGGATGGGTTAGCCTGGTGGTGGGTATTGAGGAGGGCACATTCTGCATGGAGCACTGGGTGTTATGCACAAACAATGAATCATGGAACACTTCATCTAAAACTAATGATGTAATGTATGGGGATTAACATAAGAATAAAAAAAATTAAAAAAAAATAGAGCTACCCTATGACCCAGCAGTTGCACTACTAGGTATTTATTTATTTTTTAAAGATTTTATTTATTTATTCGACAAAGAGAGAGCACAAGTAGGGGGAGCAGGAGAGGGAGAAGCAGGCTCCCTGCTGAGCAAGGAGCCTGATGTGGGGCTCGATCCCAGGGTCCTGGGATTATGACCTGAGCTGAAGGCAGACGCTTAACTGACTGAGCCATGCAGGCACCTCGCACTATTAGGTATTTACCCAAAGGATACAAGAATACTGATTCAAGGGGGGTACCTCCACCCCGATGTTTATAGCAGCATTATCAACAATAGCCAAATCATGGAAAGAGCCTAAATATCCATCAACTGATGAATGCATAAGGAAGATGTGATACACACACACACACACACACACACACAGAGGAATATTATTCAGCCACCAAAAAGAATGAAATCTTGTCATTTGCAATCACATAGGTGGAGCTAGAGTGTATTATGCTAAGCAAAATAAGTCAGTCAGAGAAAGACAAATACCATATGTGGAATTTAAGAAACAAAACATATGAACATAAGGGAAAGGAAAAAAAAAAAAAAGAGACAGAAGCAAACCATAAGAGACTATTAACTATAGAGAACAACCTGAGAGTTGATGGAGGGGAGGTGGGTGGTGGATGGGCTAAATGGGTAATGAGTATTGAGGAGGGCAGTTGTTGTGTTGAGCACTGGGTGTTATATATAAGTGATGAATTCTTAAATTCTACTCTTGAAACTAGTATTACATTATATATTAACTAACTAGAATTTAAAGAAAAAATTGAAAATGAAAAAAAATGAAACTAAAGGAAAAATTAAATAGCAGAATAGGGGATGCAGTCCTTGCTTAAACTGGCTGTTAATGCCTAGGAAGCTAGAATCTGGGGCACAGCATGTATGTTGGGGGCTCTGTTCACCCCTTTTCTGGTACCCCTTCACAGAAAAATCTCCTAACAAAAGGCTCACCTCATTTCTCCCCTTTCAAGGTTTTCAGCTTTGACAGTGAAAGGATGACTCACTTGGCATTACAGTGGCTACTGAGAACATAATTGCCAGCTGGCACATCACCATAGCACCCAACCATCACATTTAGCACTGTCTTGTTTTTGTCAAAGCTCTTTCCTATCTTTCCTTTTTTAAAAAATTTGAGACGAACCATGAGAGACTATGGACTCTGAGAAACAAACTGAGAGTTCTAGAGGGGAGGGGGTGAGGGGATGGGTTAGCCTGGTGATGGGTATTAAGGAGGGCACGTACTGCATGGAGCACTGGGTGTTATACGCAAACAATGAATCGTGGATCACCACATCAAAAACTAATGATGTATTGTATGGTGACTAACATAACATAATAAAATAAAATAAAATTTAAAAAAATAAAATAAAAAATTGCTACTACTCTAAGCCCCAGGGAGCCAGATGAGACAGATATCATTACTCCTTTTACAAAGAAGAAACTGATTTATGGGGGCTAGTAAGGGGGTAACTCTTGATTGAGCAAGTTTAGAAGAGACTGCATCTAAATCTCTTGATCCATTGATTTCCAAGTTTCTGGAATGTTCCACATAAATACCCAGCACCCCAGAGGAGTCATCAGTGTCCTTCAAGTGCCCTGATGGCAGCTCCCTCCCTCATTTACTTATCTTTGACCTTGGGCCAGATACCGTATTGGGCTTTCATTGGAGACAAAGGAGATCTGGACCCTGTTCTTGAGTGTTCACAAGCTAGGTATCTAATTTAAAAAAAAAAATATTTACCTATTTGAGAGGGGGAGCAAAGGGAGAAAGAGAATCCTCAAGCAGACTCCCCGCTGAGCATGGAGCACAACATGGGGCTTGATCTTAGGACCCTGAGATCATGACATGAGCCAAAATCAAGAGTCAGCCTGACTAACCAACTGAGCCAGCCAGGCACCCCACAGTCTGGGTATCTATTGCATCTCCACTCCACTCATCACTATCTTCAGCCTTCTTTCTCCTAGCAAAATGCTCTGAAAAGTATCTTTCAACTGATGGTGTTGAATCAATTTTACAATTTTTTCAAGAGCATTTGATTAGGAATCTTGAGACCAGCATTCTATTTCCAGTTCTTCCATTATTTCGTGTGGAGTAGTGTTCCATTCCTTTCATGTCTGTGGGCCTCAGTTTTCACCTCTTTAAAATGATGGGGCAGGGAGAGGGAAGAGGGAATATATGGTTGTTAAGAATCTCTGGTTCATTCTTAAACTCAACACCCAAAAAACAAATAATCAAGTCAAAAAATGGGCAGAAGACATGAATAGACATTTCTTCAATGAAGACATACAAATGGCCAACACACACATGAAAAAATGTTCATCATCATTAGCCATCAGGGAAATTCAAATCAAAACCACATTGAGATACCACCTACCAGTTAGAATGGCAAAAATTGATAAGGCAAAAAACAACAAATGTTGGAGAGGTTGTGGAGAAAGGGGAACCCTCTTACACTGTTGGTGGGAATGCAAGTTGGTACAGCCACTTTGGAAAACAGTATGGAAGTTCCTCAAAAAATTAAAAATAGAGCTACCTATGACCCAACAATTGCACCACTGGGTTTTTACCCCAAAGATACAGATGTAGTGAAAAGAAGGGCCATATGTACCCCAATGTCCATAGCAGCAATGTCCACAATAACCAAACTGTGGAAAGAGCCGAGATGCCCTTCAATAGAAGAATGGATAAAGAAGATGTGGTCCATATATACAATGGAATATTACTCAGCCATCAGAAAGGATGAATACCCAACTTTTGCATCAACATGGATGGGATTGGAGATTATGCTAAGAGAAATAAGTCAAACAGAGAAAGTCAATTATCATATGGTTTCACTTATTTGTGGAACATAAGGAATAGCATGGAGGACATTAGGAGAAGGAAAGGAAAAATGAAGGGGGGGGGATCAGAGGGGGAGATAAACCAAGAGAGAATATGACTCCAAGAAACAAACTGAGGGTTTTAGAGGGGAGGGGGGTTGGGGGGATGGATTAGCCCGGTGATGGGTATTAAGGAGGGCACGTTCTGCATGGAGCACTGGGTGTTATACGCAAACAATGAATCATGGAACACTACATCAAAAGCTAATGATGTACTGTATAGTGACTAACATAACATAATAATAAAAAAAGAATCTCTGGTTCAGATCACCTAGGAGACGGAGATCCTTTGTGATCTGTGGGCAATGCCCTCTCTTTGGGTGAAAGACTGGAGGGTAAGAGCCAGCTGGCCCTGCTATGAGATGCTTCATCCTGCGGCTTTCCTCCTTAGCTCTGTGAACACTTCCCTAGGGGAGGGGTGGGGGATTTGAGCTTCCTGAGGCCTTCAGAGGGACCTCAATTCTACTTCTACTAAACCAGCAACACTCAGGAAGTATCAAAGCTATTTTGGGTTGGGAGCTATTCAGCCAGATTCACTTCCTGGGGTTGGGGGTAGGGCAGAGAGAGAGAGAAAGAATCAGAGAAAGCAAGACACAGAGGAGAGAGAGGCAGAAAGTAAGTCAGAGAGACAGACAAAGAGGAAGCAATAGAGAATGACAGAGAGGGAGAAGAGGAAGAAGGGAGGAGAAAAGAGAAAGAGGGAGAAAGGAAGACAGAAACAGATAACAGAGAGGGGGGAGGGAGGAGCAGAAGAGAGAGGGAAATAGAAGAGCTAAGAGAGAGAGATTGAGAGAGAGAGAGAGAGAGAGAATGATAGTGGACATACCTAGTCCCACAAGTCCTCATGAATGGAGCAGCATAACATCCTACATCTTGTAGTAATAGAATCCAGAACTGGAAGGATCCTTCAGAAACTGAGAACAGAAAGGGATTGAGATTTGCTCATAGTCACACAGCCAGTTAGTGGCAGTGCCAAGATTCAAATCCATAACTAAAATAGGGTAGCTCAAAAGAGAGTCTAGAGGCTTAGGCTTTGTCAGTCTGTCTTTACATAACTATGGGAAATGTAGTAACACAAGAGTGCCACCACACTCTCTGCCCCAGAGGAAGCACTGGCATCAGGAAATTCCATCTTTTCCTCCACCAGCTCTTCTCTGAGGACCTAGAAACACATACCTGTGAAGGCTGAATGGGGTAAGTTTAATTTTCAAATACAATGTTTTTGGGAGATTACAAGCGGACTTCATGTAGGAGTTAACTTTAGGGTAGGGCCTTGAAGGATGAAAACATCAAAAAATAATGGCAAATATGTAGTTATCCTTCTAAAAATTTCAAGCAACCCAGGAAAATCTAATGTGGTAAGATTTTTTTTATGATCTATTTTTTTCTTTTTTAAAATTTAAATTCAATTAGCCAATTTATAGTAAGTACATCATTAGTTTCAGGTGTAGTGTTCAATAATTTATCAGTTTCATATAACACCCAGTGCTCATCACATCATGTGCCCTCCTTAATGCCCATCACCCAATTACCCCATTCCCCCACCCACCTCCCCTCCAGCAATCCTCAGTTTGTTTCCTATAGTTTAATTTAAAAAAATTTTAATTCCACTAGAGTTAATACACAGAGTTATATTAGTTTCAGGTGTACAATATAGTGATTCCACAGTTTTATATATTACTCAGTGCCCATCAAGATAAGTGTACTCTTAATGCCTTTCACCTATTTCACCCATCCTCCACCCACCTCTCCTCTGGTAACCATCTGTTTGTTCTCTATAGTTAAGTCTGGTTTTTTGTTTGTTTCTTTGTTTTTTCCCCTTTTGATCTTTTGTTTTGCTTCTTAAATTCCACATATCAGTGAAATCACATGGTATTTGTCTTTCTCTGATTTATTTCACTTAGCATTATACTCTCCAGCTCCAACACGTTGTTGCAAATGGCAAGATTTTGTTTTGTATGGCTGAATAATAGTCCACTATCTATATCTATATACTAAATCTTCTTTATCCATTCATCTGTCCATGGACACTTGGGCTGCTTCCATAATTTGACTATTGTAAATAATGCTGCAACAAACGCATGGGTAAATATATCCTTTCAAATTAGTGTTTTCATATTCTTTGGGTAAATACCCAGTAGTGTGATTACTGGATCATAGGGTAGTTATATTTTTAATTTTTTTAGAAACTTCCATACTGTTTTCCACAGTGACTGCACCAGTTTGCATTTCCACCAACAGTGCAGGAGGGTTCCTTTTTCCTACATCCTTGTCGATACTTGTTTCTTGTGTTTTTTTATTTTAGCCATTTTAATACATGTGAGGTGATATCTCACTGTGATTTTGATTTGCATTTCCCTGATGATGAGTAATGTTGAGCATGTTTTCATGTGTCTGTTGGCCATCTGGATGTCTTTGGAGAAATGTCTGTTATGTATTCTGCCCATTTGATTATTTGGTTTTTTGGGTTGAGTTTTATAAGTTCTTTATATATTTTGGATACTAACCCTTTATTGGATATGTCATTTGCAATTATCTTCTTGCATGCAGTATGTTGTCTTTTAGTTTTGTTGGTTGTTTCCTTTGCTGTGCAGAAACTTTTTATTTTGATGAAGTCCCAATAGTTTATTTTTGATTTTGTTCCCCTTTCCTCAGGAGACGTATCTTGAAAGATGTTGCTAGGAACAATGTTGGATATACTACTGCCTCTGCTCTCTTGTAGGATTTTTATGGTTCCAGGTCTCACATTTAGGTCTTTAATCCATTTTGAATTTACCTTTGTGTATGGTGTAAGAAAGTGGTCCAGTTTCATTGTTTTGCATGTAGTTGACCAGTTTTCTCAACACCATTTGTTGAAGAGACTGTCTTTTGCCCACTGGATATTCTTTCTTACTTTGTTGAAGATCAATTGACCATATAGTTGTGGGTTCATTTCTCGGTTTTCTATTCTGTTCTATTGATTTATGTGTCTATTTTTGTGCCAATACCATACTGTTTTTTTTTAATTTTTTTATTGTCATGTTAATCCCCATACATTACATCATTAGTTTTAGATGTAGTGTTCCATGATTTATTGTTTGTGCATAACACCCAGTGCTCCATGCAGAACGTGCCCTCCTCAATACCCATCACCAGGCTAACCCATCCTCCCACCCCCTCCCCTCTAAAACCCTGTTTGTTTTTCAGAGTCCATCGTCTCTCATGGTTCATCTACCCCTCCAATTTCCCCCCTTCATTCCTCCCCCTCCTGCTATCTTCTTCTTTTTTTTTTTTCTTAACATATATTGCATTAGTTTCAGAGGTACCGATCTGAGATTCAACAGTCTTGCACAATTCACAGCGCTTACCAGAGCACATACCCTCCCCAGTGTCTATCACCCAGTCACCCCATCCCTCCCACCCCACCCCCCACTCCAGCAACCCTCAGTTTGTTTCCTGAGATTAAGAATTCCTCATATCAGTGAGGTCATATGATACATGTCTTTCTCTGTTTGACTTATTTTGCTCAGCATAATACCCTCCAGTTCCATCCACGTTGTTGCAAATGGCAAGATCTCATTCCTTTTGATATATATATATATATTTTTTTTAATGTTTTATTTATTTATTCATGAGAGTCAGAGAGAGAGAGAGGCAGAGGGAGAAGCAGGCTCCCCGCCTAGCAGGGAGCCCGATGCGGGACTCGATCCCAGGACCCCGGGATCATGACCTGAGCCGAAGGCAGACGCTTAACCATCTGAGCCACCCAGGCGCCCGATCTCATTCCTTTTGATGGCTGCATAATATTCCATTGTATATATATACCACATCTTCTTTATTAACGACAGATGTTGGCGGGATGTGGAGGAAGGGGAACCCTCCTACACTGTTGGTGGGAATGCAAGCTGGTGCAGCCACTCTGGAAAACAGTATGGAGGTTCCTCAAAAAGTTGAAAATAGAGCTACCATATGATCCAGCAATTGCACTACTGGGTATTTACCCCAAAGATACAAAAGTAGGGATCTGAAAGGGTACGTGTACCCTGATGTTTATAGCAGCAATGTCCACAATAGCCAAACTGTGGAAAGAGCCAAGATGTCCATCGACAGATGAATGGATAAAGTACCATACTGTTTTGATTATGACAGCTTTGTAATATAACTTGAGGTCCAAATTTGCGATGTCTCCAGCTTTGCTTTTTTTTTTTTTTCCAAGTTTGCTTTGGCTATTCTGTTTTTTTGTATGGTTCCATTAAAATTTAAGGATTCTTTGTTCTAGTTCTATGAAAAAATGCCATTTGTATTTTGCTAGAGATTGCCTTAAGTCTGTAGATTGTTTTGGGTGGTATGAAGATTTTAACAATATTTTTTTTCTTCCAATTAATGAGTATAGAATTTCTTTCTATTTATTTGCATCATCTTCAATTTCTTTCATCAGTGCTTTATACTTTTCAGAGTACAAGTCTTTCATCTCTTTGGTTAAGTTTATTCCAAGGTATTTTATTATTTTGGTGCAATTATAAATGGGACTGTTTTCTTAATTTTTCTTTCTGCTGCTTCATTATTATTGTGTAGATGTGCAATGGAATTCTGTATATTGATTTTTTATCCTGTAACTTTAACTGAATTAATTCATCAGTTATAGTAGTTTTTTGGTGGAGTCTTCAGGGGTTTTTATATACAGTATCATGTCATCTGCAAATAGTGAAAGTTTTACTTCTTCCTTACCAATTTGGATGCCTTTTATTTATTTTTGTTTTCTGATTGCTATGGCTAGGCCTTCCAGTACAATGTTGAACAAAAGTAGTGAGAGTGAACATCCTTGTCTTGTTCCTGACCTTAGGGGAAAATCTCTCAGTTTTTCCCCTGTGGGATTTTTACATAAGGTCTTTATTATATTGAAATATATTCCCTCTAAACGTACTTTGTTGAGAATTTTTATCATGAATAGATGTTGTACTAGTTCAAATGTTTTTTCTGCATCTATTGAAATGATTGTATGAGGCAAACGTGATAACCACTACACTACAGAAACCCACTTGAAATGATTGTACGGTTTTTATCCTTCTCTAATTGGTGTGATGTATCGCTTTGATTGATTTGTGAATATTGAACCATCCTGGAAATAAATCTCACTTGATTGTAGCAAATGATTTTTTAATGTATTGTTAGATTTGGTTTGCTAATATTTTTTTTAATTTTTTCAAGATTTTATTTATTTATTTGAGACAGAAAAAGAGAGCACAAGCAGGGAGGAGGGTCAGAGGGAGAGGGAGAAGCAAACTCCCCACCGAGCAGGGAGCCCAACACAGGGCTCGATCCCAGGACCCTGGGATCATGACCAGAGCCGAAGGCAGATGCTTAACCGACTGAGCCACCCAGGCACCCCTTGGTTTGCTAATATTTTGTTTAGGGTTTTGGCATCTATATTCATCAGAGATATTGGCCTATAGTTCTCGCTTGTGTAGTATCTTTATCCGGATCTGGCATCAGGGTAATGCTGGACTCATAGAATGAATTTAGAAATTTTCTTTCCTCTTCTATATTTTGGGATAGTTTGAAAATAATAGGTATTAACTCTTCTTTAAATGTTTGGTAGAATTTGCCTCTAAAACTGTCTGGTCCTATATTTCTGTTTGTTGGAAGTTTTCTGATTACTGATTCAATTTCACTGCTGGCATTTTGTCTGTTCAAATTTTCTATTTCTTCCTGATTCAATTTAGGAAGTTTATATGTTTCTAGGAATTTATCCTTCTCTTCTAGGTTGTCCAATTTGTTGGCATATAATTGTTTAATAATATTCCCTTACAATCCTTTGTTTTTCTGTGGTGTTGGTTGTTTCTCCTCTTTAATTTCTCATTTTGTTTATTTGAGTCCTCTCTGTCTTTTTTCTTTTCTTTTTGATAAGTCTGGCCAAAGGTTTATCAATTCGTTGATCTTTTCAAAGAACAAGCTCCTAGTTTCAATGCGTTGTATATATATATTTTTTTACTTTCTGTTTTATTTATTTCTGCTCTAATATTTATTATTTCCTTCCTCTGCTGGTTTGGGATTTTGTTTGTTCTTCTTTTTCTAGCTCCTTTAGGTGTAAGGTTAGGTTGTGTATTTGAGATTTTTCTTGCTTCTTGAGGTAGGTCTGTATTGCTATAAACCTCCCTCTTAGAACAGTTTTTGCTGCATCTGAAAGATCTTGGACCATTGCATTTTCATTTTCATTTGTCTCCATGTATTTTTTTATTTCCTCTTTGATTTCCTGATTGACCCATTCATTGTTTTGTAGTATGGTATTTAACTTCCATGTATTTATGCTCTTTGCAGATTTTTTTCTTGTGCTTGATTTCTAGTTTCATAGTGTTGTGGTCAGAAAAGATACATGATATGACTCAAATCTTTTTGAATTTGCTGAGACTTGTTTTATGATCTAATAGGTGATCTATTCTGGAGAGTGCCCTATGTGCACTTGAAAAGAATGTGTATTCTGCTGTTTTAGGGTGGAATGTTCTGAATGTATCTGTCAAATCCATCTGGTTAATGTGTGTAGGATTTTGATAGGTACAGAAGGGAGTTGTTCTAGCTCAAAGTAATAGCACAGCAGAGTTTAAAGTGGGCAATAGGGAGCCGGGAATGTGCCATCTGCCTTCTGAAGGGCAGGTGGTATGAACAAGGGCAAGGACCCCCAGCTTTTTGTCACTCCATGAATGTCAAGCATGTGAGTTGGCTTATGCAGATGGTGGAAAGGAAAGGAAGAATTTTTAGCATGAATGAGGCAAGAACAGGACTGCACTCTAGGAAGATTTCCAGGGACAGGCAGCCCCATGAAAAATGGATTATTGGAAAGACACTGACATTAGAGAGCTCTAATAGAAGATCTTTGCTGTAGTCCAGGTGACAAACAGTTAATAAGAATCTGATGTAGTGGAGTAGGAATGGATATGGATGTGGTGGGGTAGGATGTGACTTTCTAATACTTCTGTAGAAAAAATACCTTATTTTATTTGAGTTAGGATGGTTGTGGAGGGAGGAAGAAGAAAGATGAGCAATTGGTCAGAAAGTAGCCTCACAGAACTCCCAGTTAGCTATCTATTCCTAGTTTCTCTTGGATTGTGTGTGTGTCTTTGTATGTTTGTGTCTGCTGCTCTCAGAGTGTGTCTGTGTGTGTTACTTTGTGTCTCCCAATGTACTTGTGCAGCATCCTACATCTGTGTAGGTTTGTGCACCTTCACACATCTAAACATGTCCATATTTTCTCTCTGTGTTTCATCTAACCCATGCTGTGGCTAAATTGATTGGCTAATGGAATTATTTTACACTGCTTTGTGCATCTTTGCATGCCTCTAAATTCCACTTGCTAATCTAGGTTGTGATAAATTTTATTGGTTAAAAAAGCTATTTCAAATTGCCTGTGCTCCATGGCACAGCTAGGGGTGAAATCCAATTACTGCTGGCTACAGGAATTACCATAAATCATTTGGCTTGATTTTGCAGACAAAAATTTAGGACTTTGTCACTTCTCTATGCAAATCTACCCAACTAAATGGGACCAGAACCGGGAAATGTTTTTGGAAACAAAACTCTGGCCCAGTGAGGGCTCTCTGCTGCCTGCAAGGGGAGTGGGGAGGGGGGGTGCAGCCCTGAAGGGCCCCAGACCCCTGATTATGGTTTGATTCTTCCTACAGACAGGATCTCAGACCATCTCTTTCATTTTCTTTTCATTCCAACCTGGAAATGGTGAGTGTTCTCATCGTGCTTTCTTCTCATTTCTAGGAGCCATCAGCTCTACCAAACACAGTAGGTTCTCAATAAATATTTGTTATGTTGAATTGAATTATGGCTAAGCCAAGGCCCAAAGAAAAGGGGGAATTTATCCAAACTCTCAAAGCGGAATTAGAGTTTAAACCCTAGTTTCTGGGAGGCCTGAGGTCTCAGTCAGTCGGTTGAGCGTCTGCCTTTGGCTCAGGTCATGATCCTGGGGTCCTGGGATTGAGTCCTGCATCAGGCTCCTTGCTCGGTGGAGAGCCTGCTTCTCCCTCTGCCTGCCACTTCCCCTGCTTATGCTGTCTCTCTCTCTGATAAATAAATAAAATCTTAAAAAAATAAACCCTAGTTTCTGAATTTCCTGTCAAGAGCTCTTGCAGTTATATCATCCTGTCTCACGATAGCTCAGGTTCAGACTTCTGGCAGTGGATGGCTTATGCTGCACTGACCAAATGTGTGACTGGGACCAGTCTTTTTCCTTTCTCTGGGTCTCAGTGCTCTCATCTGTACCATGGGAAGATTAGACTACAGGTTTTGAAAGGTCCTTACAGTTGTGTTCCTAGGAATTTGTGACCAACACTGAGAACATAAACCTGTGTGCCCTTGGCTAAGGTAGAGAGGGGAGAAAGCGGTTAGGGCTTGTTTCAGAGGCTGTGTGTCACACCTTCCTCCCTCTCTTTTGACTCCAAATCTCCATTAAAAGAAGTGAAATAACTTTTCTGGCTTGGGAAGTCTTGCTCTGACCCATAAGCCACTGGGTCTCTGGGAAGTGAGACCGCATGTCCAACCCACAGTCTCCAATGCCTTATAGGGCTAGAAAGGCCTAAGTGCCCAACTGGGCAGGTGGGGAATAGTTGGCCCAGAGAAGTTCTCTAGTTCCGGAGGATCTAACCTTTGTGAGAAATGGGGGTGACTGTCACTCAGTCCTGGACAGGTAAGTGTGCTGAGCCAAGCCAGTGTGTTCTGGAAAGGCCAGGAATGATGTCATGGGACGCTTTGGGCTGCAACAACAGGAAACCACCGAGTGTTTACATTGGCTTGCAGAGCCCAGGCAGCCTGTTTTTTCTTCACTTCCTCAGTCTATCTGTTTCCTCTAATTCAAATACTATGAAGAGGGACTCACTGCCCAGAGCAGGGAAAGCGGAAGGGAGGCCCCCAGGAGAAACAGCCCCTTCCCCAGCCCATAGGGCTTTACTCTTGCTGGAGCCCTGCCTAGGACTGACCTTAGGGTAAGGAAAGCAAGGTAATTAGAACATACTTTGAGTGTTCTACAACTCCATGGAAAGAAACTTCAGAATTCTCCCCAAGATTCAGGTTCTAAACCTAGAAGCCATCTTGGACTTCTCCTAAAATGAAATCAGTCACCTAGTCTTGTCAATTCAATTTAATTCAATCCATTTAATCAATAGTAATTTGTATGCAAAGTGCTGTGTTGTGCTGTGTCTGTATGTCTGTGTCAGTAGACAACACAAGCAGTGGTGGGATACAAAGATGAAAAAAGCAACAACAGTTCATATCCTCAAGGAGTTAACAATAGAGTGGAGTAGCAGTGTGATGTCCTTCATCTGTTTCATTCTCTTCATCCCCAAGGTTGTTGCCCCAGTTTAGGATCCCCATCACTTCCCACCTACATTTAGCAGTCTCTTAATGGGTCTCCCTGTTTCCAGTCTTCCCTCCTCCCATGCTTCCTCCGTAGTTATACTAGAGTGACTCTGACCCACCTTTCTAGCTCCACTCTCTCCCATTAAGCCTCCTAGGCAGTATGACAGGGGCTCAAAATGTGGTCTTGGTAGCAGGCAGACCTGGGTTTGAATGTTTACCTTATCACTCACCATTGCCTGTCTGAAAGTGGGCAGTGGCTTTGCCTTTTTAAACCCCTACTTCTCTAGCCTCAGTTTCTTCATTGGCAAAATGAGGATAATGACTACCTCTTAGGGCTGTTGTGAGAACTAAATGAAATAATGCGTGTATGGTGTCCAGTACAGAGTTAGCAGTTAATAAATGGCAGCTCTAATTGTTATCCCTCAGAAATGCCACATTCTTCTCTATCTTAATTCCTTTATGCAATCTGAAGCAGGACCATTTCCCTTAAAAAGAACTGCACCTGGTAAGGCAGAAATACCTTCTAGAGCAGTGCAGTCACCCCCCTGAAGCCAATGAGGATAAACAATGTGCCTAAGGTTACATAGAGAATGAATATCAGAGTCTCAGCTAGAATCACTACTAGAAGTAGAACTGAGATTCTCCAGAATTCTAGTCCAGTGGAGGTTCCACTTCACCAACTGTTGGATTAAACTCTTAGCCTTTAAGATGCATCAACTGGCAATGTTACTTTTCTCTGATATATTTTCTGGTGTGTTTGAGTGTGTGTGTGTGTGTGTGTGTGTGTGTATACTTTCCCTCTCTGTGATATACTGCTATTACTACTGTTAGACTACAATACTATAATTTATTAAGTATTATTATGTGCCAGGCACTAGTCTGAACACTTTACAAGTATTAACTCATTTTATCCTTACCACAACTCTTTAAGGTAGGTACTATTATTAGTCCCATTTAATAGATGACAAGATAGGCTCAGATAGGTTATGTAATTTGCACAAGGTCACACAGCTGGAAATGACAGGTCCAGGATATGAATCTAAGTAGCCTGACTTCAAACTGATGAGCACTTGAAATATAGTTACTGTGACTAAGACACTTAACTTTTAATACAATTTTATTTTAATGAATTTAAAGTTAAATTTTAATAGCCACTTGAAGCTTGTGATTACCATGTTGGACAGAACAGCTGTTGGCATCCTGATTTTCCAGACTCCAAGGGGTTAGGAATCATATCTAATAAATGTTTGTGTCATCACAGTGCACCACCCAGTGCATGGCACATCTATTATGGTCAAATTCAGCTACATTAGGAGGCTCTTGTGATTTAGGCAAGATGAGAGTCTACACTATGACAGTCACAGTCAAGAGGGACAGAGGGGACATATTTGAGAGATCATTATCATCACCATTATCATAGATAGTTAGCAGGTACTAAATATTTACTATATGCTAGGCAACTGCTTTAAGTGCTCTAGCTGGATTAATTCATTTGATCCTCACAACAACCTTATGAAGTATTATTATTATCACACATTTTTTGGGTGAGGGCACTGAGACACAGAATGTTTAAGTGACTAGTAAGTTACAGAGCGAGGATGTAAGCCAGGGAAAGCTGGCTTTAGAATCCAACCTCTTAATCACTACTGTATACTTTACAGAAGGTAGCATTTGTGGGACTCGGTGTTGGGTTAAATGTGGGGACTAGGAGCAGTCAAAGATGACTTATGAATCTCTTGGTCAGGGAACTCTGGGTATACAGTAGGGCATTCATGCAAATAAGGAACAGTGGGGCCGAGGAACAGATGTACAGGGAGCAATAGTTAAGATTTTAGTTTGGTTCATGGCAGGGTTGTCCTGCATGTGGGACATCCAGAAGATATCCAGTAGATGGTTGGTCATGTGGGTTTGGAGCTCTCTTGTCACCTGATTCACTCCTTCTTTAGACTCAGATGTCACTGGCTCTGGGAGACTCACTTTCACCTCTGAGACTAGGAAATTATTTTATGTGTCACTCTCATAGAACCCTCCTTTATTCTTTCACAACATTCACCTCAGGTTCAATTATTGGTGTGATCATTGATTTAATGACCAGACTGTGAGCTCCATGAGGACAGGTATTATCTGTCTTAGAACTCTATCCAACATGTCTAACACAATGTCTGGAATATAGTATTCATTTACTTGCTCATTCATTCATTCAAGAAATATGAATCAAGCACTTACTATTTTCCAGACACTGTTCTAGAAGCTTGTGGTTCAAAACAGAAATAAATCCTTTGCCCTCGTGGAGCTTACATTCCACTGAGACACACAGTGAGTGTTAGGGATTATATTTGATATTTATTGGGTCTGTGATCCTGAGTAGAACTATATTAGTTTATTCATTCAATAAACATCTATTATTTTCAATGTACCAGGCACTTTTGGATCCTTTCATTTAATCATCAAAACAATCCTCTGAAAGCGATACCATCATTAACCCTATTTTTAGGATAGAGCACCTGAGATCAGAAAGATTTAGCAACTCGCCTCAGGTCATACAACTAGTAAGGAGTCAAGTACAGGTAGTTTACCCACAAAGCCTGCCAGTTTACTCATTACACTACAGCACACTGTTTTTGATATGTCAATTTTGGGCTTAAAATGATACACTGTAACCTCTGCAGGGAACCTGACCCAGAGGGAAACCTTGAGAAAATAAAGCCATGCAGAAAACTAACAGCCTACACCAGGTCTGACATGTACCCCTTGCACTCTCCATTTCTCATAGTGATAGGATAGACCTCATAATTGGTTTCTATTTGGGGCACCTGGGTGGCTCAGTTATTAAGCACCTGCCTTCGGCTCAGGTCATGATCCCGGGGTCCTGGAATCGAGCCCCACATCGGGCTCCCTGTTTGGCAGGAGGCCTGCTTCTCCCTCCTCCACTCCCCCTGCTTGTGTTCCCCCTCTCGCTGTCTCTCTCTCTGTCAAATAAATAAATAAAAACTTTAAAAAAATAATTGGTTTCTATTTGACAGATGGGGGGAATAGAGACGTAGGGTCAAGGAGGGAGTTACCTAAGAGCATACAGGCAGTGAAGAAAGGCCCTGGCACCCTTGTAACTTAAGGGACCATAGAAATAGGGCACTGGGGGTTAACTTCAGGAAGGGGAAGGGTAGCGGTAGCTATAGAACAAATACTCAATTGTCACTTTAAAGCCTGGACTCCTGAGGAAGACCCCACCTCCATGCCATTATATGAACCCTCACTTCCAACTCCTCCCTGGGACAATTATCTGGAGGACAGGAAGCAGAGGAGATAATTCTGTGGTTCAACTTCTCCTACCATAAAGGCAGATATATGGAAAAGACTCTAACACTGAAAGGGAAGCAGGGTGCAAGGACAGGTGGAAGGGGGCATAGCCCCACCAGACCGTCCTTCCCTGAGGTTCAGGGCAGAGCTCTGTCTGCACAGCCACCTTCTGCTAAGTGACTCCAAATGCCACAGTGTGAATAGAGCCAGAAGGAAAGGAGGGGAGGAGTTGGCAGTTCTTGGGTATGACCTGGGTGTGGCCTGGCCTGTCTCTAACTATGAGACTGTGTGCAGGGTCTGTATGTGGGTGAAATGAAGACAGGATGGCATGGAGACGGGGCAGGTCTGGGACAAAATGAGATACAGAAAGGAATGTGGCAGAGTGAGTGAAGAATCTCTGTGCCTAGTTTTGTTGATAAAACATAGTGTGACCATATATTTCTGAAAGAAGTGTTTATACTTGGGTGGGAAACATGGCTTATCATAAGCATGGCCTGTGCAGGCATATGTGTATGTGTGTAAAGTGTTGGGGAGGAAGAGTTGTGTCAGTGTCTTTATGTGCATGCCAGTTTCTGTGTGGTATTCAAGAACACTAGATATAGAAAGTATGTCTAAGGGAGATGTTATAATGAGGTGTGCAAGAGGAATAAGGGGTGAAGTGTGCAGCAAAGTAGACTGTGAGGACTACATTGAAGTGAGGTGTTGGCAGAGATCATGGTACACTGGCTGTGTGGAGAATATATGAGCTGTGGAATGGTCAGGTACATCAGGGCCCCCAGTGACATTAGCCACATCTCTCTGAACCTGAGCTGAAAAAATGTGGGTAAGCCCCACCTCTACACAGGATTGTATGAAAATTCAGTGAGATAATCCATGGGAAGTGTCCTGTATACAATACTCAAGATATTATCATTATTATGGCTGTGAAGTGTAGTTGCTGACATCTTGGTGAGAGCAGGGGCTCATTAAATGTTTGTCAAATTGAAGACTGAATGACTTGTTTGGTTTGTTTTTAACTGTTTGACACTCAGTAGATACTCAGTTGATAACTAAACTGGGGCTTGAATTGGCCCATTATTTTGTCTATGTTGAAAAAGCTTAAGTGGGAGCCCTGGAATTTCAAATGCCACAGGGGGTGAGGTGGGATGGGAGGAGATGGTTGGAAAGCCAATTAGCCAGGCCTGGACCAAAAGCTGGGGAAGGACAGTGCCAGGAGCTCTCCAGGCACTCAAGAAACTGAATCAAGAAGAGGTGAGGGCAGTGAGGTGCCAGGACCCAAGGGAATATTGTGAAGGATGAAAAACATCTGACTTCTCCATGCCTGGCCTAAGCTCTGCTATTCCAAGGCAGTTCTTGGATTTGAGGCTCAAGCCCATCCAGGACAAGGCAAAACTGGCCACCTAGAGAGCAGAGGAAAGGGAGGAGCAAAAACTGTTGCAGAGGTTCTGCCCATTGCTATGGACATGTAAAGCATAATTTTACAACCTAAGTCTCCAGGGCCTGGCCCAGTTAGGGGCTCATCAAGTGGTCATGGAGAAAATAAGTTATAGAGTGCCAGGTTCACAACAGTGTTGAGACTATAAATTAGGTTTCCTGATTACTCATTTGTTTGTATATTGTCTGTCTCCTCTGATTAGAATGTTCTTCACAACCATTTCCCCAGAACCTTAAAATAGTACCTGGCATGGAGTCAGTACTTCACAAATGGTTATACTAGATCACAGCAGTAAGGGTAGTATGTAGAGCTGTTATTATCACTTTCTCTCTCTCTCTTTTTTTTTTTTTTGCTTTTTTTATTGTGATAAAACATATATTACATAAAATTTGCCAATTTAACCATTTTCAAGTATACAGTTCAGTGGCATTAATTACATTCTGTGTTGGACAATCACCACCACTTTTCTATTTCTTAAACTTTTCTGTCATCCCAAACAGAAACTCTGCAACTGTTAAGCAATAACTATATACTTTTCTACTCCCCCATCCCTGGTAACCCCTAACCTACTTTCTGTCTCCTTGAATACCTACTCTGGGTATTTCATCTATGTGGATGCATACAATATTTGTCCTTTAGTTTCTGGCTTACTTCACTTGATATAATGTTTTCAAGATTCATCTATGTTATGCCATGTATGAGAATGTCATTTCTTTTAGTGGCTGTGTAATATTCCATTGTATGGATATGCCCATTTTATTTATCCATTCATTGGTTTATGGACCCTTGAGTTGCTTTCACATTTTGGCCATTGTGGATAATGCTGAAATGAACATTGGGATACAAGTATCTGTTTGAGTCCCTATTTTCAATTCTTTTGGATATGTACATAGAAGTGGAACTGCTAGGTCATATATAATTCTATTTTTGCTTTTTTTTTAAAGATTTTTTATTTATTTATTTGAGAGAGAGAGAATGAGAGAAAGAGCACATGAGAGGGGGGAGGGTCAGAGGGAGAAGCAGACTCCCTGACGAGCAGGGAGCCCGATGCAGGACTCGATCCAGGGACTCCGGGATCATGACCTGAGCCAAAGGCAGTCGCTTAACCAACTGAGCCACCCAGGCGCCCTATTTTTGCTTTTTGAGGAACTTCCCGAATTGTTTTTCCACAGTGGCTGCACCATTTAACTTTTCTATCACCAGTGTATGTGAGGGTTTGAATTTCTTTAAAAAAATTTTTTTAATTATGTTCAGTTAGCCAACATATAGTACATCGTTAGTTTTTGATGTAGTGCTCAATGATTCATTAGTTGGGGCTAACACCCAGTGCTCATCACAACACATGCCTTCCTTAATACCCATCACCCAGCTACTGCATCTCCCCAGCCCCCTCCCCTCTGTAGAGGGTTTGAATTTTTCTACAACTTTGTCAACACTTACTTTCTATTCTCTTTTAAGCTTTTGATATTTATTTATTTATTTATAGTTATGATAAAATATATGTAACATAAAATTTACCATCTTAACAATTTTTAAGTGCAGAATTCAGTAGTGTTGGTACATTCACATTGTTGTGCAAACAATCTCCAGAACTCTTTTCATCTTTTAAAACTGAAACTCTATATTCATTACACAATAATTTCTTATTTGCCTATTTCCTGGCAACTACCATTCTATTTTCTGTCTTAATTAATTTAATTACTTTAGATGCCTCATATACATGGAATCATACAGCATTTGCCTTTTTGTGACTGGCTTATTTCACTTAGCATAATGTCATTAAGGATCATCCATGGTATAGCCTGTGTCAGCATTTCCTTCTTTTTAAAAGGTTGAGTGATATTTTATCATGTGCACATACCACATTTTGTTTATCCATTCATCTGATGATGGACACTTGGGATGCTTCCACCTTTTGGCTGTTAACAATGCTGCTATGAGCATGGTATACAAATAAATATCTTGTTGAGATTCTACTTTCAATTCTTTTGTATATACCCAGAAGTGGAATTGTTGGATCATATGGTAATTCTATTTTCAATATTTTCAGGAACTGTCATGCTGTTTTTCACAGAAACTATACCATTGTAAATTCCCACCAACAGGGCACAAGTGTTTTAACTTCTCTACATCCTCACCACACACCATTTGTTCTGTATTATAGCTATCCTTTTTTTTTTTTTTTTTTAAAGATTTTATTTATTTATTTGAGACAGAGAGAATGAGAGACAGAGAGCATGAGAGGGAGGAGGGTCAGAGGGAGAAGCAGACTCCCTGCCGAGCAGGGAGCCCGATGCGGGACTCGATCCCGGGACTCCAGGATCATGACCTGAGCCGAAGGCAGTCGCTTAACCAACTGAGCCACCCAGGCGCCCTATTATAGCTATCCTAATGGGTAAGTGACATCTCACTGTGGTTTTGGTTCACATTTTCCTAATGATGAATGATATTGAGCATATTTTCATGTGTTTATTTCACATTTTGTATCTTCTTTGGAGAAATATCTGTTCAAATCTTTTGCCTATTTTTTCCAGTGCCTTAATTAATTAATTAATTTAGTTTAATTTTAATTCCAGTTAGTTAACATACAGTGTTATATTAGTGTCAGGTGTACAATATTGTAATTCAATACTTTCATACATCACCCTTTGCTCATCACAAGTGCACTCCTTAGTCCCCATCACCTATTTAACCCACCCCTCATCCACCTCCCCTTTGGTAACCATTAGTTTGTTCTCTGTAATTAGGTGTGTGCTTCTTGATTTTGATCTCTCTTTCTTATTTTTTTCCCTTTGCTTATTTCTTTTGTGTCTTAAATTCCACATATGTGTGAAATCATATAGTATTTGTCTTTCTCTGACTTATTTTATTTAGCATTATACTCTCTAGCTCCAACATGTCATTGCAATTGCTTTTTTTTCTTTTTTTTTTTTAAAGATTTTATTTATTTGACAGAGCGAGAGAGCACAAGCAGGGGGAGCAGTAGAAGGAGAGGGAGAAGCAGGCTTCTCGCTGATCAAGGAGCCCGATGCGGGGCTCGATCCCAGGACCCTGGGATCATGACCCAAGCCGAAGGCAGACGCTTAACCATCTGAGCCACCCAGGCGCCCCTGTCATTGCAATTTCTTTTGCCTATTTTTAAATTTGGGTTTGTCTTGTCTTTTCATTGATCAATTGTAAGAGTTCTTTATATACTCTGGATATTAAACCCTTATCACATATATGATTTGCAAATGTTTTCTGTCATTATGTAGGTTGTCTTTTCAGTTTCTTGATAATGTCCTTTGATGCACAAAAGATTTTAATTTTGATGAAGTCCAATTTATATACTTTAAATTTTGTTGCTTTTGGTGTCATATCTAAGAATGACAAATCCAAGATCATGAAGATTCACTCCTATGTTTTTTCTAAAGGTTTTATAGTTTTAGCTTCTATTTTTAGGCCATTAATACATTTTAACTTGACTTTTGTATACGGTGTGAAGTCAGGGTCCAATTTCATTCTTTTGAACATGGAAGTCCAGTTGTCCCACCATCATCCATTGAAAAAAAATATTTTCCCCCATTGAATGGTCTTGGCACCCTTGTCAAAAATCAATTGGCCATAGATATATGCATTTATTTCTGGACTTTCAATTCTATTCCATTGGTCTATATGTCTATACCTATGCCATTGCCACACTCTTTTTTTTTTTTAAGATTTTATTTATTTATTTTAGAGAGAGAGAATGAGAGACAGAGAGCACAAGAGGGAAGAGGGTCAGAGGGAGAAGCAGACCCCCCGCTGAGCAGGGACCCCAATGCGGGACTCGATCCCGGGACTCCAGGATCATGACCTGAGCTGAAGGCAGTCGCTTAACCAACTGAGCCACCCAGGCGCCCTGCCACACTCTTTTGATTACTGTATCTTTGTGGTAAATATTTTTGTAGTAAGTTTTAAAATTGGGAGAAGATCCCTCCACCTTTCTCCTTCTTTTTTTTTTTTTTTTCAATAATTTTTTGGCTTGCAATCCTATATGAATTTGATGATTGGCTTTTCCATTTCTTCCAAAAAGATTATTGGAATCTGATAGGGGTTACATTGAATCTGTAGAGTGTTGGGGTAGTAATACTGATATTTTAACAATATTAACTCTTTGTACCAATTAACATGGGGTGCTTTCCATTTATTTAAATCTTATTAATTTTCTTTCAGCAAAGTTTTGTAGTTTCAATGTACACCTACTTTACCTTGTTGGTTAAATTTATTCCTTAAGTATTTTATTCTTTTACATGTGATTTTGAGTGGAATTGCTTTCTTAATTTCCTTTTTTTTTTTTTCTGGATTGTTCATTGCTGGTGAATAAAAATACAAATGATTTTTTGTGCTGATACTATATCCTGCAACTTGGCTGAATTTGTGTATTAACTCTACTAGGTTTTTTGGTGAATTATTTGGGATTTTTCTATATATGGGATTATGTCATTTGAGAATAAAGATAATTTTACTTTTGTACTTTCCAAATTGGATGCTTTTTATTTCTTTCTTTGTGTGTATTATTACTCTAGCTAGAACTTTCAGTACAATGTTGAATAGCAGTGGTAAAAGTAGGCATTTTTGTCTGTTCCAGATTTTAAGAGGAAAGCTTTCAAGTCTCTTACAACTGAGTATGATCTTAGCTGTGAGGTTTTTATGAACGTAATTCCCCATATTGACAAATTTCCCTTCTATTGCTAGTTTTCTGAGCGTTTTTTATCATGAAAGGGTGTGCATTTTGTGAAATGTCTTTTGTCCCTCAGTCGAAATGATTATATGATTTTTCCCTTCATTCTATTAATGTGATATATTACATTGATTAATTTTCTTATTCTTTGATCCCTTTGTTCTTTAAGATTATGCTGTTTAATTTCCACAAAATTTGCAACATTTACATTTTTCTTGTTATTGATTTCTAGCTTCATTCCATTGTGGTTGGAGAAGATAGTTTGTGTGTTTTGATCTTTTTAAAATTTATTTGGACTTCTTTTGTGACCTAACACATGGCCTATCCTGGAGAATGCTCCATATACACTTGAGAAGAATGTGCATTCTGCTGTTCTTGGTTTGAGTATTCTATATATGTCTGTTAAGTTTAGTTGGTTTATAATGCTATGTGAGTCTTCTATTTCTTTACCTTCTGTCTAAATGTTCTATTTATTATTGAAAGTGGGATATTAAGTTTTTCACTATTATTGTACAATTGTCTATTTCTCACTTTTGTCAATGTTTGCTTCATATTTTGGTGGCTCAATTGTTTGGTGCATATATGTTTATAATTATTATATGTTCTTGATAAATTGACTCTCTACCAATATATAATTTCCTCCTTTGTCCCTTGTAAAAGGTTTTAGCTTGAAGCTTAGTTTATCTGATACCCATATCTAGCTACTTTTGGTTGTTATTTTCATGTAAAATCTTTTCCTATGTTTTCACTTTCAGTCTATCTGTGTCTTTGGATATAAAATGAATCTTTTGTAAACAGCATATAGTTGGGTCATGTTTCCAAACCATTTCATTAGTCTCTGCTTTTTGATGGGGTAGTTTGATACATTTATATTTAATGTAATTACTGTTTTCTTATTTGTCCCTCATTTTCTCCATTACCACCTACTTGTATGTTCAGTGTTTTTTGAAAAAAAAAAAATGTTTTCAGCCCCTTCTCTTTTGCTTCTGTGTATATTCGTTTGATACTATTTTGTGATTTACCATGGGGATTACATTTAACAATATAATTTTAATTGTTACTAACTTAACTTAAATGTTATTTAAAAACTCTGCTAAGATACAGATCTGTCCCTTTGTATCATGGTTTTCACAAATCACAGCTTTATATGTTGTGTGCTTAATAATATAGATTTATAATTATTTTTATACGTATGTCTTTTAAATAATGTAGGAAATAAAAAACTGGAGTTAAAAACCAAAACCACAATAATATTGGTTTTTATGTTTGCCAATCTATGGACCTTTATGAGAAATGTTTATTTCTTCATATGATTTCTAGTTACTGTCTAATGTCCTTTTATTTCAACCTTAAAGGCTCCCTTGTAGGGCAGGTCTAGTGTTAATATATTCCCTCAGCTATTGTTTTATGGAAATGCCTCAATTTTTCCCTTATTTTTGAAGAAAAGTTTTGCCAGATACAAATTCTTGGTTGACAGCTTTTTTCTAGCAGTTTAAATATACTGTTCTTTTTTACTTTTTAAAATATCTTATGGGGTTTTTGTTGTTGTTGTTGAAAACTGGATGGACATTTGAATATTATAATGTGGTGAATCTGGAAATCAGATTCTTCTATTTCCCCAAGGTTTGCTCTTTTGTTGATTGCTGAAGGCTGTAGTATGTATGTTTAGTGAGTATTCCAAACTGTTTTTGGAAAGACTGAACTCCTTATCATGTGTGCTCTCTGAAATCTATTTCCTTAGCTCACGTTTGGTTAGTGTTTTGACATATTTCCTTGAATGCCAGGAACTGGAAACAAAAACAAACAATAACAAACAACAATGAAAGAAAAGCACCTTCCATTAAAAAAAAATCCAAAACACAAAACATGTGTCTCAATATTTGTAGATTGGCTCTGTGCTAGGTCAATCCAACACTTATCCAGGTTTTCGCTGAGCCTGAGGTGAAAGTTTAGAGTGGTCTGACTTAAGTGAGGCAAAATAGAGGCAAGTTATTTGCATTTGTCCTTCACAGAGCCCCCAGAGAACTTAGAACAGACATACACAGGGTCTGGACACTTGCAGAGGATGAGCTCTGTAGCTACTTCTTCCTGGTGATCCACTGATGTTCCTGAAAGAAGGCTTGGTTATTTCGTGAAGATGGCAGTGGAGTAGGAGGACCCTAGGCTTGCCTCATCCCACGAACACAACTGTATAACTAAAAATCATCCTAAATGCACCAGAAATAGGCCTGAAGACTGAAAGAACAAACTCCACAACTAAAGAGAGAGAAAAGGCCCCATCAAAGAAGGTAGGGAGTGCAAAGATGGGATTTGGGGGAGAAACAGATCATGGGTACTTTAGAAGGAAGGGAGTAATGGTCATGGAGAAGGGCAAGAGAGAGAGAGAGAGAGAGAGAGAGAGAAAGGGAAATACGGAAGGAGAACATTTCCCCCAAAGCTATTGGCTTGGAAAACAAGAGGGGCAGAATTTCATGAATTCTTGCAGCCAGTGGGGCTTGAAGCCTGGAGTTTTAAAGGTCAGCAGGTTTGGCTGGGATAGAGCCTGGAGGGCACTGTGCTGCTCCTAGAGAAAAGGCAGGCAAAAAAGCCAGAAACAGAAAACATGGAAACAGCAATCTGAAGAGTGCCTGGGGCATACAGTGGGGAGATTACTCGCTCTTCTCAGAGCACCTCACTGAGAGTCAGTGTTCATGAAGACACCTGTCTGGGAACAAAAGAGCTGGCTGGTGCCATTACCTGCCCCCCCCCCCCCCCCCCCCGCCTTTCAGGATAAACACAGAACAACTTGTGGGAAGGAGCAGCACAGCATCGCCACTGGCTGCCTAACTTGCTTATACAAGTTAAGCAGTCAAGCTTGCCTCAGTCCCAGCACAGAAAGTGCTTCCCTTAGAAGACCATCACCAACCCCCAGATACACCACATCTCTGGGCCAGGGAGTTCTGCAAGGCCTCAGTTCTGGTGGAGTTTGTGTCAGGTCTCATTTCACAAGCAGACTAGAGCACACCTACGTAAAACTCACCACCTTCAGGCCTGGGACCAAGAAATTCTCATAGCAGCCAAGGAAAGCCTCTGCAGACAACTTGCCTGAAGGATAGAGCAGCCAAAACACAACAGCAGAGCACATGCAGCACACACCAGAAACACTCCCTGAAGTGCGGGGCCCTGGGCACTACATGACCTCTTCTTCATAAGACCATTACTTTTAGGAGCAGGAGACATAACTAGATTTTCTAACACAGAGAAGAAGGATGAGACAGACAAAATGTGAAGATTGAGAAATTTATCCCAAATGAAAGAACAAAATAAAGTTCAGGCCAGAGATCTAAGTGAAACAGATATAAATAACATGCCTGATGGAGAATGTAAAGGAACAATCATAAGGATGTTCACTGGACTTGAGAAAAGAATAAAAGACATCAGTGTGACCTTTACCACAGAGATACAAGAGTTAAAAAAGAATAAATCACAAATGAAAAGTGCAATAAGCAAGATTAGAAACAGACTTGATGATTGAATTGGAGCAGCAGGCTGGATGAAGCAGAGGAACAAATTAGTGACCTAGAAGCCAAAATAATGGGAAATAATGAAGCTGAATAAAACAGAGAAAGAAAAATTATTCACGAGAATAGACTTAAGGAACTCAGTGATCATCAATCATAATAACATTTGTATTACAGGAGTTCCAATAAGAACAGAGAGAAAAGAGGGCAGAAAATTTATTTGAGGAAATAATAGCTGAAAACTTCCCTAATCTGGGGAAAGAAACAAACATCCAGATCCAGGAGACACAGAAAACTCCTATTAAAATCACAAACAAGAGAGGAGAAATAACAACAAACACCACAGAAATACAAACAATTATAAGAGAATATTATAGAAAACTATATGCCAACAAATCGGACAACCTGGAAGTAATGGATAAATTCCTAGAAACATATAAATTACCAAGACTGAAACAGGAAGAAACAGAAAACTTGAACAGATCAATAACCAGAGAATAAATTGAATCAGTAATTTAAAAAAAAATCTACCAATTGAATGGGAGAAGATATTTGCAATGACATATCTGATAGAGGGTTAGTATCACAAATATATAAAGAATTTATAACACACAACATCAAAAAAATGAATAATCCTGTTAAAAAATAGGCAGAAAACATGAATACACATTTTTCCAAAGAAGACAAACAGATGGCCAAAAAACACATGAAAAAATGCTCAACATCACTCATCATCAGGGAAATGCAAATCAAAACTACAAGGAGATAATCATCTTACACCTGTCAGAGTGGCTAAAATCAACAACACAAGAAACAACAGATGTTGGTGAGGATGTGGAGAAAGGGAAACCCTCCTGCACTGTGGGAATGCAAACTGGTGCAGCCGCTCTGGAAAACAGTATGGAGGTTCCTCAAAAAGTTAAAAACAGAACTAGCCTAAGATCCAGCAATTTTACTACTAGGTATTTACTGAAAGAATACAAAAATACTAATTTGAAGGGATACATGCACCACGATGTTTATAGCAGTATTATCTATAATAGCCAAATAATGTAAAGAGCCCATGTGTCCATTGACTGATGAATGGATAAAGAAGATGTGGTATATATACACAATGGAATATTACTCAGTCATAAAAAAGCATCAAATCTTGCCATTTGCAACAACGTAGATGGACCGAAAGAGTATTATGTTAAGCAAAATGAGTCAGTCAGAGAAAGACAAGTACCATATGATTTCATTCATATGTGGGATTTAATAAACAAAACAAATGAGCAAAGGGTAAAAAGAGAGAGAGAGGCACCCCAAGAAACAGACTTTTATCTTTAGAGAACAAAATTATGGTTATCAGAGGGGAGGTGGGTGGGGGGATGGGTTAAATAGGTGATGGGGAGTAAGGCAGGCACTTGTTGTCATGAGCACTGCATGATGTATGGAAGTGCTGAATCACTAAATTATATACCTGAAACTAACATTACCCTGTATGTTAATTAACTGGAATTTAAATAAAAACTTAAAAAAATAAAACATTTTCATCACTATAAAAATAAATCCTGTGTACCTTATCATTCACTTCCCATTATTATTAAAAAGATGGAGATGATACTGTCCCCACCCTCAAAATATTCATTACCTTTTGGGGAACATAGACATGAAAACACATAATGTCAATTCAGATTGCTGAATGGAGGAGGCATGAACCAGATCCCAGACTGGGTATAGAAGTAGGTTAGGGAAGATTTTCCAGTAAAGGTGATCTTTAGCTAAGTCCTTTAGTTAGCTTAGCTACGCAAAGGGAAAGATAACATGGATGCATTTCAGGCAGAGTGTAAATATAGATTATGGTGGCCAGAATTTTAATATGGCTGTAGGTCAGGGATATAAAGGTGGAGAGAAGCCAGAGTCTGGGGAGAGCATGATAAGGGATGAAGCAAAGACTTACATACTACAAAAAGTTTAGAATTAACTTCATAGGCACTGAGGAGCAATTTAATCCCTAAGAGTAACATTTGGCCAGGTTGGATACTTTCATGGTGCCCACCTCTTAGGGATTCCTGTCCAGATTCCTGCTAACAAAGAGCTAGCTACTTCCTGGGCCCCTGGTGGGATGGCCATGCTCCCTTTTCAAGGGTTTCTGTTATAAAGAACTCTTTACTTATTAGACTTATTTATTTATTTATTTATTTATTTATTTATTTATTTAGGTTTATGTAGATCCAATTTTATTTTATTTTTATTTATTTTTTAAAATTTCATTTTATTATGTTAGTCACCATACACTACATCATTGGTTTATGATGTGGTGATCCACGATCCATTGTTTTCATATAACACCCAGGGCTCCATGCAGTACGTGCCCTCTTTAATACCCATCACTGGACTAACCCATCCCCCCACCCTCCTCCCCTCTAAAACCCTCAGTTTGTTTCTCAGAGTCCATAGTCTCTCATGGTTCATCTCTCCCTCCAATTCCTGCCCCCCCTTCATTTTTCCCTTCCTTCTCCTAATGTCCTACATGCTATTATTTATGTTCCACAAATAAGTGAAACCATATGATAATTGACTTTCTCTGCTTACTTATTTCACTTAGCATAATCTCCTTCAGTCCCATTCATGTTGATGTAAAAGTTGGGTATTCATCCTTTCTGATGGCTGAGTAATATTCCATTGTATATATGGACCACATCTTCTTTATCCATTCATCTGTTGAAGGGCATCTCGGCTCTTTCCACAGTTGGCTATTGCGGACATTGCTGCTATGAGCATTGGGGTAGATATATTTATAATTCCTCTCTAACACATCACCAAACAAAGCCCATAAGGCCATAAAAATCAATCACATCTCTGTTCTTATTAAGACAATAAAGTCAGATTTCCATTTTTTAACTCTCTGCTCCAGTTTCCCCTGTTTTTCCCCAGGCTTCTCTGAGACTTTCTTGCTCTCTCCTCTTGTTTCTGCCCTAGTAAAATTCAAAAAGCCTCAGTTGCCTCATCTGTACCACAGGCTGTGTTCACCTTAATGGTCTGACATTTCCTAAAGCTATTTGTAATAATAAGAACTATTCTTACACTCATAGTTTCTAATTGCTTATTCTTCTGCAAATCTCATGAGAATTCTAGCACAATGGGTAATAGTTCCACTTTATTAAGAAGCAAGCTGAGTTTCAGAAGGTTGAAGTCAGTACCCACGATCACACAGCATTTCAGAAGCAGAATTAAGCCTTAAACTTATGTGGTCCAACACCTTGCCACCAGACTAGACACCCTTTCTTCACCGTCTTGGCCAAATCTCTTTGTTTTAGCCCCACAACTCCCAAAAGAGGTTTTTGCTAAAAAGCTTCTACTTGTCCAGAGACCCTGGCAAAGATGACTGAGAAAGAGCAGTTAAAGAGGCATCCAAACAGGCCCGGAGGGGGAACATGTCCTTTCTATCACCTTACCCTAAAAACCCAGAACATGGTGGCAGGTCAGGTGCAGACCTTTAAAGGCCCTAAATGATGAACAGATTCTAGTGCCCCTGCTCATATGTAATTAAAAATAAAAACAATAATAAGCCATTGAAATTAGTGTAAAGAAGTTCATTAATATTCTGATATCGCTTATGATGACTAATTTGAAGTCTTTTTAAATATCAAATAGGAAAGTGTTCTTACTTGGGGGACCATTTTTTTGTGCACTTGCTTTGAGGGTGACTATTTATTGGCCTGTCTGCAGTACATGGTGGGTGTGAGTGTCTAATGACAGCACCATGCAAAAATGAGGGCTGCTTGGGCTCACTGTCATGCTTATCTTGGTCTCTCAGTCAGTCATGCCTTTGGGACGCCCCGCCTGCTCCCACCCCTGAGCAACTGGGTTCCATAGGGTCTACCTCCAGTGCTCAATTCAGGCCTCTAGCCACAGGCTGTTGGCTTGATGCAAAAGTTTGGGACAGAACAAGGAACTGAGGCTCCTTCTCTTTTCTCTGGCTCCCTCTCTCCCCTTTTCTCTGCCTGTCTCTGACTCTATATATCTGTTTTGCTCTTTCTTTTTGCCTTTTTCTTGCCCTCTCTATTTCTATCTCTGAGTCTTTCTTTTTCTTCGCCCCAGTCTCAGACTCCATTTTTCCTTTTATCTTATCCTTTCTGTTTCTCTCATTCTCTTTCCTTCTCTACTTTTCTCACAGCCCAGTATCTCTTCCTTTGCTTCTTAACCTCTGTGGGCATGTGTCTTGGTCTCAGATTTTCCCTGTCTTATTTTCTTTACCATGCCAGAACCCACAGGAACTTTTAGAGATGATAAGCTGCTATATTTTGGGCTTTCTTTCCAGGAGAGTTAGGGATGGAGACTTAGGGCTAAATTTGAACTTTTCAGGCTTGGGTGGGGCTTCCAAAGAGACAGCTAAGGAAGGAGGGAAAACTGGCTTACTTAGTGAGAGGATGGAGCCTGGGGTGGGAACTTGGCAAAGACTGTGAGTTCCAACGTTCAGTCAGTGTCCTGGCCCTGCATTCTCTGACTGAGGCCTTGAGGCTATTTTTAGACGCTTTCAAAATATCCCAGAAGGCTCCTACCCCTCCATTCAGCCTGGGATGCCAGAGGATTCATCGATGATAAAAGAACTGAGGCCTGCTTTCTATTCTTCCTTAGCTCCTACCAGCCCTGAGAAAACAGTAGTGACACTGTCCCCAGAGTGGGGCATGAAGGGAGAGGGGACCAGTGACAACAGATAATGATCCAGCCAGAAAGTAGGAAGGAGATTAATAAAGCACCTCAAATTCCAAGACCCCAAAGTGTCTCAGCTGAGAGGGATCCTAGAGATCAGTTGGTCTTTTTCCTTCGATATATATGTGTGGGGAAGGCTGAAGAGGGTGCTATTAATATCTTTCAAAAGGAAGGGAGAAAAAAAAGAATTTCTTAGACCCATCCCCTTCACCTCTACCCTAGTTTACTATTTCTGGCATGGACTGTTGTGATAGCTTGGTTTTTCTGCTTCCAGATTCTCCCTGGGCAATCTAGTGTCCATACTGGCCAGAAAATCCTATCATATTTTGGGGGTGGGGGTTGGACTGAAGAGCCAGCTCTGACTATGTCACTTCTGCTTAAAGACTTCACTAGTTCTTGAGTACTTTGATAAAATCCAAACGCCTTAGCCTGACACACAAGCCTAAGCCTGTTTGTGATTTAGCCTCCACTTACCTTTCCGAATTCTTCCCTTTCTTGCAATGTTTCCCTTTGGAACCTTCAAAACTGCCATTCTCCACATTCTCTTAACCTAACATTCTTTCTCTCTCTCTCTCTCTCAAAAACAAACAAAAAAAACAACACACAAGAGTTAACACAAGCCTACAAGTAAAAATTCAAACATAGTAAAAAGAAAAGTAAAACCCCTCAAGCTTTCCATGTCCTACTGCCATTCAAAGGCAACCACCTCTGCAACCTAATCTCCTATTATTCTATCCCTCTCTGATCCAGCCATGAGGGCCTCCTTGTTCTAAGAACACATGAGCTCCTACCTCAGGACCTTTGCCCTGCTGATCCCTCTGCCTGGAATGCTCTTTCCTCATATATCTTGCTTCTTCCCTCAGTTCCTTTATGTTGCTACTTAACAGTTGCCCTCTCAGCGAGGCCTTCTCTGACCTCTTTATTTAAATTTACAACTGCCCCCACATCCCTTATTTCCTCCCCTGCTTTATTATGTAGCACTTATCACCATCTAATTTACTATATATTAGACTGATTTATTTGTTTATTGTCTGTCTCTCCCACTAGAATGTAACTTCCATGAGGGCAGTGATTTTTCCACACAGCTGTAACCTCAGTACTTAATAGAGAACATATCACATCATAGGTTTTCAATAAAATATTCATTGAATGAAGTTCAACAGGTGATAACCATAAATTCTCTTATGTATTTGAGACTGTAAATACACTCTATGCTGACCAACTGATTTGTTTGTTCTTTCTTTGGTACCAAACTGCTTTAATTACTGCAGTTTTTTATGGTTGGTGTATGCTCTCACACTTTGGACTTGTGTACTTGTTGTACCTTCTGCCTGGCATGAGTTTCCCCCCTTCAAGTCTCAGCTCAAGCTCCACCTTTTTGTGAAACTTTTCTGCTTCTGCAAGGCTGAATTAGATAACTCTCCTCCATTCTCTCATAATCTCTCTGCCATTGTAATTATCACCCTGTGACTTGGCCATCTATTTACATATCTGCCTCCCTTGGTAAACTGTAAGGACCCTGAGGGACCAGGACCTGATGGTATCCTTAGTGCCTAGAACAGTGCCTGGAATTCAGTAGGAGCAGCTGTAATCGGACAGAGCTGAATTTAAATTCAACTGTGCCAATTTACAGCTATGTGATCTTGGGCAACTTATTTAATGCTGCTGAGTCCCAGTTTCATATCCTGTAATATAGGCATCATGATACTCACCACATGGGGTCGTGGTAAGGATGCAATGAAATAACTGTATACATAAAGTGCTGTAACAAGTATGTAGACCTCTCATTATCTCACTTGCTCCTTATGAGGGAAGTAGGACAAGTATTATGAACTCCATTTTTCAGAGACCCTGAGAAGTGAAAGTGAATTTTCCAAGGTTGCAGAATAAATAAGTGACAGAGCCAGGACCCTAATATGAATCTTCCAGATTGGAAGCTTGCTGTTTGTCTGGGAAGTAAGAAAGTTATGGACTCCAGGGTTCCTGGCTCCTAAGCCAGCATGTGGGTATGGTGTTGTTGCCCTCAGAAAAGACTGGCACATCTTTGGCAGCATTCGCTACCCCACTGAGGAAAATGGAGAGTGGTCTTATTTTGTCCTCAGTTCTGCCTTAGCCCAGGTGTTCTTGGCTATCTTCTTAATCAGGGAGTGGGAGGCCATTTCCTATTATCTGAAATAGAAGGTGAAGTTTTCGTCCATGAGGGGCAGCTAAAGGTTGGGCCTGCTCTGGGGGGATTCTGAGAGGAAAGGAAAGCACAGGAACTGCTATATATAGTGTCTACTATTTGCCAGCCACTTTTTCATTTGTCCATTCATTCAGGTAGTAAACACTTGCTATGCACACCTACTATTTGTAGGTGCTATACTGGATGCTGAGAGTGTAGTGGTAATGAAACTGGAGGGGGAGGACACAGATGGCAAACAGGTAATAACTATAAAGAACACGTAGTCTTCTCATTTTATGGATGAGGAAACTTGGTCTCAGAGAGGGAATATGAATTGGCCACAAAACACAGTTAGTGCTGGGATCCAAAATGCGGATTTGTCTAACTTTAAACCTGGTACTCTTTCCACGATACCACCTACATCCCTGAACCACAGCCTCCAAATCATTCCCTTCACCTACCTGTCTTAGTGCTCAAAATTACACCATTAGAGAGGTACTCCTATGGGGTAACAGTTACATCCAAGAATTCCCTATCCCTATTAGGATAACACACCTGGGAACCTGAGACATATGGGCAGCTATTAGTGTATCTCAGTTTATGAGGTTTAATATAGCAGTTACCTAGCAAAAACCAGAGAACAGTGGATACCAGGTGGTGAGTTCTGATGGAGGGCAGAGGTAAGAGAAGGAAAAGCATAGTAGCTGGAATGAAGGCCAAATGTATTAAAAGTAAATATGGATTGATATTTTTATAACCTTGGCAGGATAAGACAGAAATAACAAAAGGAATGTTGATAAATGTTGATGACATAAAAAATAAAAAAAATATTTTATGCTGCAAAAATTAAAAACAGGAGACAAAGGACAAACTAGGGACAAACTTGCAAGATATTCAGCATAAAAGGGGCTGCCATCCTTAAAATATAAAGAAATTTTATAAATCAATAACTAAGAGAGAACACATCAGGAAAAACTGAACAAAGGATATGAATAAATAATTTATTAAAGAGGAAATATAAATGACTAACTTAACATGTAAAGTTGCACAATCTCATTAGTAATTAAATAAACGTATGTATCAAAATTTAAAATTTGAGGGGCACCTGGGTGGCTTAGTCGTTAAGCTTTTGCCTTCGGCTCAGGTCATGATCCCAGGGTCCTGGGATCAAGCCCCGCATCACATCGGACTCCATGCTCAGCGGGAAGCCCGCTTCTCCCTCTCCCACTCCCCGGCTTGTGTTCCCTCTCATGCTGTCTCTCTCTCTGTCAAATAAATAAATAAAATCTTTTAAAAAATTAAAATTTGCTTACCCTTTGACTAACTGCAGAATAAATGTGGACCAGTGTATAGAGATATATGCATAAGATTATTCATCACAGTGTTGTTTGATAGTACAAAATTGAAAACAATCCAAGTGATGATCACTGGGTGTTACACGCAACTAATGAATCATTGAACATTATATCAAAAACTAAAGATGTACTATACATTGGCTAATTGAATTTAAATAAAAAAAAGAAATCAATCCAAGTGTCCTTTGATAGCAGAATGATTAAATAAGCTATGCTACATCCATGTAATGAAACCACTTTAAATGGTGCATGACTCATATTAGTTGACATAAAAATATGTCCATGAGGGTGCCTGGGTGGCTCAGTTGGTTGAACGACTGCCTTCGGCTCAGGTCATGATCCTGGAGTCCTGGGATCGAGTCCCACATCGGGCTCCCTGCTCGGCAGGGAGTCTGCTTCTCCCTCTGACCCTCCTCCCTCTCATGCTCTCTGTCTCTCATTCTCTCTGTCTCAAATAAATAAATAAAATCTTAAAAAAAAAATGTCCATGAAATACTGTTGAGTGAAAAAAGCAGATTATAAATCAGCATGTAAAGAGTGAAAATTATGGTGTGTGTATGCGTGTGTATGTGATATCTTGGACTATATTAATAGAAATATCATTTCTAGAAAAAGTTTATTTGTATATTAGGCAGAGTCCGGGTCCAGTTTTGGGCATGGCATGTTAATAGGCACAAAGACAAATTAGAGTATGTCCAGAGGGAGGTGAGTGGGCTAAGAGGAAGTAGACCTAACTCAGGGAAATAGTTAAAGGAGCTGGAGCCAGAGAGTAAAAATTCCAGGGAAACCAATTTTGGCTTAAATAAAAGAAACTCTTTGAATGTCCTAGCTCTCTTGTGATTGAGTAGGCTGTCCAGCTAAGGATTGGAATGAGCTTATCACCAAAGGAGGTGTGTAAGGGCAGGGTCAGGGAGGCAGTTAGGTGACCTCCAAGTCACTTTCCTTCTAGTTTTTAAGAGTCTCAGACTTAACAAATGCTGTGGGCCTACACTGCCTGCTGGGGCTGAGGGAAGGCAAGGACAGGGGACCCTGAGAATAAAGCCCAGTGGGACCTGCAGTGATTTAGAACAAAAACCACAGTCATCCTGGCTTCCCAGTCAGACCCTCATAGAGATCTCTCTTTCCCTTGCCTGGCCTCCCTGCCCCACCAGCCCCTCCCTTCTCCCACAAGATCTGACCTGTGAGAACTGCAGAGCTTCCACAACTCTTTCTCCGTCTGGGTCAGAGTTTAAATTAGCTCCATTATTAATTAGGCTTATAGGTAGGAGGTTACCTAGGTAGTATGATTCCAAGGGTACTAGATCAATCCCCCTGTTTTAAGAGACCTCCCAAAGTCTGATTTTTCACGATTTGTGCTTTGTCCTTTGATTCTTGAATGCTCTCCAAAATCCCTTTGCAAAAATGCCAATAATTCCAGGAAGGGGATCACCTTAAGCTGCCAGGAAAAGGGGAGGGGTGGGGAAGGGCTTCTGCATTCTGCAGAAGGCTTCTTCTGAGTGTCTAGAGGAAGTTTTGTATGCTGGAAGGCTATGTAAGGCAGAAGAGGGGAGGAGGTCTTTGGGGGAAGAATTTTTCTATCCAGGGACCCAAACTATTCTGTGGTTAAAGCTTAGAACAGCTAGACTCAGTAGTTCCTAGGCCTGGTTGTACATTAGAATCACCCAGAGAGCTTTTAAAAATACTGGTGAACAGACTTTACTCAAGCCAGAAGATTTGATTTAATTGGTCTAGTGTGGGGTCCAGGCATTGTAATTTTTGTAAATCTCCCCAAGTGATTCTAATGTGCAGCCAGAGCTGTGAACCACTAAGCCAAAAGAAGTCCAGTCATATTTAATCCAGATTGAGGCAGAACAAACAGGGCTAGATTAGCTTCCTGGTCCTCAGTAGGGCAGGACCATGGAGAAGGAATGGTACTACTCCACTGCTCCCCAGCTATATCTGCTTGCCTCGAGGGTAATCAGGAGCAGGAGGGCTGGTTACTTATAGAGATGACCAAATTTTCTGGTTTGCTTGGGAGTTTTCTGGTTTTAAAACTGAAAGTCCTGCATCCCTAGTAAACTTGAAAGTTTGGTGACCCTACAGAGGATGACTGCAAGTACTTAAATCTTAAGTCATTTGAGCACTTGTTGGGACAACCACTTCTTTCTCTCCCTCAGTTTCCTCTTCTGAAGAACACCAACAGCCTTTAAAGGCTTGTTTCTGCCTCTCTCACTGGCTGCTATAAAATGAAATAATGCAAGTGAAAGGGCTCAGTGATCTGTAAAGCAATGCATACAATAGTGGATAGAATGTTATAAATAATAAGCAGTACCTGCCAGGCTGGAAAGGTCACAGGATTCTTGCCAATTAAATCTGTAATGTCCGTTGTAGTCATGGGATGGCTCTCATTTATCCTTTTCTTTTCTCCCATGGGTTCATTTATCTCTTCCTCCACATTTAAAAAATCCTACGATATCAGAGCTGGAATTGACCACTGACACCTTTCAGTCCTATTCCATCATCAAATGGAGAGATGGAGGCCTAGAGAGGTAAAATAAGTGATAATACACATAACAAAATAATGCAGCTCATTAGTGGCAGACCTGAGACTCAAACTCAGCATACCTTGATGCCCAGCCCCTTCATTTCAGAATCACAAAACATTGTCAAACCATCTCCTTGATTCCCATAAGCCCATATGTCCTTTTTAAGGGCATCATATTTAATTTCTCCTACGAACACTGTCAGAGTTCAAAGAGAAAAGGAAGCTCAAGGAACTGTGGGAGCTCAGGGCAGGGAAACAAAATTCAGTCTGGGAAAGTGGCTACAGTCAGGGAGGACCTCTCAGATAAGGTGAGCTGAAACTAAATGAAAATTACTAGTTTTTCAGGTAAATGGTGGCGGAGGAGGAAGGGGGAAGCCAGCAGGGGGAAGGCAGTTTAGGTAATGGGAATGGTGTGCCCAATAGCCCAAAGGAGTCAGAAAATATGTTTTTTTGTTTTGTTTTTGTTTTTTTAAGATTTTATTTATTTGACAGAGAGAGAGAGACAGTGAGAGAGGGAACACAAGAAGGGGGAGTGGGAGAGGGAGAAGCAGGCTTCCCGCGGAGCAGGGAGCCCGATGCGGGGCTCGATCCCAGGACCCTGGGATCGTCCTTAGCTGAAGGCAGATGCTTAACGACTGAGCCACCCAGGAGCCCCTCCAGAAAATATGGTTTTTCAGTCCACTCCCATTGTTGTATGACCGGAGAGCAGGGTGATGGCTAGCTGGACAAATGAGGCTAGTCATATATGCCTTGCTAAGGAGTTTGGACTTTAGTTTGTAGGTGTCAATACCACAGGTTTTTAAGCTTGGGTCAGATATTTAACTCTCTTGAACCACTTGTAGCTCCAGGGCAAATAGAGAGGGATTAACAAAAACAATGTGAAAGTTATCCTGAATCTCAGAACAAGACTAACACTTTCCTGGCCCAAGCTGCCAGTAATGGAACCGAGGGTTAGACCTGACTGATTCATTTCTGTGATACTGGGCTGGGAGGAGACTCAGCTCCTGTGTGGAGGTTCAGCCTCACCCTCTCCTGTGTGGGCTGAACCAGGAAGAATCTGGACCTACGCTAGCAGACCTTCAGGTTATCCCTGGTTGCTCTAGGGCAAGGGGCCCAGAGCTCCTGGTCCCTCTACCCTTGGCAGCTACTGCCCTCTGGCAATGTGTCCCCCAGGATCTTTGCTCTGGTCCTTGTTCTCATCTGCATTGGAGGAGTTTTCCCTATCTGTCTTCTGGGCTTCATGTAATGACCCTTCCTACTTTCAGGTCACCATAGCATGGGGTTCTCTCTTTCTCCTCTACAGAGTTTATCTAAAGCATTTTCATTTAGCTGACAGTCTAATGGGGAAGGCAGACAATAGTAATTAGAGGAGAGTGGGAGAGTTTGGTATCCAAAGCACAGTGGGAGCACAGAGAAGGAAGGGAGTTTTTGTGGGCAGTGGAGCAGCTTCCCAGAGAAAATGACATTTGGCTTGGGTTATCAAGGGTGAGTAAGAGCTGGTCAAGTGGAGAAGGATTATAAAACTGAGGGAATAGTAGGCTCAAAGGAACAGAGCTTTGAGCCTACCTGAGGATGATTAGGTGTGGTTCCAACAGAGAGGGAATGCATGGTAGAATGAGGGAGAGTAGGGAATGGGGAGGAAATGCTGAGATGAGACAGCTCTACTACTCCTAGGCATCTCCACCTGGTGGTTTTTGGGTAACTTAAACTCACCATGCCCCAAAACTTCTTTTCCTTGCCCCACAAACTGGTCCTTTTGTAGGACTTTTAATCACCGAGTCTTAGCAATTCTACCTCTTTAACCTCTCTCTAATTTATCCTCTTCTCTCAATTCCTATTACTACCACCTTAGTCAGAACTGAAGAGTACTGTCTTTTCTTTTCCTATAATGAAAATTATGTAACTCATTACATCTCCCTTTCCATATAGACTCCAGGATTCTCAGAGCCAAATTCACAGCTCAACTGTGTGAGCCCTAGAGGCTTCCATATCTGTGCTTTATTCTTACTAATTTCTCCTTTTCTCTCACTGTCATCAACAGGGTTCCTCAATTTTGACTTCCTGATTCTGACATCTGTCATTTTTATTTAAAAAGTTTGTTTATTTATTTGTATAATTTTATTGCGTTTCTGTGGTAAGTTGCCTCAGATCATTTGTGGAATGAGTTCAGAGATGGATAAATTGAGAGATGGTTGGCCCACAAGAGATAAAATGTTCAGATCCTCATTATTTTTGCCTAAACTATTACAATGGCTTCCAAACTGAGTTCTATATCCCACCCTCTATCACATCTCCTCTAACTGGTCTTCCTCTGTTCAGCAGTGTTATCCTTTCTAAAAGCAAAACCTGGTCAAGTCACTCCCCTGTTTTGAAAACATCAGCAGTTTCTCATTGTCCTGAGAATGACATTAAAGACCCTTAGTATGAGGTGCAAGGCCCTTTGCAAACTTACTACCTCTCATTTATTTATACTTATTGAGTACCAACTATACTATATGCCAAACACTGTGTCAGGCACTGGCATTCAATAGTGATAAAAAAAATAGACACTGTTCCTGCTCTCATAGAACTTATAGTCTACTTGGGGAGATAGATATTACTCAACTCAAGATGCAAACGAATGTTTACTTACAAATTACGGTTAAGTTATCTGGAGGAAGACTGGCTAGTTTTCTGAGGACACATGGCAGGGAGCATTACTAAGTTTTAGAAAGTTCTGTAAGAAGTAACATTTTATCTAAGGAAGGATTGGGTTGGTGCTAACTAGGTAAACTGTGGGAGTGGAGAAGCATGTACCCCCTGCAGAATAAATAGCATGAAAAGATCTTTGTAGGGGTGGATTAGAGGAAGAATGATACATTTTAGAAACAGAAAGAAGGCCAGTGTGGCTGGGATCCAAATAGCAACAGGGAGTGTTGGTTGAGAAGTTAAACAGGTAGGCAGGAGCCAGACCACAAAGAGCTTTTAAAGACAATGACAAAGATTCTGTTCTTCATCATAAGAGCAAAAAGAAGAATCCATTGAAGGCTTTTAAGCTGGAGATGACATGATCAGATTTTCATATTGAAAAGAGTCCTCTGAATGCTTTGTGGAGAATACATGGGAGGAGAGCCAGAAAGGATGTGGAGAGATCAGTTAGGAACCTGCTGCAGCTATCCATTCAACTTGGCTGGGACCAGGATAGCAACAGTGGAGATGGAAAGAAGTGGGCAGATTTGAAAACTAGTTAGGAGGCCCATTGATAAGACTTGGCAATGGACTCAAATGGCAGAGGATAATGAAGAAGGAGACATTAAGGATGACTCTTAGGTTTCTGAAGGAGAACAGGTTCAATAGGGAAGATTGGAAGGGGTTTTGAAAATGTTAAATTGGAGACATATGTGAGGTGGCACCTCTTTGTCATATGACCTAGTGCTCTGGTTTCATCCAGATCCAACTTGTAGATCTCTAAGCTTCTGTGATTTCTTTTGCTTCCTTGACTTTGTAGATTCTGTTCCTTCTATTTGATGCAACACTATCCTTACTCTTCCCCTCCATTCCCACTTTCCAGGTGGAAGGAGTAGCTCAAGGAAATTCTGTGTGACTTTGTAGTGTGTGTGTGTGTGTGTGTGTGTGTGTGTGTGTGTGTGTGTGAATATAGAATGAGTGAGAGTAGTAGTTAAAAGTGTGGGTCCTGTGTAAGAGCATCTGGGCTCATATCCTGTCATCTTCAGGTGCCAATGACCTTGAGCAAGTTACTTAATCTCTCTCAGCTTCAACTTCCTCAACTATAACATGGAGATAATAATACTCATGCTTTGAGGCTGTGAGGATTAAATGAGATAATAATTCATATCAAGTAATTAGGTGCTTGACACATAATAAGCACTCAATAAAAATTGACTGTAGTTACTGTGTTGAGTGTTTGTGGGGGTAGAGTAGGGAACAGATGTGAACAATAAAGATACCAGCCTGACTAGAGACATCCAGCTGCATTTAAAAAGAGAGATGAAGCTGGAAATGAAAGGTAGGGCTTGGATGTGGATAGGGAGAGAGTGCCAAAGATTGCTGTCCATAAGTCATCAAGTGAGCACTCAAACCTAGGCCAATATGCCAAATTATGTGACCTTTCTACTCAACTTAGTGTTGACTTTCACCAGGAGAAAAATGGAGAAAAAATAGTTGCTAAAAGGCAGGGTGTATCACTTGAGCAAGGAGAAGGTGGAATGCTCAAGATGTAGTCTAAAGGAAGAGAGAAGATAGGTCCAGTGTATGAGAGATTATGTATAAGGGAGTGGTGATTCTAATTCTAGCTCTTATACTCACTAGCTTGTGTGGCCTTGGGGAGGGCTCATACCTTCTCTGAGGAATCTCTACCTTTCAAAAGAAAGGAATAAATGAAATAATAAGACATAATGTGTGAAAAAACAGACCATCACCACCACTGCAAATAACATATGAGCAAGCTCCTACCATTGCACATGGCACATAGCAGGTGCTCCAGAAAAAGTTCTTGGTTGAAAATTAGCATCTGTATATATGAAAGAATGAAAAAGAACATCTGTCATTATAGTCTAATGGAGAGTGTAATAGTTTTCTATGATTACTGTAATAAATCACTACAAATTTAGTGGCTTAAAGCAACAATAATTTATTTTCTTACAATTCTGGAGGTCAGAAGTCTAAAATGGGTGAGCAGGGCTGCATTCCTTCTGGAGACCAGGGGAAAATCCATTTCCTTGCCTTTCCAGTTTCTTGAGACTTCCTGTATTCCTTGGCTGTGGATAATCTCCATCTCAAGGTCAGCTGATTAGCAACCTTAATTCCATCTGCAATTTTGATTCCTCTTTGTTATGTAATATAACACATCTATAGGTCTGGGGATTAGGATGTGGACATCTCTGGTAGAACCATTATTCTGTTATTCTGCCTACTGTAAGAAGGTAGATATTAAAGAAGTAAATACATAGATAAAATACATTATTGCAAACTATAGTTAATGCTGTGAAGAAGACAAATCTCTGAGATTGAAAATAAAGGTTTGGGGCACCTGGGTGGCTAAGATGGTTAAGCGTCTGCCTTCGGCTCAGGTCATGATCCCGGAGTCCTGGGATGGAGCCCCGCATTGGGCTCCCTGCTCAGTGGGAAGTCTGCTTCTCCCTTTCCCTCTGCTGTTCCCCCTGCTTGTGCTCTCTCTCTCTGTCAAAAATAAATAAAATCTTTTAAAAAAAAGAAAATAAAGGTTTTTGTTGTTGTTGTTGTTGTTGTTGTTGTTGTTTTCTGGAAGGAGGGTATAGGGCATTCTGTTTTAGAAAGAATGGTTAAGGAAAGGAGTTATATTTAAGCTGAGACCTAAAGGAAGGGGAAGAGCCAGCCATGCAAATATCCAGAGGAAGAGTGTCCCAGGAAGAGTGTACCAGTCAGAAGGAACAGCATCTGCAGAGACCCTAAAGTAGAAAAAGTATGACACTGAACAGGAAGTAGAAGTATCCGATGTCCAGCCTTGCATAGGGAGTGGGAGAACTCAGGTAGGAGCAGAACACTTTGTAGAAGTAAAGGAGATGATAAATGAATAAATGTAATCAGGTAAAGTGATTTCATTACCTCCATCTCCATTTTCCATATAATCTATGAGGCCAGAGCCTTTAGGGATGAGAAGCAGTCCCCCTAGACCAACAGGCAACCCCATTACCCCTGGGGTATACTGTGCTTATCCAGCTCCCTAGAAAATGTAAATGACTGGACTGTGGAGCACCAGAGGGCCAGTACACCTGCAGCTCTAGTAAACAGCCAGTCAGTGTGTGGATCCAGACAGAGGCCTTTGCCCAGGAAGCCAGGATGATCTCATCTCTATGACAAGCACCATCATTCAGGAAAGCCTGGAGCTGTGCAAGTTTCTGGGAGATGAGAAGAAAATGCAAGCCATAACCTTTGACATTAGGAGATTTTGTTGCGGATCTGGAACTCACGTTGCAAGAGGAACAAGACCTCCCCAGTTTCCAGATCAGTTGCTGGACAACAGAAGCCCACATTTTTCCTGGGTCTCAGATCCTGCCCTGAGCCATGGTAAATACCCCATCTGGGTTTGCTCTTAGCAGAGAGACCCAACGGCCAGCCTCTGTATTTCTTTTTCTTCCCTGAGAATCATTCAGCTTCTGTTTTTAGGATATGTCTCCAAAACAATAGAACAATAGGACCTTTTATTTTTTTAACTAACTTGCTTGATCCTTACTGTTCTTGAGTCTGAAGACCCAGCAGAAGAACACTAGCCTGGCAATCATGAGAGCTAGGTTTTTCCCTGAGCAAGTTCATTTGCTTCTCTTGGCCTTAGTTTCCTTGCACACAAAATGGGACATGTAGCCTAGATGATGGATAAAGGTGTGATATTCTAGGATTCTGATCTCTGTTTTCATCCTTTCACAAGTTGGGGTTAGACAATGATGAAAGACTAGGCTAGCTCTAAGATTCAGTGTTTCTTTGAGTTAAACACAGGGCTCTCCCTTTGGGCTCTCTTTCTTCTCCTAAACATTCTGACACAGAAAAATTAGCTGGATATCTTTGAGCCCAGTCATCTGGCAGCACATTGAGGTTTTGTTGGTCTGAGCCTCTAATCCCAAAGCCTTGGAGAAGAGGAGCCTGAGGGGGTTGGGTAGTGATATGTGTATGAGAGGAAGTGGAGAACAGCTCCTCCTCTTCCCCTGAGGCATTACACCTGCCAGCAACATATCCTCTGGAGCCCCTGGGGAGGTCCAGGAACACATGATGTAGTTGGTTCTGGAGGACACGTCAAACTTGGTGGAGGGCCCTGCATTTTCCTCACCGAGACATATCTGCATATGGGCTCTCATCTGCATGTACACACATGCCTGGGTTGAAAAAAAGCAAAGTGCTTTTGAGGGGATGGGAAGAAGAGGAAATGCTCTCAAAACATATTTTGAGACCTTTATTTCTCAGGTAAAATAATGTTAGATTGTTTTCTGGTCTGAGACTAGGGGTTAAGGAATGAGAAAAAGTGTTTCTGAGGTGAATCTACTTATCAGCAACCTGAAAATGCAAATTAGGCCCATCAACATACATATACCCAAAAGGACACATAAACATACAAGTATAGGAGGCACCTGGGTGGCTCAGTCGTTAAGCATCTGCCTTTGGCTCAGGTCATGATCCTAGGGTCCTGGGATCGAGCCCCACGTCGGGCTCCCTACTCAGCGGGAAGCCTGCTTCTCCCTCTCCCACTCCCCCTGTTTGCGTTCCCTCTCTCGCTGTGTCTCTCTCTGTCAAATAAATAAAATCTTTAAAAAAACAAAACATACAAGTATAGGAATGTATAGACAATACACATATGACCAAACAGGCACATCTAAACCCAGGAGCACCTGGAACCTACGTTTCCACCCACATAGCTATGATCATCCTTTTTCCTGGTTTGTCCTTTATGGTTTGCAAAAATGCTTCTCATGTTCAACCTTATATATCCTTTTGACAACAATCCTGGGAGGTATCCGTTATTGTTACCTCAGTTTTTACAGATGAGGAAACTGAGGCTTAGGGTTAATCAATTGATTTGCATAAATTTTTTGGACCAGTAAATGACAAAACAGAGGCTAAAAACAGATCTTCTGGTTCCAAATTCAATGTTCTTTATATTATCTTATGCTGCATTCTAAGTGACACTTTCTTTCTCTCTCTCATGCATATACATGCATGCAGCTATCTAGCTGCATATATATATATATATATATATGTATATATGTATATACACACACATACACACACCCACACACATGAATCAACCATATACAACTCTAGCCATTAGCAGAAGGTACTGAGCAGTGCTCTTTTGGAGGCCTCAGTAACTGGGGAGGAGTCTGCTCAAAACTTTGAGGCATCCTCCCTCTGTTCCTTGTCCATTTACCTGTGCTTTTTCAGAGCATTGAAAATAGTTTCAATTGACCTTGCTAATATGAAGCCTTTGATTTTCATACCTCAACACTTAGGATGTGAGGAGTGGTAGAAAGAACACATTATTTCCATAATGTTTCTTGTCTGTCCCTTGCATGAGGCTGGGAGCTCTGTGAGAGCAGTGACTTCTCTATGTCTATATCCCTGGAGCCCAGTGCAGTGTGTTGTGTATAGTAAGCATACACACACATTTTCTGAATGAACAAAATGAATGGCTGGATGAATAATAAAGTCAAATGGCTTAATTTGAGGTTCTTACTTGTAATGTGATCGTGGCCAAGTGACCTCAATTTTTTGAGCCTCAGTTACCTTATCTGTCAAATAAGGATTGATACCTATTCTGTCTAATTAAGATGTTCTTAGGAGTAAATGAGATAATGATTTGAAAGTGGCTTTGTTTTCACCTGAGGGTTTTTAACATATTGGTTTCATAGACTCTTAGAGTATAGGAATCTCTTCTTCAACCTCCCAGAGCGTGGGCTCCTCGAATCTTTGCTCACACATCTCCAATTATGACTTCAGTACTTTTTGTGGTGGGGGGCAGAGGGAGAGGGAGAGGGAAAGAGAGAATCTTAAGCAGGTTCCATGCCCAGCACAGAGCCCTATGTGGGGCTCGATCTCATAACCCTGAGATCATGACCTGAGCCAAAATCAAGAGTCGGACACAACTGACTGAGCCACCCAGGCACCCCATGACTTCAGTACTTAGTCACTGACTCTCCAGTTTTAGACAGATATGATAAGAACTTTCTTCCTTGCATCTCATTATAGCTTTCTCCCAGCTTTGTCCTTTGGGGCCGCCATTCTGAAGTCCAAACACATAGACAATATCCCCGTGAATCTTTTCAAAGTCAAACCAATTCAGATCCTCCAGCTGTTTCTCATGCATCCTGGGTCCCAGGCCCTCCCCAACTAGCTCACTCTCCTATGGATATACCCCAATGTGTGTGTCTCCCCTTAAAGTGGGGGGACCACAGTAGCATACAGTTCTTCAAATGGGGTCTGACTAGGGAAGAAGAGGACAGAACTGCCTTTTCCTCCTGGACCTTAGTCTTCTAGGTTTGAATTAAGTCTCCTGGAAACCACAGCTTACTGCTAACATCTATGAAATTTATTATCAAGTAAAACCTCAGAGGTCTTTTCAATTATTTTATTTTATTTCATTTTATTTTTATTTTTATTTCATTTTCTTTTATTTACAGTGTTATATTAGTTTCAGGTGTATAATATAGTGATTCAACAATTCCATACATTGGTTTAGTCACATCTTCTCCATCTTTTCCTCATGATGTCGACTTTTTGGACTCCAGCACAAACATTACATTTGTTCTAATTTTAGGTTTTACCATTACCTGTCACAATCTTTTTGGATCCTAACTTTATTGCCTAACCTATCTACATTCTCTCCTAGATTCGTCTTTTTATTCTCTTTTGTTTTCTTCCCCTTTCTCTTCCTCTTTTTCCTCCTCCTATTCATGTTTCTTTTTCTTTTTTTTTTTTTTTTTACCATTTTATATAATTACAAAAGTAATTCAGGCTCACTGAAAAAATGAAATAATATAGAAATATATACATTAAGAAGTAAAATTTTTCTCTTTACTTTCCTCTCTAATCCCAGTCCCCTTTCTGGAGATAGCAACTGGTATGATTTGCTGTGCATATTTCCCCTTTTTTGAGGATTTACATATGTATAAGAATATGGACATTTTAATTCGTAAATGGTATCATATTATTCATATAGTTCTGTAACTTCACAGTCATAGTAGTTCTTTTACTGGTAGTTAATGTTTTTTTTTTTTAATTTTTTTTTTTGGTAGTTAATGGTTTTAAAAGGCTGAAGAGCATCCTGTTGAATGGATATACCATGATGTATATTGTATATAATTTGTCCCCTAGTGATGGATATTTAGTCTGTTTCCCTTAATTATTATAGTATCACAGTGAATGTTCTTGTGAATTTCTCTTTGTGAACAGCAGAGTGTTTCCCTAAGGTAGACTGGCAGCAGAGCTGGCACACACACACACACACACACACACACACACACACACACACCCCACACACAAAAGGGGAGAGAGAGAAAGAGAGGGAGAGAGAGGGTTGTAAGTGGAGGGAGGAGTAATGAGACAAGAATAGGAGTCTCTGTTCTATTAGTTTTTTCTCCTAACAGGAGAACTTAAGTCAGTGTAAGGGGAAATTTGGGCCATTAGAGAATTTGGACATAATACAACTTGATAGGCCTGCAGGGCTAGACATGAGAATGGTGGATCCCTCTCTTCCCCTGGCCTAGCTGAGCAATTTGTCCTGAGCTCCAAAGATACGCCTGGAAGTGTGTTGGGCTTCTTCTGCATGGAACACAAAATGTGATCCCTTTCCAGGAGCAATTATAGCCCAGCCTGAATGGAGGAAAAGGAAAAAAAAAAAAACAGCAGTTGACAAGACAAAGCCAGATGTGGGAGGGAAGCCAGATGAGCCCTGTGGACCTTGGGCACTACAGGAGCTGGGGAGAGGCAGAGTACAAGGAGGGCAAGAGAGATCAAGGGAAGGCTTTGTGCAGAGACAAGAGTGAGCACACTATACTGTGTACATGTAGTGGGAGTAGCCTGGCTCCAGGGGAAGGGCTGTGCTGGGGAGCTGTGGGAGGAAGAGAAGGCTGCAAAGGTTAAGTGTGTGTGTTGGGCAGAGGAGGTCATCTGACGACTCTAAGCACAAATGATGGCTGCATTTCTGACGATCACCATGGTGCCTATGTGGAGGATGGCCATGTGGAAGATGGCCTGGATGGGACAGCCTGGAAGCAGAGAGACCAGGAGCCGTTGAGGGTTGATGTAGGACACTGACAGTGGAGATGAGGGGGAGAGAAGCTGTGAAAGACAGAGAGCAGGGCTTGGTGACTGGATGGTAGGGGTCAGGCAGAGAGGAGTTAAAGATGATGACAGTAGGCACACAAAGGACAGCACCAACAGCAAAACTAGCAATGGACACAGAACCAATAGGAAGGAGAGCTCCTAGGGAGGAAGAGGGTGTACACCCTTTTCAGAGCCTCATATAAAACCAGGCATCTGGTCACTGCTAGAGGCATGGGTGGAGTGGACCAATAGTTTCCTTCTAGGTGTATTGAGTTGTGAACTGAACTGTGAGTCATTCATGGAGGTTGCCATATGCTCAGCAGGCTGTCTGGCCACATATGGTCTCTGGTCACCGGGGGTAGGGCTGGGGGCTAGTGACTCTATTGGGATACCCCTTCTGCAGGGCTAATTTCATATTCCAAGAAGACACTGGCTCAAATTGAATTGATATTGGCTGGCTGGGGGAAGCTCTTGAAAAGTTTCCAAGCTTTTTGGAGGAAAAGCCAGAGAGAAGCTCTTCCCTCTCACTGTGGTCCATTAGTATGATTAATAATAAATATTCCCAAGCACTTGATATTGGCAAGATGCTGTATCACCACTGTTTATTATTACCCTCCCCCCTGCTATCTCAAGCTGTCTAGTGTGACCACTGAACTGTAGGGGTGATACGAATCTTAAAATACATCTCTCTCCTTGGGTTTGTCTGGTCACAGGTCAGGTTGTGGAAAGAATGTGGACTTTGGACTCAACAAAACTTAGGCCCAAATCCCTGTCCTACCATCAACAAACTGTGTAACTTTTGGATAAGTCACTTAATTCCTCAAAGCTCCAACTCCTCATTTCTACCTCTAAAGTTTCTTGCTAGATATTGAAATGTCCTCCTCACTGCTCAGCACACAATAAGTGCCTCATTAAAGTTATCTTCTCCCTTTCACCCAAACCCTAGCTTTTGCTTCCAAGAAGTGGGTAGAAGACTGAGGATGCTTAAAAACAATATTTCTCTACTGTTCAAGTATACTGTACTCATAGCCATATTATACAAGGAGGACCTATTTTCTTTGGGGAGATAGCAGTATATTTTTTTACTTATTCTCTTGTTTCTGTAAAGGATACAGCTAGCCTAGTGCTTGGGATACTGACCCAGAGGAAGGAAGAGAGAGAAAGGCCTTAGAGTGTGTGGCCTCAGAGTAATGTTTGCTCTCATCTCTGCCAAATTTCTCTTTTATGAATGGGGCAGGGGTGCCTGGGTGGCTTAGTTGGTTAAGCGTAGGATTCTTGATCTCAGCTTAGGTTTTGATCTCAGGGTGGTGAGCTTAAGCCCCACGCTGGGCTCCATGCTGGGTGTGGAGCCTACTTGAAAGCAACAGAAAGAAAAAGAAAGAAGAAAGAAAGAAGGAAAGAAAGAAAGAAAGTAGAAAGAAAGAAAGAAAGAAAGAAAGAAAGAAAGAAAGAAAGAAAGAAAGAAAGAAAGAAAGAAAGAAAGAAAAAGAAAAAAGTGGGTAGGGGAGAAGAGCAACTTCAGAGGCTTAGTTAATTCCTTCCCTAATCATCAGCCAAGAGCAATTGTGCTTAGTGAAGCAGAAAAGATCTAATTTAGATGTAAAGAAGGACTTTCCAACAGTGATGAAAATGAAAAGCAGCCCTCAGAAAGTTCTAAGTGATGGGATCTTTCAACTGTTACCATCCAATAAATGGGAAGGCAAGGGTGCTTCTTTATCCAGAGTATCTCTGGGTTTCAGTACTGCTCCCTATCCAGTTCCTCTCTGGTATTGTCTCTCCCACATTATTGTGTCCTCTGAAGGAGAAATACCATTTAGAATGTAGAAGCTTCTTTATTGCAGTGAATTTAGATCCTAGGTGTGGGAGGTGATTACAAGTCCAATCTCATTTCTCTCTTGAGTTTGGCATAGGCTTTCACATACATCTACATTATGCAGTTCCTGCTCTCAATTTCCTTGACTTTGATATCCAGACTTGCTGCTGCTCCAGAATAGCCCCAGTCCCCCAGGAATCCTGAGCTTTTCCACCTGGACCCCATGTCTTGCCCTAAAGCCCAGATCTTTTGCATCTCTTATCCCCTTATACAGCTGCCTCCAGCTTCCTTGGACTCCAGCTCTGGAATTTTCCTGTACCACCTCTGCTCATAACTGGCCCTCACCTACCTTTAATGCTTGAAAAATACTTGCTTACTCCTCCTTGAACCTTCTGAATTCAGATCTTCTGAATATCCATCTTTATACCTTTTACTTCCCTCACCCAGAGTAGCTAATATATGTTAGCCCTTATTCACATGTCTTCTCTCTACAAACAGTGGCAAAAATGTCACCATATCTAAACCTAAGTGTGGGGATTACTCTGACCACAGGAATATTGAGCTAACTCTCATTTCACATGGGATGATGGTAGGAAGTGGGGTGGGGGGAGATCAGAAGTTCTGGCCATATAGGTATAAAGTGTTTTACAAAGAAGTAAGAAACAAAGATGTGTTTCTCTGGCCATCTTGAAGAACAAGAGAGCACCTCAGCTGCTTCCACTTTGCTCTGGGGATGGGGGGATAACTAAGATGGGGCCCTCCTAGCTAGAGGGTTTTAAATGTAACCTTCAAGCAATGTCTAGCTGCTTAACCATAATCACCATAACCAGCTTCTGTCTTGTGAAGTTGGAGGGGGGACTACTTCCCTTGTTCTAGGTTTCAAAATTTCTTGCTTATATTATCGCAACAGCTTAACTGAATTCGTTGTCTTCTCTACTATCCCTGAATCCATTCTTTACACTTATTGCCTGATCTTGGGTAAGTTCTTTCCTCTTTCTGATCCTCAGTTTCCTCAACCTGTATGGAGGCTGGACTAAACAGTTTCTGATAGTCTATGCTTTCCTCTTATTTCCCACCCTTCTCCTCCCCAAAGGGCAAACCCTATCCTTCTCTCTTGGTCCCTCTTTCCATCAACTTCCTTAACTTCCCCACCCTTGGATCTCCCTTTCCCTATTTGGACTCCTGTGCCCCTTTTCCCTTTTAATAGTATGTTCAGCTACTTGACACTCCCTAACCAGCTCTCTCTTGTGTGTTACAGGGAATGTTGACATGGGACATGGGGAATGACACACAGGGGATTTCCATTTTCCAGAAAGGATAATGAAAGGTGGAGTCTCCAATCAACTTCCCTTCCCCCTTTAAGCACTTAGCCTAATCTGAGGCCCTTGTGGGCTTTAATAAATGAGGGAATCAGTGAGTTCCTTGAACTTCTGGGAGTAAAGGGCCATTGTAATGTCAAGGAATGTGATTGGCTGCTCTTGCTATCCCTGCTGCTGAGGCTTTCTTGGGAGTGTTGCTCTTCCTTGGAGTGTCAACTGCTCAACTTAAGAAAATAGTTTGGGCAGGGAACGTTTTTTTTCAATTCTGTAATACATACAGAGTTTTATTTTTAATTCCAGTATAGTTAAAATACAGTGTTATATTACTTTCAGATGTACAATATAGTGATTCAGTAATTCCATACATCACCCAGGGCTCATCACAACAAGTGCACTCCTTAATCCCCATCACCTATTTCACCCATCCTCCCCTCCCTATCTCCCCTCTGGTAACCATCAGTTTGTTCTCTATAGCTAAGAGTTGTTTCTTGGTTTGTTTCTTTCTCTCTCTCTATCTCTTTTTACTTTGCTTGCTTTTTTGTTTGTTTGTTTCTTAAATTCCACATATGAGTAAAATCATATGATATTTATCTTTCTCTGGCTGATTTATTTTACTTAACATTACACTCTCTAGCTCTATCCATGTCATTGCAAATGGTGAGATTTCATTCCTTTTTATGGCTGAATGATAATCCATTGTGTATATATACCACATCTTCTTTAACCATTCATCTGTCGATGGACACTTAGTCTGCTTCCATAATGTGGCTACTGTAAATAATTTGCTATAAACATAGAGGTGCATGTATCCCTTTGAATTAGTGATTTTGTATTTTTTTGGGTAAAAATACACAGAAGTATGATTACTGGATCATAGGGTAGTTCTATGTTGAACTTTTTGAGGAACTTCCATATGTTTTCAACAGTGGTTGCATGTTTGCATTACTACCAACAGTGCAAGAAATTTCCTTTTTCTCCATATCCTTGACAACACTTGTTGTTTCTTGTGTTGTTGATTTTAGCCATTCTGACATGTGTGGGGTGATATCTCCTTGTAGTTTTGATTTGCATTTCCCTGATGATGAATTGAGCAGGGAACTTTGTTTACCCTAGCACACATCAATGAATCTTGACAGCACTGAGAGAAACTGAGGCACACTGATTCATGCACGTTGTTGAGTTGGGAAAGTAAAGGAGCAGGGACTAGGACAGCTGATTCCTGAGGGCAAATGCAAGGTCAGTCCTTATGCAACCCTACTAGACTCATCTATTGTTCTAGGGATTCTACTTCCTTTCTCATCCTTTTATAATGTCAGAGTGGGAAAGGACCTTGGAAGCCCAGGAATCCAGTCCTTTGTTATTACAAAAGGGGAAACTCAAGTCCAGAGAGGGGAAGGGACTTCCCAAGGCCACACAGTGGTCACAGAGTGAGTTAATGGCAAAGCTACGACTAGAAGCCAAGTGTCCTGACCACCCCTCTCAAGTATCTATTCCACTTCTCCAAGTTGGCTCATCATCCTTGAGGTATGTGGTGCCCTACATTGTAAAAGATACTCAGACCATACCTACACACAGTTGCCTATGGATAGGAGGAAAAAGAACTATGATCAATCATTTTCAAAGTAAAACTCAAACTTGGGGGACCTGGGTGACTCAGTCGTTAAGTGTCTGCCTTCGGCTCGGGTCATGATCCCAGGGTCCTGGGATCGACCTCCGCACCGGCATCGGGCTTCCTGCTCCTCGGGAAGCCTGCTTCTCCCTCTCCCGCTCCCCCTGCTTGTGTTCCCTCTCACTGTCTCTCTCTCTGTCAAATAAATAAACAAAATCTGTAAAAATACAAAAAAAGAAAATGAGGATTGAGTAAAAGTGGGGAGGAAATATGTTGGGAAAGGGATATAGACACCTACAGAAGAGAACAAATGACGTGTTGAAAGAGTTCAGGCAGTGTTGCCAAGAGAAGTTTCAGGGGGACATGGGATCTTCAGAGCTCTAAGGAATTATTAGGGACAGTAGGGGATTTGTGTGGCCACAGGGAACAGAGCTGAGAGCCATAGGGGAAGTCACAGAGAAAAGGAGTTCAGCTACACACAAGGACTTTCTGAGAGTCAGAGCTGTCTTGAGAGGGAACAGTTTTGATAGGTAGTTAGCGCCCCATTAGCGGAAACTTGCAGTCAGGGGCTGTAAGCCTCTGCCAGGGTGCCGCCCAGGGCCGGGCCCTGCTTGGGGGTGGGGCCGGATGGCCTGGATTTGAAGGGGTAGGGGCTTTGAAAGGGGTGGGAAAAAGAGTAGGCCTGTGTGGGGGGTGGGAGTCCCCCATGGAGCGCCCAGGCCCAGCCTGACCCCCACGTGGCTGGTGTGGCCGGGCTGGGCTGGGCTGGGCTGGGCGGGGCGAGGCCAGCGGCCGGCAAGAAGGCGGGCGCGAGGGCGGGGAGCAGCGCGGAAGCCCAGCCACATAAAGAAGCGGGCGACGCGACAGGGCGGCTCTTTCCTGGGTGGGGTTTGTGAAGTCGTGGCCCGTTAACAGGAAGCCGAGCAGTTGCCCCAACGCTAGAGAGGGACCCAATCCGAACCTCCAGCCCCCAGAGTCCGTGCCGTGTGTACTGTGTGCTCAGTGCTGCCAGACAGCTTCTAGCCGAACTTTATCAACTCTGCCACTTTTGCAGCCACCATGCCTAAGACGGTGAGTACGGGGATGTGCGCTGCCGCCCTGGGGCCTCTAGCTGACTCTGGTAGCCTCTTGCTGATGCCTAGGGGCTTGGCCAGCCATCCGCCCACTCAGAACGCTGCGTCCTCTGCCAAGGCCTGGGTTGGGGACGGGCGAGATTGGAGTCCTGGTCTGGTGAGCCCCTCGGGTGTGAGTGGGTACGGGGCTAGAAGTGCGGACCGGGCGGGACCGGCCTCTTTCTCAGATTCCAGTTAACTGCGTGTGGGATGAGGCAGGAGGGAAGGTTCCTTGGGGGCCCGAAATCTCCTCCTGCTCCTGACAGGCTATGGGGGCAGGGGAGAGGAACACTTCCTCCAGTTCAGGAATTGGCGCCTTTCCGGGGGCAAGGCTGCCTTGGTCCAGGAGGGGCCATGGGAAGGGAGTAGGGAGCTGCAGTGAGCTGATCCTGCACCCCCATTCACCTTTCTCATAGTCTCCCCTGGAGGCTCCAGATGTTTCCCACTAGTAGGGGAGGAAAGAGTTGGTGGAGGAGAGAGTTGTGGAGGGATTCATCAGAGGTTGTTTGCTTCTACCCAGGATCACTAATACTTCACTGGGAGGAGGAGGTGTGCTCTACTTCCTAGGGTAGAAGACTGGTTTCTTTCTCCTCTCCACCGACAGATCCTTGCCCTTGCCTTTGCTTAATGGCTCTCTGTCTCCTCCTATCCCCTCCAGACTGTTCTGTGAGGGCCTCACCTTTCTAGAATGGTGGTAGCTTCTAGGATTTTATCTCCACCCCACTGGCTGTTATGAGAACAGAAGCCTCCTGGGAGTGGGGCCTAGGGAGGCCGGATGCCCAGAAGGGAGGGGCATGGGAGGGGTGTGCCTGAATAATGAGTCCCGCTTGCTTTTGTGCAAGTCATACCAAGAGGCTACTGGGGCCCTTCTCTTGTTCAGGAAGGCCTGGTGACTACTCTGGCTTGAGTCCCTAAGGCCAAGCAGCTTGTGCTTCCAGACCCTTCTCCCTGGAGGACTGTTTGAGCCTTGTAGTGCTGAGATAGTGACTAGTAGCCTTGAGAAGGTCTGAGGGTCCCTGGAGGAGAGAAGTGAGGGGTCTGGTTCATTGGGTGTATGCTGAAGTTGGTTGCCACGTTGCTATATTCCAGCTTTTCTGCCAAGTCATTCTTGCCTTTCCAGAACCCTATTAGAAACACCAAGTTTTCAACAAGTATGTGCTTCTACATTCTCTTTTTTAAATTGGTCATGGTTTTATGACATGGGGTTTTTTCCACACTTGTTCCCCCTCCCCCAACACATATAAAGTCAGAAAGAATCGTTTTGAAAAGAGAAAGAGGGAGAAAAGTTGTCTCTGCCAACACAGAGGATTATAAAGATCCTTCCAGGAGACTCTTTTTGAGTTTATCTCTCTGTGGGTGGTTTTACCTAAATAGATGGGTGGATCTTTGGGAACAGACTTTGCCCCATGATCTCTCTTCACTACTGGCATCTTTCATCCTCAATTCTAAAATATCTCACCTTTAAATGCAACCTGATGGGCCTGGAAATTTTCTCAAAGTTGCCTTAACCATCCCATCTCAGTCAGAAGTGGCAAAGAAGATAGCCTGGTGATCCTTTTCCTAGGCTTGGAGAGAGGCTGGAGAATGAGCTGTTTGAGGTCAGGCCTAGGGTACTGAAGGTACCTGAATATTGAAAGTATTTTTATGCAGATTGACTGAAACTTGAATCAAATTGGAAGGAGAGGGCTGAATTTTGATGGTCTGAAAGCTTTGGAGAATTTTCCATGCTGTTCAGTTCAAGGAATGGTCAACTTTTAGGAGAAACAACTATATCATGCCTATTAAGACCATAGAATCTTGACCTGAAAGGGACCTCTGAGACTGTTTAGTACAACTTTCTTCCTGTCCCCACCCCACTATTTCTCTCTTTTAACTAATGAGGATGTTGGACTTACAGAAAAGAACATACCTAGGAGCATATGGTGATATAACCAAGATTGGGGCCCAGGCTTTTTGATGCTTATCTCAATGACCCTCTATTCTGACTCAGTGATTAGGTTCTTGAATTTGAGTCCTCTCTCCTGCCCAAAGCAAACTGCCCCCTGTTCTTAGGACTTCCTGGTCCTCAGATAAAAGGAAGTAGATAATTTAGACAAAGTAACATTGGCATTTGGTGGTGTCCGGTGCGAGTTGGGTGTTTCACAAGGTGCCCCCTGTTACTTTTCTCATTCCTCATCCCAATGCTGAAGCATCCAGGGGCATACACTAGTTCACTTCATGGCAGCTAGTAATTTTAATGGAGGAAGAAAATTCCCTATTTTCTGCTCCTTCTTCACTAGTTAGGCTGTTAGGCTATTTCTGGATTATGAAAGATAGAAAAGGGTAGTGGAAAAATAAAATCCGTTCATTCATATGAACTATGTCTACAGTCTGTCCAGAGTTGGTTTCACTTTTACAGCCGATTGTCTCCTTTAGTCATCCCAAACTCCATTAAATCTGTTAAAACATGCTTCTCTGCACCCTCTCCCTGCCAATTCTTGGATTCTGCTTCTAGTTGCCAGTTTCCTAAGTCTGCCAGAATGAAGAAGCTTATTTACTGACATCTACATTTTCTGCTAAGACAGTTGTTAAAAAAAAAAAAAAAAAAGCTTTCCCCCTCCCTGCCCTCTTTACATTTTTTTAGGTCACAAAGTCTTTGGGACGTTTTGATTCCCTAAAAAGCGATTGTTTTGAATTTCAAGGTTTTCGTGAGTTTTAGGCTTGTTAGAGTTGAAAAGGCTCTTCACAACTGTCAAGTCTAACGCTTCTCATTGTATAGATGGGGAAACTGAGACCCACAGATAAGGAGGGGCTGACCTAAAATGATATAGCATGTCAGTAGCAAAGCCAGGACTTGAATTTAAGTCTTAGAGTATCAGTCTTGGTAAGATATTTTCAATTTGCTGGATTTTTAGCCCTAGCTCAATAGGTCAGGGAAAGGTGATCAAATGATTGCTGATGGGACCATCCATGTGAGCAGATGTAGAGTCCACCTCCTTGAAGTATTTGAAGGCTCTGGATCTGCATTCAGCTAAACTTTAACAGGGACTGTGTGGACTGTTTATTCTCCTGCCATTCCTAGCATTGCTTGAGCCACTCGAGTGGCACTAAAATGGTACTTTGTGAAAAGAAGGCAAAATCTCAGTCTTTTAACTCTTGAACCAACCCTGCCTACAGACTTCAGGGCGGGGCAAGGGATTGGGAATGGAGGTTATATGTGAGAGAGGGTGACTCTGGATCCTGCATCTCTCCACCTCTTTATTTCTCCAGTTCATTTGGCTCTTTGTGAAAGTATAGATGATAGAGCAGGAACCATCTTGGGGATTTCCTTTAGGCTGGTCCTTGAATAGCCCTCTGGGCAGAGAGGGGCTGATGGGGCACTGGGACACTTGAAGGCACCAACTATCTATACTTAGTCTCGTAGAGGGGAAAGTTGCTCTGTGAGTGGGAGACAGAGGTGGTATTGACCACTAGTCTGCTAACTTTCCATTCTTCTCTAGCTGCCTGTAACAATAGCTTTGTTTTAAGGGTGTTATTTTTACTTTTTTCTCTTCCTCCTCTCAGGAGACTGCTTTCCTGGATGGTGAAGTGATATTTAGAGGTCATCTGGTCTATCTCCCTGACTCCAAATCCAACTCTATTGCGATGAGATGAGATGACAGCTACATTTATTCTGAACTCTGTTCTACTAGTGTTGCTCGGCAACAGTCTGTCTAGGTTCCTTTGTATCTTTCTGGGAGTCCCCCTCACTGGAATTTCCAGACTCAAGGTCCCCAGAGGGGAGAATATCTGGCTCCCAGCACTACCAGTGTTGGGCCTTTAATGGCTAGAGTTGATGAAAATTGGCATTATTACAAGTTGGGAACAGTGTGTTTCTGATTTTTCAAAGATAGAACTGAGTTTATCATGTACATCTTTCCCAGTCTTTTCTCCCTGCTACCACATCCCACTCTTCTGCCCTAAAACAAAACAAAACAAAAACCAAAGTACAAAGGTGGTCTCCTTTAGGCCAGTCTAGTGGTCAAGTGGAGAGGTGGTCTTGTCATGATTGGCTGGCTTTGCTGTTCATTCCTCCCATTTCATGCCTGATAGAGCTGAAAAACTTTTCAATTCCAAGTTCTGATTTGTGGTATAGGAGCAGTCACTTGAAGGGTAGCTCAGGACTCCATTGATTTGGAAAGTGGCAAGTAACACTGACCTGAGAATTTTTCTTCTCTTTCCATGTAAGAAGAACATCTTCCTTGTCCTCAATAAAGTGATCCAAATGAAGTAAATATTTAGGCAAGTCCTTTCTTTAGGCTCTCAGTCTCTCCAGTTTGTCATGAGGGTACTATAAAAGTAATAAGTACACTCTAGGGACCTTTCCAACTGATGTCCTTGAAAGCCTTGATGATACAGCTTCAAGCCTCCCATTTCTATGTTTTTTCCTTCAGACATTTTTTCCTCAAAATTTGAGTGCCTTCTATGTACCAGACAGTGTGCTAGGCTTTGCTGGGAATACATAGTTCATCAGCACTTACCAGAATGTACCTTCTTTGTCCCCTTATACCTCTGAAGTACTGTTTTTTCCTGGGTACTGAGTTTGGAATGGAATTTCTAGCTTGGGAGTTGGTTTGTTTCATTAGTAGCTCTAACAGAAACACTGGCATGAGTGTTCTTGGCTGTTTCTTCTTAAGTCTATAGAGGGGAAAGGGCTATGTCTTTCCTTACTGAGGAATAAGAAAGAAATCAATGACACTGTATTGTGAAGGTTGACTGAAGAGCCTCAGACAAACACTGAAAACTGAATGGGTTTCCCTCCCTTTCTTTTCACTGGCTGCCAGTAGCATATACCTCCTGTAGTTCTACTGAAATGCTAGGAAGCTGCTAGTTATGTTTCAAATGTACTTTTAACCTTGTGAGTGGTAGTTAGACTTTGAGGAGCTGGTGGGCATAAACCAACTTCCCAAGATACCTACCACCAGTGAGCTGAGGTACAACATTTCAAATGCATCTCCACTTAAGATGACTTCAGCCTTAAGCTTCACTTGAGCTGATTGTTCTGGATGGTCTAGGTTTCTCACATGGGTGTTTTGAACCACAGAGCAAATGACCTGGCCTTAAACTTTTAGTTCTACCTTTATGTATTAGATGGTGACAGCAAAGGCCAGAAAAGGGAAGTGATATGAGTGAATGGTGATAAGGTTGGGACTAAAACCCAAATTGGCTGGCCCTCAGTGTAGGGGAGGGAATATTTTTTTAAGACTTTTTCATTTATTTTAGAACACGATTTGAGCCGAAATCAAGAGTCAGATGCCCACCTGACTGAGCCACCCAGGCACCCTTAGGGTAGGAACTTTTAAGGTTTGCCTTTTAAATGGCACTTGGTGCAGGGTGCTCAGTGTTTTCCTACCTCTGTGCTGGGGGTGACTTAACCATAGTGTTATTATGGTCATGGGAAGAGCAAGTCCTTCTGAGTGTGTAGAGCTGACTTCAGAGGTTATATGGTTATGGTTTAGGCTCTGACAGTGCCTTTGGGACTTTTTGTAGCACTTCCCAGGAAGGTAAATGTTTTTTGCTTTGTTTGCAAAGAGTGGTAGAAAACAGATGTGTGTGTTGAAGGGAGGTAAAGAGAGGAGACTAGCCACGTATTCCTGCTTGAGACTGGGCCTCAACTGTCCTAAAAGTTTTTATGGAGTGGAGTTATTTCTTTTATGTATTCATAGCTAGAGGAGTCAGTCAGCTTGTTCAGGATCACATAAAGTTGGAAAGGAGAACTTGGCTTTCCCAATTACTGAGTTAGTGGTCTCTTACTAACTTACCTGTCTTGGAAGAATGACTCTGTTCACCAAGGGGACACAGACTTCCAGAGAATTGACTCTATGGTGATTACATTAACAATATGGCTGCAGTGGAGTTCCCCTAAATAGCTTCTGCTGTAGCAGGTTTCAGTCAGTGGGTGACTCAGTTTTTCTGGGGCCCCAGAATGACTGTTTCTCTTCCTGCTCGCTCCTCACCCAAATTATTGCTTTCTCTTTGCCTTCTTAAATTTTGAGTTCTGACCTCTCTGTATCTGACTCAATGCTCCAGCTTGACCTGTTCCTTTAATTAGGAGAACATTATGGTACTTCCATTAGTACCTTGGTGGAAGTATTTTCTTCTGTAGCAGCCATTTGGATTCAGACTGGAGTCTCCCAGACTCAACCCTCACTACTCACCTCTAGGTGTTGTAGGCCAAGCCTAGGGCAGGTAGAGAGCCCGCCCCCCCAAAAAAAGACCTTTCAGGACTTCATAGAAAGGTAGCATAGAGTAGTGGGGAAAGCACAGACTCTGGAACCAGACTGCTTGGACTCAAATCCCAGCTCTGTGACCAATTAGTTATGTAGCCTTGGGCAAGTTACTTAACTTGTGTGGCTCATTTTCTTTAACTGTAAAGTGAAGATAATAGTAGTACCTATTTCATAGGGTTGTTCTGAGGATTAAATGAGGCAGTTTATGTAAAGTCCCAGGGTCCTGGGATCAAGCCCTGAGTTGAGCTCCCTGATCAGTGGGGTGTCTGCTTCTCCCTCTCTCTCCTCCCGCTCATGCTTGTGCTCTCTCTCTCTCTCAAATAAATAAATAAAATCTTAAAAAAAAAGAAAGTGAGTTTGTCTGATATGAGGGAAGCATTGAGGTGTTTCAAGGAGAGCCACAGAGTACATGTAAGCATAGACCAAGTTACTCCTTGGAAGGTCAGTTAGAGCCAATAATTCTGAAGGGGTTTGTTGGGGAAGACTGCACCTTGGGTTTTCTATAATTGGGTGAATTAACTGAAATAAATTTTATTGTCTTCGTTGCCCATGTAGATATTTTGTGTGGCAGAGTATCAGTCAGGGCCTAATGAGAGAGAAAAGTTGAGATGTGGGCATTTGGTCTCACAAAACAAAGTATAATCTCAAGAAATCCTTTCCTAGACATGTATTTGGGAGGTGACAGGGGTCAGGGCCTAGAAGGGGGAACAATGCATACCTATCAGGCTTGGTCAGCATTTCCTTCCCTCTCTTTAGTACTGAACTCCCTTAAATACCTGGGAAGGGGGGTGCCTGGGTGGCACAGTCAGTTGAGTTTCCGACTCTTGTTTTGGCTCAGGTTGTGATCTCAGGTTCGTGAGATGGAGCCCCGCGTGGGGATCCATGCTCAGTGCAGAGTCTGCTTGAGATTCTTTCTCCCTCTGCCCCTCCCACTTGTGCTCTCTCTCTCTAAAATAAATAAATAAATCTTAAAAAAAAATACCTGGGAAGGATCAAGGCTTTATTTTTCTCCAGTGTAGTGTGTTTGGATAAGGTCCCTCCCTGATTTTGCTGTCTTGGTCTAATCTGCCCCCTACCACTCCCTACCACATCCCCCAACCCCCTGTCCTTTTTTAGAAATCTCAGCCTAAAGATTAGATGAAGTACACCAAGATGTTCTTATCTGTTGTAATCTTCGACTGAGGTTGACTAATCTGTGGTATGGAGTTATAGGACGGGGGTCAAGGTAATAATGTCATCTATTTGAGTGTCATAAGTTAAGTTGTACAAAACTTTGCTATCTTCAAGTTTTTTTTTTTAAATATTTTATTTATTTATTTATTTTGGGGGGGGATCGAGCAGGGGGAGAGGCTGAGGGAGAGGGAGAGAGAGAATCTCAAGCAGACTCCACACTGACCATGGAGCCCACTGGGGAGCTCAGTCTCATGACCCTAAGATCATGACCTGAGCTGAAATCAAGAGTTAGACGCTGAACCAACTGAGCCAACCAGGCACCCCACTATCTTCAAGGGTTTTAAGTGAGCAAAACTCCCCTTCAAACATCCTTGCAGATATGCCTGGGAGATTAATAACTCAGAAATCCCCTTGCTGAGAACAAAAGTCACTTAAACTCTTTGCCTTTGAAATTTTCTTTTCTCTAATATGAAACTATCAACAATATGTAACCGGAGTAGATCAGAGCCCTCTTCCCCAGGTTTCTTACTCCTCTTGGCACCTGGGCCATGGTGGATCTAGAATATGCTTAGTGAGAACATCTGGCATTTTGCTTCAAAGTTACACTATACCTCTCTGCTGGTACTTGAAAAGCTGCTCCAGCAGAGCCTGAGGGTGGGCCTGGGGAAAATCTCTTGTGGTTGTCTTTCTCTCTGCCATAGCCTGGGCATTTTCCTAAGGTTGGGAGTTTGCCTCCTGGCCTTAGGCCAGTTGCCAGAGGAAACCAATGACTAAACGCTTCCTCTCTGCGACGTCAGCTTTTGGAACCTTTCCTGATGATTCCCTACCAGTCAAGTATGCCTTATTTGGCTATTTTCTCCCCCCTCAAATGCCCTTTACCACCTCAACTAATCCCCTGTTCTTTTTTGGTACAGGGAATGCCTTTCTCAAGTTTATATAATGCCACCTGCAAACTTTTCTCTTTTTTCCTAGTGTAGGTCTTGCTCAGAGCAGGTGGTTGAGGCTCTTTGTTGGAGGTGGGGTAGAGGTGGGAGAGAAGAGAGAAAGATGGGAGAGCTCTGGAATGACTGTGATTTCTCCACCCCGCTTTCATTTCTCCCCATTCTTTTTTATCTCTCCTGGCTCTCTTGACACAGTCTGGTCACCTCTGTCTAGCTTCTTACGTAGCTCTCTGACAGCCTAGGGGTAGTCTTGCTTAACCTAAAAAGGCTCAGAGTGTGAGGTAGGGCAGGGTCATCCTGAGCCTCTCAGCATCTTAAACTATTCCTTTAGATTAGGTAAAGCTTTCCAGTTTGTGTGTGCCTTTTGTATGCCTAAGCTTCTCACTTGGCTTTCCTGAGTGGAATGGGTCCAATATCCCTCTGCCTCCCATCCTCAGTCCTGAGCTAGGTTAAAAGAGCTGAGCTTTTTGACATTTAAATCCTGACACACTTGTCTGGATTTTTTTTTTTTTTAATGCTTTTTAGTAGAAATGGTGCAATGAAAAGAATAATGTACTTAATCAGGATATCTGTTTCTTAGTCTCTGCCTGTGTGATCTTGAACAAGTCATTTCTATGGGCTGTAGTTTTAATATCTATTATAATGAGAACATTGGCTTTTCCTGAAATTCTTATTATTTGTGCCAAGTCTTTAAGAAGATAGGAAGGCTTCTTGGAAAGAGTGTAACAAAACAGAGAGCAGTGACTATTTAGAGAAGTTGCCTTCTCTTTACAATGACACTGGGAACATTATTTTTCCCCCCAGTTATCCATGTGTAAGTAACCCTCTTTATTTCCGTGAGCTTAGAGGTCTTGGATCCACCTACCAGAGAGCTCACTGTGGGCATCCTGGCTTGGAGAGACAACTGTTAACTAAATACCTTGGGTGGGGTCTTGGAGTCCAGCCTGCAAACTACAATTGCTGGCTATTTTGGGTCATTGGTGACTCCAGGAAGAATAGAAGACCCTGGAATTGGCCATTGTTCCAGCAGGGAAGGGGGAGACTAAGAAACAAACCAAAACTGAATGCAAATGAGATTTGACTTCCTTTACCCCCTTCCTCTACAACATCCCTCTTCTTAGGGCTATGAAATTGCTTTTGGCCAAGTCTTAAATTGCTAAGGTCCCCTTCCTTTTCCTCTGTCTGAGTCACTGATATCTATGTTGCCCTTGCATGGGGAGAGATAGGTGATTTGGGCTTGGGAGGAATTTCTAGTGAGGGAGATTGCCACATGCCTAGTGTTAAGCCTTCAACTGATCCTGTATTTTGTGAATATGGCTTTCTTTGGGGTTAGACCTGTAGATCAAAGGAGAGTGATTTCTGAATTTCCCGTCAAAGTCTAATGGGCTGATGGGGCATAAGCAAGTTCCTAGAAATGAAGTGCTCTTGGCTGCATCTGTTTTCACCCATCTTCTTCTTCCTCTTTACTGACATTTTATGTAGTTATTACTCATGAATCAAGGATCTCAGGCTGTAGTTCAGCCACCTAGGAGTTGGCCATGAATTTGATCTTCGCCTACCCTGAGCTCCCTGGAGGGAGGGCATGATGGAAGTATTCTTGGTATTTGTCTTCCTTTGTTTGGTAACAAGTTCCTAGGACAATTTAACCAAAGAAGGCTTAGTTGGGTAGAGCTGGGCAGTGCTTTTGGGTGGAAGATTCTTCCCCAACATTGGGCTGAAATCGCCTCCAGGCTGTGTAGGAACTTGCTGCTGGGTACACCACCTTGCTGTCAGCCTTTCCTTTCTAGAGGCCTCTCAGGTGGTAGATTAGAATGACTGTTCATGAGGGAGAGTAAGCAAGCAGGTGGATGAGTGAGAAGGGGAGAAGGAAAGAGGAGTCAAATGGAAGAAGAGTAGTTTTTTTTCTATTTCCCCTTTTTATAAAACCCACCATGGCATATGACAGAGTTTAGTAAATGGAGAAATTTTCTATAAATCCACCATTTTAACATAACAATTATTATTTATTTATATTTCTTGTCATAGCTCATATATGTATTATAATTTTCCATGGTGCAGTCATAGTATATATAAAAAAAGTACTACTACTTTATCCTTACTTAATATATCACTAAAAACTTAGGTAAATGCTGCTTAGTTTTTAAAAATGAACACTTTAATGGTTTTATAAAATTCCATCCAATGGCTGTGCCATAATTTACCATTACTTTTAGGAGTCATTTAGATTACTCCCAGCATTTGCCAGTATTTATAACACTGCAGTGAATGTGAGGAAGAGAAAATCTAAACCCCTTAGCATGGTATATATAGAGAGTCATTTGATACCTGGCTCCATCCTAGCCTACTTTCTGGACTTACTTCCCTACATGTATGCTGTATTGTGGCTTTGTGGGAACAAGGTTTTCCAAGTAAGCCATACCTTTGATATATTTCAGCTCTAGCATATGTCTTTTCTTTCAGTTTGAAATGTCAAGTGTGTCTTCTTCACCGCCTCCACTCCATGTCACCTCCACTGGAAGCTTTTTTTAATATTCCTATAGTATTAGTTGCACCATCCTCTGTGTGCTGACTGTACTTCCTTTATAAGAACTTCTGTTATGATATGTACTATGTGGTGTTGCAACTATCTGGGTTCCCAGACTTTCTCCTTCAGTAAACTCATGGACTTGAAAGTTTCTAACTACCCTGCCTCAAGAAGGGACTCTTGTCCAGGTGGAGGTGGTTAGGGATGGGCAGGTCTTTGAAGAATGTATAGTCAGTGACAGACATAGAGAGAGAGAAGCAGTGGTAATGTATGCAAGGGATCCAAGGATGTTGAATTAGAACCTGGTAGGGTATACTAGACACTAGTAATAGAAAAAATGCACCTTGGAGAAGGGAAAGATGATTAGCACCTATAGGGCAGATAGGCGCCTGAGAATCTTGTTGGCCTTGACCCACCAGTGCAAACTTCTGAAATCATTCCAGATCTCAGTTTCCTATCTGCAATATGGAAAGAGTAATAGCACCTACTTCTTAGGGTTATGGCAAAGATTCAGGCACTAATGCATCTGAAAGTATTTTGTGAGGTGTGGGGTACAGGGAGGGAAGGTAGGTCCAGGATATCCCAGAATTTTTCTAGTTGTCCTCTTAAAGTTCTTTCCTATGTGTGTTTCCTATAAAGCCTCTGAGCCCAGAATGCCAGATGCTATGGTTTTCCTGAGCAAGCTCTACAGCTTGGTGCTTTAGTGGAAGGTATGCGGGGAAGTCCCATCTCCCCACTCACCTAAGCAGCGTGGCTCCAACTGGCCCCAGTGCAGCCCTACTCAAGAATAGCCCCACATGGCTGGAAAGGGAGGTGCCACCTTCTCTCCAGCTCTTTAGCATCAAATGAATGGTACTACAGTAGAATGTTTCCTATCCCTTCAGCTGGAGGTGGAAGTATTTATAGAAGCTGCAGTGAAGCTGGGTACCTTTCAGGCCTTCTGGCCCCAAAGCTGCCATGGATAGAAGGAAGGGTCTCTGTGTCTGTCACTGACCAAATGTTATTCAAAGACTTGCCCGTCCCACCTGTCTTGGGCAAATAGCTCATGGGCAACCATCCAAGCCAGATGCAAGGTCTTTGGATGCTTTTTTGTTTTCTCCAAATACTACTACAGCTTCTTGCTGCTGTTGTGGCCATTTGAAAACCCCTAAGTTACCCCAGGATTTTGTTTTATAAAGGAACCAAATTGTATGAATCTATGGAAGATCCATTAATTATAAAATACAACAAGGGGAAGGGACTTGCTCAAGGTCCCGTAGTGAGTCAGGGGCAGAATCAGGTCTAAAAGCCAGGACTCTCAGGAGTGTGTTCTTTCCATTCTATCAGCCTCTGCCAGTAAGAATGTGAACTTCATGAGAACAGGGAGAGTTCCCCACTACTCACTCTCTCCCCAGTACCTAGTACAGTGCCTGGCACAGAGGAGGCACTCCACAGATAGACGTTGAAGAGATACATTAATAGCTACTATTGTCAAGTTGAATTGTCTTTCACAGATTGTTTGGCTAAGTCTACTAGAAAGCCAAACAACAATTCTAGTGGCCCACTGGAAATGAGCTAATGTAGACCCAGCTGGGCCTTGGCAGAATGGAGCTGAGTGGTGCCAAGGAATGGGGAGGAGTTGTCCCTCTTGTGTACCTTAGAGAACCTGTTTACATGTGAGTGGTCAGCTAGTTCCCAATATCCACTCATCTTTTTGTGTCTTGACACAATATTGGTAGCATTCACAAGGGAGAATATTTGAATCCAAGTTTTTAGTGGATTCTAACAGGCAGCCATGCAAGCATTTCTATCTGCCTTTGTGAAGCAACCCACACTTTGGCCATAGAGTACATATTTGAAACATTACCCAATTTTTAAATTTAAATTTTTTTAATGTGTGCTGCTCACTGTAGCATAGGCAGCAGGCAGGGCTGCATTGTCTAATCTAATCCTGAGAGGTATGTGCTCCTGAGGTTTAGGGATTGAGTTGACTCCTATGCTCGGGGATGGGCAGGACCAGGCACAGATCAGGGAGGACAGCAGGGAAGTTCTATAGATCATCATTTTGGGGCACTCAGCATCTGTGTTTTGCTGTTGCCGCTGTTGCCACCGCCACTGCCACCACCATTATCCAGGCTGCTTTAGGGCCCAGGGCTGCATATCTTCATGTATTTGGGCATATTTTAATCAGGGTAGGCTAATTTGGGGAGAAATAGAAGGTACTCTTTTTCCTACCTATTCCCAGGAGTAGGGCGTGGCTAGCATTTGGTAGGTTTAGGTTGAAGCCTACTAGATAAAGTTGGGTGCTCCAAAATAGGTAAGTGCCTCTGAACGTCATCTTGTCTTTAAATGATTTCTCCATCTGTTCTTAAAGTGCTGAGCTAGACACCATATAAGGTATATTAACAGTCTGTGCTGTTTGGTAGGACATACTTAAAGAAAGACTATTTCTTTTACAATTTATGATTTTTTTCATTATGAAACTAAAACATATTTGCTGTAAGAAATGAAATAGTACTGAAAAATATAAAATTCCCTGGCTTGTGCCCCTGACTATTCTTAAGAGATAATGGCCATTTACCAGATATATGAACTTAGAATCCTTTGTAAATGCATTTACACACCTATAATTTTAAATACATGCATAACACAAATCCATACTATTCTGCAACTTTTTTTTTTTTTTTACTTATTTCATGGTGGCCATCTTCTCATGTCAAATCATATTTTAATGTCTGTATGGCCTCATTAATAAACAAGTTATCAAATGGGTGGAACACAAAACCTACACAAATGAAAAGGGCCCATATTCTTTGTTTAGTGGAAAATGAAGAGGGCATTGTAAATGTTTACCTGCCAGAGAGAGAAAGACTTCCTAGAGGAGGTGGGAGTTGTGGACCCTTCTGTTAGCATGAAGGATAAGATGAGGAAAATTATTTCCCTTTCCAAGTCCCACATCTAGAGATTGCTGTGATTTCATCTGTGTCTAAATGATCTTAGTGGAATGCTTGGCAGTAGGTAAACCACTTTCCTCTGCTTTACATGGACCCTTCTCTTTCCTGCGGTTTTGCCAATTTGGGGTAGCTTGAATCCAAACAGTACCTGACTGAGAACCCTATTTCCCTGAAGACCTCTGGCTGCCATAGCTGTTTGAGGTTAGGGAAAGAAGCTGTGTGTGTGTGTGTGTGTGTGTGTGTGCGTGCGTGCGTGTGTGTGTGTGTATGTGTAGTGGGGGGTGGATACTGGTGGTGGTCACATGCCTTTCCAGTTTTCCCCAGAGAAGAGCATTGAAGCTGGATTAAAATTCTCCCCACTACTCATAGGTATCAGGGATCTTGTTCAGGTGGCAGGAAAGTGGAATTTTGCAGAGTATTCAGTTGTAATTAAGCCATCCAGTTGAAGAGGAAGATAGTGATTTGTGAATCCCCCCAAAAATATACAATATATTTTGAAAACAAATTTAGCCCAGTGGCTGCTCCTGGTCTTAGAAGCTTGCTAGCTTAAAGATATTGATCATGGGGCGCCTGGGTGGCTCAGATGGTTAAGCGTCTGCCTTCGGCTCAGGTCATGATCCCAGGGTCCTGGGATCGGGTCCCGCATCGGGCTCTCTGCTCCTTGGGAGCCTGCTTCTCCCTCTGCCTCTCTCTCTCTCTCTGTCTCTCATGAATGAATAAATAAAATCTTAAAAAAAAAAAAAGATATTGATCATGTTGAAAGGAGCCAGTCCCAGTGAGGACAAGCAGAATTACCAGAAATGCAGGATCTCTTCTGCCCACTCATGGCATGCCCCTCCCTTCTCTTGTCTCTTAGTTCCCAGACTTTGACAGTGGATGGAACAGAGTTTCTGCTTGCCCAACCTTTAATCCTGGAGCCTCTGACACCAGAGGTTGACCTTGATTGGGCCAGGCCTACAGGCCAAAGCAGGCATTATTGCCTTCTTCTTTAGACAAAGAGGAAGCTGCCTGCAGATTCTGAGTGTTTGGAGCTTTCTGAATCTTACGGGGCAAGGAGAGCAAGGCTCTGAGGTTAGACTCCAAAAAGGGAAAGAGGATGACACTTTGGGATACTTTAGTCTTTGGGCTACTTGGATTGAAAGTATCTCCAGGCACTTATTGTAGGCCAAGCTTGCAGGAGGATCTGTGTTTTAACATATTGGCTGTGTGACCTCGGGGAAGTCCCTTAACCTCCCTGAGCCACCCATTCTTCATTGGTACAGTGGAGATGATAATGATAGCCTCAGAGTTGGTGGGAAACTTGAATAAGATAACACTGGAAAACCCTCAAATGTTAGTTCTGTAGAAAATCAGCATACAGGATTCAGGTCCTCAGAAATGCGTAAGTCATGTTTTAACAGCCTCTGTTGACAAAGGCAGTAGAGTGTGCCAGTGGATGAAAGCCTTTCATCTCATCATTAAGAATGGTTATCCTTAAAAGAGTAAGCCTCAGTTACTAGGAAGAGTTTACTTCTGTGGAACAACTCATTTATAGACCATTTGGGACCAGTGATGCATTGCCATATAATCAGCTCTCAACTATCCATAACAACACTTTCTTCTTCCAGTTACCTGTACTGACTTTCCTAAGCCATGTAAGCCCAGGGAATGCAAACTCTCTTGGCTCTTCTGACAGTCCAAACAAGGATAATTAGTTAGGGTAATATTTTCCAAACAACTTCCCAGACAAAAAGTGGTTAGAGTGCTACTGCTGAGTTATCCAAAAGGTATTACTCTTATGCTGATGTGGATAACCGACCTTAACCATAAGGAAAACAGTGAACTTTGGCTTCTGGAACAAGGAAATAAATAGGCTTCTACTTTCCTGGCCATTTGTGCCCTCAGTACCATCCTTCCAGGCTGTGAACTCAGATAGGGTGACAAATTTATGAGACTGGGATTGAGAAGGAGGCAACCCTTCAAAGAGTGGAGATAGAAAAGACCATGTATGAGATTGTCCTACATAGATGTTATTCCAGGGAGGGTTTGAACAGTTCTCCTTTCCCCACTCTATTGGGTTTCAGCCTTTGTCAGGAAGAGCCAAGACTGAAGAAATCTTGAAAAAGCTCTTAGAGACCCCTCTAGGTAAGTTCCTCTGGAGCCTCTAGCTGTTGAGCAGCCCAGAGAAAGGAATATTCGGGTTAGGAAGCTGGGAGGGAGTTATAAGTTTAGAGGATAGCTGCCTGTTTTGCAAGTAGTTCCCTGTTTAAAACAACTTTGACAGACGTGAATTGAAGGAATCCCTTTACAGGTTTGCTAACATTGCCCTGCAATTATTTTCCAGTGTTTCTAGCTTCCTTATCCCTTGCTTGGACAAAAAAAAAAAAAAAAAAAAAAAAAAAGAACAAAAAGTTCTCCAACACAAATATTGATAATTCTCTATGTTTGTGATATGCATCATAGCTGTCAAAGCCCTTTTTACCACAATTATTATGTCATTTGATATTCATTAGCTCTCTCCAATTGGCAGGTTAGGAATTATTATCCCCACATTTTCATATGGGAAAACTGGCTCAAAGAGGTTAAGGGACTCTGCAAAAATTACTCAGCTAATGAATAAGGGAGACAGGACTTGAGTGGGAAACAGAAGACTTTAGTTTTAGACTCTGTATAAGGTGGAGTGTGGGAAGGGGAGATAAATGTTGTTTCACAAAGGCCTGGACTTAAGCTCTAGTCATGGTTAGGCCAGAGTTCTAAGGCTAGAAAGGAAGTTTCAAGTTTAAACATGAGGTCCTTCCCCTGTACCAATAGTTGCTCAACCTCCCTTTAGTTTCTCCTTCTAATATATCATGAGTCAAGAATAAAGTTTAGAGAGAATTCTAGTAATTGGGATTGGTGTGTGCATGTTCACCTGTCAGTTGTTTATGTTCTGCCTGTTTGGAGGCTGGCCTCACTCTTGTTTTGCAGCTGGTATCCTGTGTCACCCTTCTTGCTAATGTCAGACCACTGCCTTCAAGTCTAGTTGAGCTTTCCACCTGGTTGAGCCAATAACTTCCTTGGTTTTGTCTTACTTCTGAACACATAGGTGTTACTTGTTAGGAAATGAGAATTGTTTGGGGACTGCTTTGACCTAGCTAATGTAGGGTCTTGTTTGTACCTTGGGGTCATGAGCGTTGGTCCAACTTGTTGTTGAATGGAGGAGGTACTGGGAAATTGTGAAAAGAGCACTCTTCTGGAGTTGAAGAGCTGGAGTTTTGTCTGGGCTCTGCTGCTAGCTTCCCAGGGCAATCTTGCCCTTTTGGGGCCATAGTCTGTTCTACAAGGAGTTGGTTTGCCTAATCTCTGAGGGCCATTCCTGTTCTGAAAGTCTGTGATTTACTCAGAAATGTTATATTCCCCTGACAGTGGACATGGGTCTGCCCCACCTTGGGTAGGGAGATGGTGGCCACATCTCAGAAATGTTCTCATTGTATTGGGAACTGGGGCAAAAGGCAGCTCCACCAGCTTTGAGAGGCTGGAAGGGGTTGGCTGTGTCTGGTTTCTTTGTTATAAAGATTTTATTTATTTATTTGAGAGATAGAAAGGGAGAGAAAGAGAGAGAGAGAATTGGGGAGGGCAGAGGGAGAGGGAGAAGCAGGGAGCCTGACGTGGGGCTCGATCTCAGGACCCTGAGATCATGTATGTCTGGCTTTTGGAGGGGAGAACTTCATAGAAAGGCCTTGGGAATGTTTAGGAGCATAACTGGGTGGAGGGATAGGCAGCCAGGGTGGTAACAATCAGTCCAGGAAGAGATGCTCTGGAAAGGTAGTTCTTAGGGAACCTACCAGAAACAGGTGATAGAATGATATCATGAGGTAGATGGTTTAGTATAGTTCCTAGCCAGATAGTCCCTGGTCACAAGTAGTTGCTAAGCCCTCAGGAATGTGACACTGTCACATGGGAGTGTGTCATTAGAGCAGTCAAAGCCTATGGAAGCAGGAAGAGCAGCTCTCTCGTTACCATCCCCTCTGTGTAGGGTGCGAGTTCCTTAAAGTTGGGCCATAGAGGCCAGAAGTGGAAAATGGAAAAATCTAGTTCATAATGGTAGATAGGCCTGGTCCTTTAGAAGAAGGAAAAGTCATAATGCTTGCTTGATTTCAAAGCATGTGAGATTGAATTTACTAGTGCCAATACATTTTTATTTATATTTATTTATTTATTTATTTATTTATTTTTACAGATCTGAAGCAAGGTTGGGGAAAGGGAGAAATTTGAACTCATGATCCTAGGGGCCCTAGGGGCCAGAATGAAGGTGGAGTTCAACTGTTAGACCTGCTGTTCTTATCGTAGGGGGTTGAGATTTGCATGGGGTCAGCTAGGTTCCTTACTTTCTGATCCAGTGGGAAAGTCTAGCTTGCCTGTGCAGTTGGTCTTGGCCAGCTTTGGGAAGCCGTTTATACTGATTTGACAATTGTTCTGGCTTAGGGCTTTGCGCATCAGTATTTCTTAAGAGCTCCCCTATTCTAATGTTGAACTAGGGTTGATAACTACACATCTAATCAAAGCCTCTTCATATTATATCCAAGAAAATGGAGTCTGAGAAAATTAGAGGCCCATGCTAATGCCCACACAGTGGGAATAGAGCTGAGCTGAGCTGCGATTTGTCCAGGGCTCTTTTCACTCCACTCTTGTAGCTGGAGTTAAAGGTGGCCCTGATAGCTCAATTGGGCAGTCTTTAAACTTGGTCCCTGGGCCTAGAGAGATGGAAGTTATGTGCCCCTTCCCCCACCACAAATGGTGGAGGAAGGAGTGGGATTCAAAGTAACTAACTGGGCCCAATGGAAGTAAACAGCTCTCTTTAGAGCAGAAATTCACTCTTTGGGCATGTGTAGACCAGTGGTGGTAGGGGAGAAAGGATAAGACAGGATGGGAAGTGAGTAATTCTGTGGGTTCCAAGGCATTCAGTTAGTGGGAACATTATAGGAAGCTGGTGAGTAAGAGCCTAAGGACCCTGTGAATTCATTTTTCAGCTCCATATAGAAGTGCTGGCCTGGGATCCTGCCCTGTGTTCAAAGCCAGGTGCTTAAGAACCGAAGATTGCTTGTTTTCTGTTTCCTGCTTCAGCTAGATCCTGACTAGGCCCCAGGCTCTGCTGCTTCTATACTTTTAGAGTACACCAATTTCTCCCACAAGGCCTGGCACCATATCACAATGTGGTCTTTAATTATTTTTTCACTGTTTTATATGTGGCACCCCAATTAGAGCATAAACTTCTTCTTCTTCTTCTTTTCCAAATACTGCATCCAATGGCTGGGATTACATTTTTTTTTTTTTAAAGATTTTATTTATTTGACAGAGAGAGACACAGCGAGAGAGGGAACACAAGCAGGGGGAGTGGCAGAGGGAGAAGCAGGCTTCCCGCGGAGCAGGGAGTCCGATGTGGGGCTCGATCCCAGGACCCTGGGATCATGACCCGAGCCAAAGGCAGCCGCTTAACTGACTGAGCCACCCAGGCGCCCCGGGATTACATTTTTTTTTATTATTATGTTATGTTAGTCACCATACAGTACATCATTAGTTTTTGATGTAGTGTTAATGATTCATTATTTGTGTATAACACCCAGTGCTCATTACAACATGTGCCCTCCTTAATACCCATCACCATAAGCTTTTTCTATGGTAGGAAAGGGGATTTTGTTCCAGGTCCTCCCTGGGGCACAAGAAGGTGTTTAATATGGAGAACCAGGCAATTCCAGGAGGACATCTTGATTTCTTTTCACCCACCAGCCTCCAAAGGAACTTTTTATTTGGGAAGAAAGATGATCAGGAGCTTTAGGGTGGATATAGCACATACTGCATTCTGTGGGACCCAATAATTATATCTTTTCATTACTAGATGGGGAACCCCTTGAAGTAAGGGCTTGTCATAATCTTTGTATTCTCAGTGCCCGATACTCTGCCCCACACTTTGCAGGTACTCAATAGCTGCTGAATTTTCTTCTCCTGTTTCTCCCTTGAGTCAGACTAGATTCTCTAGAAGCCTTCCATCTCCACAGGGAAGAATCTGGAAGCTAATGGGGAGAAAAGGGCTACATCTGAGCATTGGCCATCGGTGGTAACCCTTGTATCCAGAAGCCCACAGCTCTTAGTAGTAGTTAATTTTTAGGGTACATATGATTTCACACATACATATTTTTCTTTTATTTCTTTTTTTCTACAGAAGGGGTAAATGTGAGGATCCAGGGCATGGAGTGGGAGGTCAGGAGGTGGGCACTTCTGAATGGTTGTTTTTTCTCACCACTTCGTTATGAGAGAAGTGCTAACTGGAACCTGAGGATCCTAGACCTAGTCCAGAGGAGAAAGGCTTGTGTTCAGTGTTGACAACTAATGGAGGTCTTTAGCCTTGGAACTTTGTGTTTGGCACTAATTTCATTCTTAGCTCTCTTTCCCACTGTGTTAGGCATCTCTGACTTGATTTCTTTTTATTCTTTAAACCTTTTCTAAGGGGATAGGGAGGGAAGCAAGCCACACATGTACCTTAGTTTCTTGAGCCCTTAATAGGCCGACTGGGTAGGTCTCTTTCTTCTTTCTTCTTCATGCATGCCTCTTCAAGGCCTGGAGTTTGAGCCAGAGGCCTAGGGGTTAGGTACTCCATGGCTCAGTTCCTGGCCTGGGGCCTACTACTGAGAGGGATCAGCATGACCCAGGGCCTTTCTGGTATGTGAATGAGCCTTTGGGGAAGATGGTTAGTGCTCTAAGCTTACTGCTTATTTTTTTTCCCCAGTGCTTTTACTTAGGAAGAGAGTAACCCACTGTGTATGATTGCTAGGGCCAGTTATCTTTGGCTAACTTTTGGATAAGACCCTTGCTGCCCATCTTTTATGGAAAGTAGAATGTGAAGAGAGGTGTTAGTCCAGATTTGAGGCCTTACTGATAGTGAGTGGAGTTACTACCCTGACAATATTGGTCCATTCTAGCAGTTGGCAAACTTGTTTGTGAGTCCTGTTTTTTGTATGTATTGTAAAAATAGGTTTCACAAAAAAAAGTTATTGTTAAAAAGAAACAAAAAGAGGAATATGCAACAGAGACCATATGTGGCTCACAGAAACAGTTCATCCATCCCTGACAGTCTATGCTTTATACTACCAATTTATTATATATCAATTTCTTATAAACTCATGACACCATTATAGTCACCTAATTCCTGAGCCATGCATATATGGTAGACCTCTGAATCCTGATTTATGATGGAGTGGTTTGTAGTCAGCCCTTTCCATATTGGTTACTAACTAAGCAAATCACTCTGTCTCCTTCGGGTGGAATTTGGGGTCTTAGTCACTAGGGTTAGAATTAAAATTGTATCTTTCTCAGAGTGAAAAGAGCCTGGTAGATGATACTTTTCTCCCAGCTCACTGTTCCTATGTAAGACGTAACTCTTCATCTCAGATGGCCCCAAATCTGTTAAGTATGCAGCTGCTGTTGATAGTAATTAGGGAGATTTGAAAATGAAAACACAAAAGTCCAAAGCTATACTCAACAGGGGAGTCCAGAGCTGGGACTAGCTCTTCCTATTCCTTCCCCAACGCTTTATTTTTGGCTTTGCTGAGCCTCCTAAAATCCAGTCTGGCTTTTTGAGAAATTACCTCCTTCGTGTTCTTCTGAGACCATGCCTAAACAGAAGGAATCCTGGTACTTTTGGAGTATGACACAGAAACTGTTTGGAGTTATGGGGATGATACTACAGTATAGCTCTAGTGATTGGCTTACTGAGACACGGAGACATTTCCCAGCTCCATCTGTAGCCCTAATATCCAGTGTTCTGGGGGCTTCCACTATGTTAGCTGTTGTGCGTTTATGTAGGCACCTATTTGGGCACCTGTGTCTGTTCATGCAAAATCTTTGGGAATCCTGAGATGGTGAGAATGTGGTGCCAAGGCTGAGTCACTCTTCTGCAAAGGTCAAAGTTTTAAGACGAGCTGTACCAGATTTGCTCTGGAATGCCTTTTCTTCTCCCTTCTGCTGTGACTACCCTTTGCCAAACACACCTAGACTTGTGAAACACACCCAACTGCAGACTACTAGGGAGACTCAACTACTGAGCTTCCTGACCTGAGGTGACAAGGGGATAAACAGCATTCATCAGAGCTGCTCTTCTTCTCCCCTTCCCTAATGTCCTCAGTACCGTACACCTCTCCCCAACACATAGAAGACTTGTGGAATATGCAAAGATATTTCTGCCGTTAATGACTGAAGCATATTTGTGGATAGTCAGTGAGTAAAGTTAGCTTAAATGGTTTTAATATGACAATTAATGGTGAGCATTCCAAGTAGAGTTGCCTCAGGTTTTCCCGTGACTTTTTTGGGTGGGTGTCTGGTCAGCATTATTCAAGGTGACTTGAGAGAAAGGAAGGGTGGTAGCCACAAGATAAATTAAGTAGGCCAGTTTTATAGGATCGTTTTCAACTACTATTTATAGGTGTATGGCCTTAGGTAAGGCATTGAACCTTTCTGAACCTGAGTTTTCCATTTTAAAAATGTGGGTAATAGTGAAACCCACTTCCTTGGGATTTATGAGAGAGAAAATAGTTCGCAAGTGTGAAAGTACATCTAGGAGGGTGCCTGGCATATTGAAAGTGTTTGATAAATACCCCGTTTCTCTTAATTTCTTTCATGTATTTTGAGATCAAAACATTTCAGGACCCTAGTTAGGCTTTGCCTCTTATTTGTAAGTGTTCTCCCTGTGTGCAGTAGCACTATCTCTGTATGATTATTTTAATAGATGAGGAAACTAATATTTGAAGCAATGATGCCAATTACTGGCCTAGTTTGTGGTGAACCCCACTGTACCTTCCATTGCAGCCTGTCGAGGGGGATTGAGAATCTATGTGGGCATGTCTTGCTTTGTGAAGAGGAACCCCAGCTCTGGGGAGCCTTGAAAATTTCAGGATGAGGGAGTGGGGGAAAAGAAGAGCTATACTAAGACCCAGGTTAGACTGGATGGTTATGGGGTGGGAAGAAGAGAAGATGTGCAGAGGAGAAAATGATTAGAGGAACCCTTACTCAAGAGGGCAAAGTGGTTTGTGAAATCAGTGTGCCCCGCCTCTTTGCAGAAGCCAGGCAGCTGTGGCTGAGGCCCATCCCAAGCTCTTGCTGTGCTGGTAGCTTTCACTTCCTCTTTGTGTGTGTGGTGGGGTGTGGGTGCAGTGGAAATCTTAGTCTGGTTGCCTTTCCAGGTCTACCTGTAGGTAGACACGTTTTCCATATGGACTGAATGGGTTGTAGTAGGCTCCCCTGAGGTGTGAAGAGTGGTTCCTCCCATGTTTGTGGGAGCTAGGGTAGGGAGTACTCATTAAGCTAAGCTGGTACCTCAGTGGGGCTATGTAGAACAGAGCCAGCTTCCTATCTATATCATGTACGTTAGGCCACCTTGTCTGGCTTTGTCTTCAGGAATTTCTCTCTCTGCCTGTGGAACAATTCTCCCCCAAATCTGATGATCTTGTGCCTAGTATTTTGGTGGTGGTCTGTAATTTACTCTCTTTTGATAAATTCTGGGGAGAAAGTCTGGGAGCTGGGAAAGGAGACCTGGATCCTTTGTACCTTAGGAACGATTTTCACATGTTGTATATTTCCCTGTAGCATTTGGAGGCATACATTGTGTTTCTTGCCTCTGTGTCCTTGTACATGCTCTTTCTCTAACCAGAACACCATAAGCTTCCCTTTCCGTTTAACATCTTTTTCCTGTGACAGTCTTACTTATCTCAGGACATGTCAATTCTTCCTCTAAAGACCTTCTGCCCTTCTACTTTCTCCATTATGGCCTGAGTGCCCCTTTATGTTTCCACAGTTCCCTCTGATTACCCCTATCACAGCTCTTGCTGTATAGAATGGTAATTACCCATTCACTTGTCTGCATGCTACTGCCTCCCTGCTCCCCCGCCCCAAAATCTGTTACATGCTCATTCACTCACTTTCACACACACATGTGCAAGCATTAAAATCATCTCAAGGCCTGATCCATATTGGGTATCTGATAAGTTGGTGTATGGAACCAGCATGTAGGCATATACAACTGTATCAGAGGGGCAGATCCTTTCTAAAACACCTGAGGTAGGTAAGAGTTGGCTCTATTTGCTTTTCTAGATCTTATTAGAATTGTAGGTATAATTTTAGGGTTTACTTTGGAACAATGTCTATTGCCTGGGCCATTGCAGAGTCTTGTGGGTAATGACTATAGAGATTCTGGTAGGCCTCATACCTGAGGCTGTCTGAAGAAACTAGACCCAAATTAGGGTAGTGGGGGAAAGGGCTTCTGAGTCTACCCAAAGAACTTGTGTGTATGTGTGTGTGTGTGTGTGTGTGTGTGTGTGTGTGTGTGTGTAGGGTAAGTGGTTTCATGCATGCTCGCCTCCGCATTAGGGGTACAAAGATTGTATGTTTGTGGTGGTAGGGGTGCTAAAAACCCTGGTAATTTTGTCTGAATAGGTTAAACAGTTTTTACCAGTCTCAGTAATTTGGTAGCTGAGCTTGTAGATTGGAGAGCAAGATGTGGCTTTATCAACTGAAAAAAAAAATACAAAGCCATCTTTTAAAGAAGTTATATCAAATGATGTACTGTATGGTGACTAACATAACATAGAAAAAAAAAGTTATATCAGTCTATATAGGGACCCAAACTAATAAGCTGGATGTTATGTTCCTGTTCTCTTACTGACCACCCCCACTCTGCAACTTTTCCAAAATAATCATAGATCCATATAGCTCAAGGGCATTATTTAGGCTCTCTTTACCTTTGCTTCCAGAAAGATGACCATGACAAAAATGAAGACTGTAAGCTATGGCCACAAACAGAGATACCTAGGGCAGGTATGAGAGTACTCTTCAGCCTTCAGCACATCCACTGGAGGCAGGGGCTGAGAAGTTGGTATTTTCTTAAGGCCTATGTGATAAACTTTGTTCCTTGATGGGGGCAAGAGTTAGATTGGGTTATAAGATTAGGTGTGGGGAAGTAGTAGGCTGGGTGGGACTGAGGACATCCTGCTTAGGGGTGGTTGGCCAAGGTCCCCCATACAAGCCTAGCCAAGGATCATGCTGCCCTAAACATTCACACTTAGTGAGGCAGTGCTGTGGAATGGCATCTGCCTCTTCGCTTCACTCTAAATGAAGGAGGAGGTTCTCCCTGAACATTCAGATGGAATGTTCAGCCGCATTCTTTGCTACTTATAGTTTAGGAAGTGAAGACAAGGGAGAGCCAGGGAGTCAGCTGGTCAGAGAGAAGTGAAAGGAAATTCAACAATGAGTAGGCTCAGGCTGTGGTACCCTCTTGCCATCCCTTACTCTGAGTGTGTTGGGGGGGGGCTGTTTATTATGGGTCTGAAGCCATTTTCTTTTTCATAGTTGCCAAAGCCACTCCAGGCCCATTAAGACTGCCTGCAGATCATGGTGCTTTAGCAGAAATGCTGAGGCTGGCATCTAAAACCCATATGTAGTAACTTTAATGTTTGGGAGACTTTTTGAAAAATAAGTTTACTGCATTTTTGCATCTCCTGGTTTATTAATCAAAGAAGAGCATTAGCATGTTGTCTTCCAGTTTCCAAATGTAGAAGTTGCTAATTTGTATTTTTCCAGAAAATTCGTTTTTCCGGAAGTACTTTGGATCATCACCATTTGTCTCTAGGTATGGATCCTGTAATGTGGAAGGTGCTCTCAGTGTTAACTTGTCACCCTTCCTGTCCCTGTCTGTGAAACTGGGAGATTTATTGCAGATTATTCAGCCTGATCAGGCAGAGAACTCCAGCTCCCTCCCCAGTCAACCAAAGCCTCCTCCAAGGAGGGGAAGTGTGGTAATGACATTATCTTTCCCCAGGCAGCCACGTGTTCTCTGAGAACAGGATGTGGGGAGGGCTGGGCCCCAGTCACAGGGTTTGGGGAGGGCACGGGAAAGTGGGTTGGTGGTGTGGGCATGCGGGTTTGTACCTGCCTCTTTGGCTTTGAAAGGTATGAAAAGCCCCTGTATTCATAAGGGTTCACTTATGTGTACTTATGTGTACACTTATACGTACATGTCTGTGTTCTTACCCTAATAAAGAACTATAAACACCTGTGAATAAAGCCCAACTCTTCAGGCTGGAGAAACTCAGTGGTAAGGAGTGGGTGGGCCTACGCTTCCCACTACCAGCTCATGCCTTATGACTCCTGCAGCCATAGACCTTTTGGCAAGGTTTTGTTGGGGGAGCTGGACCCCAGTAAAGAATGGGGCTGCTTTCTCTTTCCCAGGGCCCTAGTCATTCCCCTCCCCCCAGATGGCTCCCTAGCATACTGTGATGATTTGCATGTTCAATTTCTTCTGAATTCAGAGGCCTCATCCTCTTCTTCTCCCTGCCCCCACTACTTCTGTTGGGGACCTTTGGAGATATGCTGCCTGGGGTGGGGAAAAGCTAGCTTCCTGTACAAGGGAGGGTGGGGTGCCTGCCTTCCTGCCTGTCTGCCCACCCGCCCAGTTGCCATTTACCCGGTGCTTGAGGAACTGACTGAAGAGTTCAGAGTCACCAAAGGCTGAGGGGCTTTCCAAGGGCCGAGGATGGGGCTTGTCTCTTAATGGCCTCTCTTCACAGTTCTTCACCATGGGGATTGCTGGGCTTTCTTTTCCTGGAATCCCAATGCTGAAATGGCCTTTAGAGGCCAATTGGTCCAACTACCTTAGGTGGGGAAACTGAAGCCAAGAGAGTCCTTTAAGTCCTATAAAGAATCAGTGGCAGAGTTAAGATGAGTAAAATTCTAGAAAGTTATACCTGGAGGTCTCTACCTTTCCCTAAGCTGGTAGTCCAGTGGTTTGCAAACTGTATTTGGCTGAGCTGCCTGGGCAGCTGCAGTCCCCCTTTAACTAGAACAGTTCTACTTTTATGTACTTTATATTTTGAAGTTTCATGTGGTTTTCTATCTGGAAGAGCGAAGAGGCAAGAAACTGCTAAAAATATAATAAAATTGAAAACCACTGAGCAAGACCTATCCAGTACAGTTGGGGACACTCTACCTAGAAGGGGAAGAGATTATCCCAAGGTTACTGGGACCAGACCCAGGACCAATTTCTGGCCCACTGTTCTTGGCTGGTTGCTCCTAGATAATGGTGTAGCTCCCTCTACCACAAGAAGACTGTGCCTACCCCATTGCTGCATTGGTCTTCTCCCATCTCAAGGATAGTTCTTCTTGTGGCACCTGAGACAGAGCTAGAGGGCACTTGATTTCTTGTATGAAATAAATGACAATAAGTAAGCCATTGGACTTTCTTTTAGCCTATTTTTTTCTTTTAATTTTAAATAAAAGAAACTTGGAAGGGTAAAGAACAGCGTACTAGTAGTTGCGGAGACCTGGGTTCTAGTCCTGTCTCCTTCACAGTTGGGCAAATTGCTATATACCTCACTGAGGCTCCATTTCTTCCTTCTGTAAAACTGGGCTTGTCTGTGCCCTGCCTTTCACATAGAATTGAATTAGGTGAGAGAATGCATGTGAACAAGTGTCTTTTAAGCACTAAAGCACTGTGTACATGGGGCTAGGGTTATTATTTTATAAGGGTGAACCAGGAACCCTGGAAGAATCTGGATTGGATAATGAGGTGCAGGAGAAAAAGAACTAAAATTTATCAAACATCTAATACATGCTAAGTGCTAAGCCAGGTTCTTTTTTTTTTTTTTAAGATTTTATTTATTTGAGAGTGAGAGAAAGTGAGAGAAAGAGAGAGAGCACAAGTGGGGGAGAGGCAGAGGGAGAGGGAGAAGCAGATTCCCTGTTAAATGGGGAGCCCAACACGGGGCTCAATCCCAGGATCCTGAGATCATGACCTGAGCCAAAGTCAGTTTAATCGACTGAGCTACCCAGGTGCCCCAAGCCAGGTTCTTTTTTTAAAAGTAAAGGAGATGATGGTTCTCACAACAATCCTGTGAGGTAGGCATTATTTCTCCCATTTTACTTGTAGGAATATTGAGGCTTCAAGGGATCTATGGACTTGCATTGTCCCAGGGCCTCCCTCCAGAGCCCACACTGACAGATATTTGTGAAGAGACCCTAAGAATGTGCTTTGGTTTCCACTGGGGTTTTCTAACCCATTCCCTGACTCACTCCAGCCTCTCTCCTGTAGTAGTGATGGTACTGTTTCTTTTGCTTTCACATCTCAGTCCTGGGTTCTTTACCCCCAGCTTTCCTTGGCACCAGGCACATTTAAGTGCCCTTGTTTGGCCTTTAGCTGATGGAGCAGCCGTTTGGATCAGCCACCTTTTTGTTGACAAGAGGGTCTTCCTACTCCCTTGGGGTGCTGGTAAGGAGAATCAGGGATTTGTTGCTAGTCAGAGACCTGGCTTTTGGCCAAGGTCATGAAGCTAGAAGAGGGCAGTTGTTTCCCTTCACTGAGACTCAGTTTCCTCATTTGTAAAATGGGGCTAAAGATGCTTACTTTCATGTGTATCATGTGCTGGTAAATATTTAAAAACAAGTTATCTGTTGAAGTCAAGATTTATACTGTTTACTGATCTCCATGTTGTAAATACTCTCATCATGGCCGATTCCAAGTTACCAAAGTGTGGTCCTTAATGGAGGAATTGTAAAGAGATGCACATGATCAGGGCTAGTGTGAGCTGGTTCCAGTGCACCATTATTAATCATCCCCCTCACCCCCTCATCCCTCCCCACATGCTCACATCTCAATGCAAATATAGGACCCCCTCACCCTGTCTCTTCTGTTCTCCAAGTTCCCAGATCATCCAGGAAATGGAAAGTATCATTTAAGGTGCTCCTTGCCTGAAAACTCTCCCAGGAAAGAGTGAATATAGAGTGCTTAAGGGACAGAGAACTCAAGAAGACTTTGATGGGGACCCTAATTAGAACATTTTGATCCATATGTTTTGGCTGGTGAGGTATCTGCATCAGCTGTTTTCTCCCATTGTCTGATTCTTAACTAGATGTGAGGATGGTAGAAGGCTCTGGGCAATGACCTGAGCATTTGATCATCCCAGAAAGCATTTAGCTTTCTGTTTGGAATTCCAGAGTCTCCCTCTACTGCCTGCAGAGCCTGCTCTGCGTGGGCCCTAACCTCAAAGTCCCTGTCATGAGGATATCTCGACCAGACAGCAGTTTAGAAGACCAGACCTCTGATCCAACCCCTCATCTCCTCTCAACAATGTCTGTGCCAGGTGATTTTCTTTAAATTTCCTAAGGGATAAGAATCACCTGGGCCAAAACCACTAATTCCCGAGTCCTCTTCTGGAGAGTCTGTTTCAGTAAGTTTGGAATGGGGTCCAGGAATCTGAGTTTTTAAATTAGTGTCCCTAATGATTTTTATGATCAGTTAAGTTTGGGAAACACCACATTAGGACTGCACAACACTCTGCCAGGTTGGCATCATTATGCCCATTTTGCAGGTGGGAAGGTGGAGAGCTCATGGCTTATTGGTAGAGTTGGATCTTGCATATATGTTCAGAATACAAAGCTATGTTCTTCCTACAACAGAGACATTGATTTAGTGCACACTTGTGTCCATGATGGTGGGGAGTGATGATACTAGGTAGCAAGGGACAAGGATAATCCCTGCCCTGTTTTACAAATAGGGAGACCAGGTTGTAGAGGTGTTTGGCGGCAGTAGCAAGACTGTTTGCATTGCTGATCTTTTGTGGAGGTGGGCTGCATTCAACTCTAGAGAGCTGTTCACGAGGCCCAGCAGCCTAAATGTCTCCATAGTTGTTCTCTACTTATGTTTCTCTTCCTGCAAGCATCCCTCTAACCATAACACTAGCCCATGAGAGGCTGGTTGGTTCAGGGAACGGTATTCCATGCCAGAGGTTCCCAAATCTGGCTGGGCCTTAGAATTATCTGAAGTTCTTAACTTCTGATGTCCACGCCCTGCTTCTGATATAATAAATCAGAATTTCTGTGGGTGAGTTCAGGGAATCTGTATTTCAAAAATTTCCTTAGGTGATTCTGATAAGCCAGTTTGCAGACCCAGCTTGTGATTTTTCTGCATACCAGCTGAAGAAAGTTTGGAGGTCCTGGTGGGTTGTGTTGACGGGGTAGGGATTTGTGTATTTTGGTGAAACATGATTGGCGAAAATAGCAAGGCAGAGCCCAGATTAAGGAAGATCAGACAGGCCCTGTAAAGGACAAGGTAGCATAGGTGCTCTCTTGTGTTCTACCTCTCCTCAGGGCTCTGCTTCTTGGGGAAAATCCCCATTCCTCCCAAGAGAGAAGGCATTTAAAACAATGCATGCCAAGGATATGCGTGTGTGAAGCTGATGTGCATGGCTTCACATTTTTTAACCAACTAGAAATCTAATCACATTTTAGAGTTTGCCACCAAAGTGAAAGGGTCCTTTATGTTGAAAGGGCTCTCTGGAGGTCTTCTTGGGTAGTCCCTAGACCTCTGCAGTTGAACACATTTTCATTTTAAATCATTTCTAAGGGGCAGGATATTTGTAATAATATGGCTAAAAACTTGGGGTGCCCGGGTGGCTCAGTCAGTTAAGCATCTGCCTTTGGCTCAGGTCATGATCCCAGGGTCCTAGGAGTGAGCCCTGTGTCCGGGCTCCCTGCTTAGCGGGGAGTCTGCTTGTCCGTCTCCCTCTGCCCTCCCCCCCATTTGTGCTCTCTCTCACCCTCTCTCTCTCTCTCTCTCGAATAAATAAATAAATAAATAAATAAATAAATAAATAAATAAATAAAATATTTTAAAAATATATGGCTAAAAAGGGGGTTAGTAGTCATCCCATTCTACTTGTGATGTGCTATGTATTTTCATGTCTATTATTTTAACTTAAATCTCCTAATAACCCTGTTGGGAAGTTGATATTATTAGACCTGTTTTATAGATTAGGAAACTGAGTTTCAAAAAAAAAAGGGAGGTGAAAGAAGCTCCAAAGCCTTTTTCCGTTATACCATTCTTCAAAGAGCTGAGACAATTATTTCTGGGACAAGGACTCTAGTTATGTGGTTTCCCCAGATACTGGGTTTAGCTGTTGGCTTCCCAGTAAGGTTGGCAGAAAGTTGACCTTAGCTTACCTCTGGGGTTAAAAACAGCTTTTTGACTTGGCCTGGAAGCCTCCTCCTGCCCCTGTAGCGTTAACTGATCCTGGCTTCAGCAATTTTAACACCCAGAAGCATAAGACAGGGAAGAAATCCCAGGAGCATTAGCTAGAACTCAAGCTGAGGCTTGGATCAGCTCCAGTGTGCTTCAGAGCTGTGATCCTGGAGGTTTCTGGGGTGGGTTCCTGAGCAGAGAAAGTAGAGCCCTCTTCTGGTGCTCTGGGCAGACCTGGCATCTCCAGGCAGCTGCAAATGATCTGTGTTTCCAGCCTACAAATACTTCTTATGAAACTTGCAGGCAGGAAGCTTGGTCAGGCAGACAACTGGTATGAATGACTGAAATCCAGCTGGGTGTAGCTCCAGAGAGGGGTTTGCCCATTTGGGAGACTTACTTTATTAATGATGGGCCCTGTCCCCTTTTGTTTCAGCAGCTTCAGAGTTTTACGGGAATTGAAGAATCTGCTGTTCTTAGCTACCTAGATATAAATCTTTTCCTCAAATTCCCTGCTTCTTTCCCTGTTGCATCCCACCCTCTCCTCACCAACCTCCATCTCAGATCTTGGCTGTATCTGCTATCGGGGAACTTCCCAATCAGTTGCTATCCAAGTTTTTGCAAAAGAAGCTGTCTTAGAAGCAAGGATTTTTGAGTTTTCTACTATGGTGTTATGAAAGGTTTAGTCTCCCTAGAATGAGTGTTAGTGAATGTCTCAGAGCCTGAAAGTTAGGCCTGCCCTCTGTTGAAAGCTATACTTCCAAGCCATGCTAGCTTGGAGTTTTTCATGGAAGCAAGATGGCCCAGCTTCCTCTACATAGTCTTCATAGTCTTTAGCAGTGGTTCACCTGAGGTATCTACTGTTTCTAAGTGCCAGGGTGGTTCTATAGCTTATTAAGTGGCCACTGGATCAAGAGCCAGGTTTTTAATCCCTGATCTCATGGTGCCTAGCAGCTGTGTGACTCTGGGACAATGCCTCTCCTTTCCTGGACCTCAGTTTCCCTAGCTGTTATGTTGCAGAGTTTGAACCAAATGATCTCTTAGTTTCCTTTCAGATCTGATAGTTTGGGATTCTGGACTGTTTATTCTCTTGGAGAACGGGGATGAGAAGTTCAGAAAGATGCTATTCTTGAGGAGCCAGATGAGATTCTAGAATGAGTGGATTTAAATTTTGAGGAATAGTAAAGAGGAGGAATGGCTATGCTGAGGAACTGGGGGGCAGCCTCTGTAACTAAGAAGGAGAGATGAGCTGGGGTGGGGGGTAAGTGAGTAGGTGTTGTTTGATCCTGGAGTATGGTTTGGCTGAGCTGATTTTGAGAGTAAGTCCTGGAGTTGGGTGCAAATGGCAAAAAGTTAGTTTACTTCCTGACCTTCATGTGTTGAGAGGGGGACTCTACCTCAGTCTGAGCTTGATCAAAAGGCCATACAATTAAGGCTGGATTAATCGTGAAGCTTCAGCTTGCTAAGGTAGTCTCATTGTTTCTGACCTTTACAGCTTTGGCCTCTGCTCTGAACTCTCATTCCCATAGTAACTAGGTATGTTCTCATTGCTAAGTTAGTTACATGTGGGGGTTACTCCCCCAAATATATGGTGACTGGTAGAGTAACACCCCATTTCCAATATGCCCTTGTCTCCCAATGCTTTTTGGGGAGCTTTTGGAGGGCAAGACTGAGTCAAAGCAAGTAAAAGGGGAATCCTTGTCTCCCATGGCCTTTGTAGCAGTTGAAGTGGTTGAAGAACTGCTGACCCATTAAGATATGGGTGTGCATGGGGTTGGATGTGGCTCTCCTTTCTAGAAACTACTGGGAAAAGGCACAGGCACAGGAAGGGTTAACCCCAGGCAGGTCTTGATGGCTGCATTAAGGGTCTAGAAATGGGCGGGAAGAGGTCAGAACAGATAACAGCTCCAGGTACCATTTCCAAGTCAACAGTGGCTGAGTTGCTGGGAAGTGAGTGAGTCAGTGGAAGAGGGGGAGGGGAAGAGGGGGAATGCCTCCTAGGCTGGAGATTCAAAGCAACCCTTGTTTTCCCTCTTATGGAAAACAGCTGCTTGAGGCAGTGCTGTCATCCCAAGAGGCAAGACAGACCAGGCCTTGCCCTGCCCTGCCCTTGCCTCAGTTCTGGCAGCAGGAAATGGTGGGTGCTGGAGCCTAAATAATGGGGATTAGGTAGTTTGAGTAACACTGTGGTGACTGTTCTCTGTCCAGTGGTGAGACTGACGTTCTGAGGTTGCCCTGGTAAGGCTTGTCCTGCCTTTGTCCCCCTCCCCCACTTGCCTTTGTCTTCTTCATACCAGCAGCTCCACTGAAATGCCAGAGCGGGTGGGCCCTTGAGGAGAATGTGGAGGTGGCAGGTGGGGGTGAGGTCATTGAGCCCGGACACAACTGGGCTGACTCACAAGCTCTGCCCCTGTGAGGGGGCCTTCCCAAGCAGTGCTTCCCAGATGTGCTCAGGCTTTCAATGCCAGAGTGTTTTGGCCTTGGACAAAATAGTTGCCAAGGCAGTGTCTGAAGACAGCAGTGAAACCAGCATGATCAGAGAGCAGGGTGGAGTCATGGAAGGAGCTCCGGGAATGTCTAGAAGACGGTCTTCCCCACTTGCTGGCTGAGTAAATTTGGCTTCAGTGATGTTAAGTGAGACTGTGGGTGATGGGTCTGGGCACATAGTTGGTATTCAGTAAGTGTTCATTTCCATCCTCCTGTCACCTGCCTCTGTGTATTTCAGTTTCAACATCTATGAATTGGGGCCAGTAATTTTAATTCTTTCTGGTTTACATGTCCATACTTCAGGCAAATTACTTGTGGTTATTCAACTCTCTCTACTTTCTCCTCTGCCCACCCCCCACAAACTCCTCTCCAGGAAGAGCCATCTTGTAGTTCAGTGATATGGAACAAGTGAGGGGAAGCATTGCCCCGATCTCCTCACTGTGGTATGGCTACTGCTTACCTGGATGTTCCTGGCTCTAGGAAAAGAGAGGGTTGGTCCTTTCTTTGAAGCTGGCCAGGCCCAGAATCTAAAGTACCCCAGCTGCTGCAGCATCTGGCCTGGTTATTTTTGTTTTCTAGGCCAGACAACTGGGGACACAGGAGAGATCCCAGTGGGTTGAGGGCTTTGGATGGCAGACCACTAAGATGGGTTCATTAGTGAAGGACATTGGTGTGGGAAGTGTCTGTGTTCAGTTGTTCAATAAATAACTATTTATTGTTCTTGGGCTAGAGGTGGGAGGGCTACTGTATGAGAGGGTGACACCGTCCCTACCACACCCAAACTTTTTGTTGTTGTTCCCTAAACCCTTAGTGTTCTCCAGAGACAATCTTTAAACTCAGGCTGTGCCTAGATCCTCAGGGACAGGGTTTGGAAGGGATTTAATTCTCTACATATTGAAATAATACCCCACCTAGGCCAGTTCCTTCACTCCTGCCAAGCTGAGGGGCTGCCTGGGAACTTTCTGCTGACTTTGGAGGTTTTATTTTCAGGTTCTTGCCTCCCAAACTAGACCACCCTCTTCTCATAGAAATTGCAGAGACCAGGCCTCAAAGGAAGGCAGTGGGTACCTACTAGGGTGAGTGTCCAGGGTGCCCTGTGTGGTAGTGGGTCTGGGCATGCAGCTCATCTTACACACTTGGGTTCCAGATTAGTCTAAGGGAGAACAAGGGACCTTCTTTGATCAAGACTCTGTTCTACCTATCACCTTCAGATCCCAACTATGTTATTACCCTTATTCCCCCCCACCTCTGACACACAGAAAACAGGAGAGTACAGACCCATGACCCTGTCCTCATGACTCACATTTTCTTCTGAGTTAAGGGGTGGCAAGAATAGAAGTCCCTTTGTGTTTGCTTTTCTTTATGTGTTTTTTTTTTTTTTTTTTAAACCTAAGATTATTTGTCCTCAGTGAAATTCAGGAGATCTTAGGCTGTTCTCCCTGCAGTAGCAGCTACTGTGGAAATGGCAGAAACCCTGAACAGGGATTCTGGAGAAGTAGGTTCCAGTTTGGTTTCAGCCGGACATCTTTAGTTTTTAGAAGAGCCCTTGTTCTGGGGTCATGCTCTATTTGGGAGGAAGGAAGCATAGACAGCACTAGCGTGTATGACATGCTTATTCCTAACCCAGGCTGGGTCCTTTTCTACCAATTGATTTATTCAAGGAACATTTCTTCAAAAAATATTTGACTTAAATATTTGGACTTGTGAACTAAGCCCTAAAGATGTTACATTGACATGACCTGTGATTGATATGATCTATGATTGACACTGGCTTATTTACTTTGAAAATTCTTCCCAACAGTGTGAATTAAAGATAACTCCTAGGCTGTGGAATGTTTCCCTGGAGTCCTACCTCTTTCATCAGTTTCCTCCCTGGGCAGTTTCTTCCAAAAAGCCTTGTTCTGATTCTGCCCCACTCTGCTCAGAACCTCCAGGCTGGCCGGCCACTGCCAACAGGATTAAGGCCCAGCTTTCTAGCATAGCCTTCAAGGCCCTCCACTTACCTTCCCAGCCTCTCTGCCTACTCTTCACTTTGTAGGCCTCATTCACCCTGGAGTAGACCTGCTTCTAAATGGGCCATCTCCATCCCTGTATCATTCTGGGCCATTGCACATACTGATTTCTCTACCTGGGACATTTGAGTGTTCTTCCCCCCATCCTGCAATCTCCTTTTTTTTTTTTTTTTTTTTTAATGCAGCTTATCCTTGTGGACCAGTGCAAATATCACTTTGAACTGTGGTTTCTTATCTCCACAAAAAGATTCTTCTGTTCTGCTATGGCATTCCTCTGGGTCTTCCTTGTAAATTATAGTTTTCCTATTATTCAGTAAGTCTCCTTGGGGTCAAGCACTGGTCCTACAGCTCTACTCTAACCATAGTTCCTTGAATGTAGTGTTCCCTTAATATTGGGTGAATTGAAATAAATTTATAGGAAGCTCCTTAACCTGGAATTCTTAGGCCTCCATGGGGGTCCATGAATATAATCTGAAGTGGGAAAGATCTATGAACCTGGATTGAAAAAAATTACATATTTGTTTTTACTAACCTCTCACTGAGATTTAGACCTCCTTCAGTTATGAATACAAGCAAAATTGCACTACTAGGTATTTCCTCCAAAGATACAGATGTAGTGAAAAGAAGGGGCACATGCATCCCAATGTTCATAGCAGCAATGTCCACAATAGCCAAACTTGGAAGGAGCCGAGATGCCCTTCAACAGGTGAATGGATAAAGAAGATGTGGTTCATATATACAATGGAATATTACTCAGCCATCAGAAAGGATGAATACCTACCATTTGCATCGACATGGATGGAACTGGAGAGGATTATGCTAAGTGAAATAAGTCAAGCAGAGAAAGACAATTATCATATGGTTTCTACTCATATGTGGAATATAAGGAATAGCACAGAGGACCATAGGGGAAAGGAAGGAAACCTGAATGGGAAGAAATCAGAGAGGGAGATAAACCATGAGAGACTCTGGACTCCGGGAAACCAACTGAGGGTTACAGAAGGGAGGGGGGTGGAGGGATATGGTAACCAGGTGATGGGTATTAAGGACGACAAGTGATGTGATGAGCACTGGGTGTTATACACAACTAATGAATCATTGAACACTACATCAAAAACTAATGATGTATTATATGTTGGGTAATTGAACATAATAAATAAAAAAAAAGAAAGAAAAGAAAGATACAAACCCCAGAATCTACAAAGGAAAATAATGACAAATTAATTATGTAAAAAATACTATAGGAAAAAAATGTTAAAAGGGATAACACAAATAACAAAGTGGGAAAAAATATTTGTCCAACCTATTACCAAATATGAGCTTCCTTAGTATATAATAGATATATACTAATTAATTAATAGATAAAGAGAACAGCCCAATAGAAAAATAGACCAAGGACCAAAAATTAAACTGCTAATAAACATAATTATTTTTAATGAGCAAGTTCAACTCACTGGTGTAGAAACAAAATATAATTTTTATTTTTCCAAAAAAAACCCCTAATATGTTGGCTAATTGAACTTAATAAAAAAAAAAAGGATGTGAAATTAAAAAAAAAAACCCTAAATGACAGAATGAGGAGAGCCTCAGAGCTGATGAAGGCATGAAGGTGCTGGGAAGGTGGCCCAGCTGGAGAGGGCATAGAAGCTCTGTATCCCCCCACCCCCTGCCTACCTTGCCCTGTGCATGTCTTCCATTTGGCTATTTCTGAGTTACATCTGTTTATAATAAACCAGTAAATGAAAAAAAAAATGAATACAAGCAAAAAAAGAAGTGGTAAAAATGGCAGTACCTGTGACTTTGTCACTAATGGAAATCTAAGAAACTTTTATATCACAATTTTTTTGCTGTGGTTTTATTTTTATTTATTTAAAAATTTATTATTAAAATATAGTTGATATACAATGTTATATTAGTTTCAAGTGTACAACATAGTAATTTGACAATTCAGTACATCACTCAATTCTCTATATTGTAGATTTCTCAAAATATTTCTATGCTCAACACAATGTGGAAATTACAGTAGTAATAACTAATAAGATACAGTGCTAGGCAATTACTTAATATCATAAAAAGCACATATTTTTATAACTATTTCAGTATAATTGGTTTCTTTGTATCACTTTATTTCATGCTTTTACAAATATTCTGAAAGGGGGTCCATAGACTTCATCAGACTGCCCAGAAGGGCCCATGGCACAGTTACAAGATCAAGATATAAAATCTTCCCACCTCTGGATCTTTACACTATGCTAGATCTCTGTATTTCTTATATCCCCATGCTTAGAACTGCTCATTTAACCATCTTTTGACTCCTACTGAGTCTTGGGTACTGGAGAGGTAACTCAAAGTAAGACAGAAACCTTGAGGTGATAATGAAGTCCAGTGTATTAAAAGCCCTACTGGCTTTTTTCTACTCTTTCCTATCTCCTCAGTCATTGGTGTTTTGAGGTCTCTCTTGACTCAGCTCAACAGTGATTTGAGGCTAGAAGTTGAGGCCAAATTCCAGCCCTTTGGGCCTCATTCTCACTACCTTATGGAGACCCATTCTATAGAGGTCACTGGATTGGCAGGAAGCCTAGGATAACACCAAGTCAAGGTGGCTAATCTTGCCCGTTGTCTCCCTCTGGGGTAACTTGCCTTACTTGTTCCTGCCTTCAGGGCCTTTCCTGTCCCATTGTCAATCTTGAAATAGATTTCCTCCCTGACTCCCTAGTGATATTTATTTACAAAGTTGTTCCCCAGGCCTGGTCCTCATCAGAATTGTTCAGCTGGCAAAATGGCTGTTTGGCCCCCTCTTCCCCGCTAACTGACCCCTATGCTCAGGAAAGACCCAGAGGTGTCAAAGACTGATAAGGCTTAATGTCTTACCCACTCCATGGGGATTTGCATTTTTGATAATTCTATTTTTAGTCTCCAACCAATAGTATAAGTAGTATATAAGCATCTTAGAAAATGTAGATTAGTTTTTTTTTTTTTTAATTTAAAGAAGGGAGAACACACTCATCACCACCCTAAAACCAAGCCTGACTAATACTTGGGCATGATTCCAATAATTCTCTCTCTGTGCATACTTTTTATAGAATTGAGCTCATGCAATCTTGTTGCTTTCCCTTCTTTGCTTAATATTACTGAAGTATTTTCCCTGGGCATGAAATAGTCTTCAAAATATTTTATATGACCTTATATAACAAGCCAGTTTGTGGCTGTTCTATATAGAGTACTTATGCAAAATGTCCCACAATTTAAAGAATTAATCTTTGATTTCTTCTCCTGGGGGATATTTTATACTTTGATGTACAAAGTTAGTGTATTGGTTTAAATTGAGGTTTGGACTTAAATCTGAATCCAAACCCTGTTTTCCCCACTTACTAATGATATGACTTTAGACAAATATTTATTTCTCCACCCCTAATGTGGAGATAACATTATCTACTTCATAAGGTGATTGTTGATATTAAATGGGATAGTGCACGTGAATCGCCTAGTGAATAGCAAGTCTCCACACATGAAAGCTACTGCATATTGCTACTACTATTACCACTACTACCAAGTCTTCAGCCAAAGGAACAAATCTCTACTGATGAAATTTCAGCTATCATTGACCTGAGCTAGGGGGTCTATTTTAAAAGCTGAGGGTACTTTTTCCAGTGGCTATAAAATTGTGTGTGTGGCTACCTGTTATTTTCATTGGTGCCTGCCCCTTTTCCTTTTCCCCTCTGCTGCCTTGGCTTTGGTCGTATCTCTGTGCCACCCACACCTACCTACCTTTGCTAAGGCCCCTTTTCTCTTTTGCGCTTAGGGAGACCAATGAGACATAAATGCAAGAAGTATTAACAATGCAAGTCAGTATATAGAACCATAGACACCAGCATTAAAATGGTCATCACCTAGTGTAATTGACACCCACCCCCCGCATTACTACTATTGTAGAGATGAGGTGAACTAGGGCCCAGGAAGGAGATAAGACTTATCCAAGGTCGTAGATTGAGACAGTTGCAGTGCTAGGCTTGGAACCCAATGTTCTTTATCTTGCCCTTAACTTGTGTCTGCAAAGACAAGTACTGTAGATAATTCAGGTTGTGGATCAGAGGTGGGAAGAGAATGCTGTGGGCCTAGAGCTGGCTGGTGTCGGTGGGGAAGGCTTCCTGGAAGAAGTACAGTCAGCCCTTGCTTCCTCTTGATAGTAGACTGATTTGCATTTATGTGTTTGCCCCTTGGTAAGCATTGCTCTGTGGCTATGTTTATTGTCTTCATAAGCTGGTTGGGAGCTAGGGTCTGGTTATTGTTTGTTTATTTCAATATTCTCCCTTCCTTCCCACCAATATCTAAGTTGCTCAGATTCTTAGCATCCTAGTTCCCTCTTCTTTGGTTGAACAGATACACTTGTTCCAGGCTCTGCTAAGCACAGAGCCAGACAACTAACTTGCCTCTTTTGATCTCATCCTAGATTAATGTGCGTGTCACCACCATGGACGCAGAGCTGGAGTTTGCCATCCAGCCCAACACCACCGGCAAACAGCTGTTTGACCAGGTAAGGGAGGGACTATTTGTTTCTTAGCCTCTGCCACTTCTTCCAATAGTTTTCACCACAGTGCCCACTTCTTGGGAATCACTTCTCCTACATGCTCCTTCAAGATAGGTCCAAATAAAGGCTGACCCCCACTTTAATAACAAAGGAGGCAAAGTTTAACTTTGGCAGCCTGCACCTCAGATGGCTCCAATTAATCCTATCCTTGGTCCTGAACATGGTAGAAAAGAGAAGGGAGCAGGGTATGACTCTGTTAGATGCTCTAAAAATGTTAGCACATGGAGCCTTCCTCTCAACTCTGAAAGATGCAAGTGATCTCTCCCCCATTTTAATGATGAAACTCAGAAATTAAATAACTTACTGTATCTAGCCAGTATCTGGCTGGGATTTCAATCTGCATTCTAATCACTGCACCCCATGGCCTCTGTCACATTTTTTTTTTTTTTTTTTTTTTTTGCTTCCTAGTAGAAGGAAACCAACTTATTCTCTCTGAGGTAGTGTGCTCTATGTACATTTCCTTCAAAAGAACATTGGGACTTAGGACACCACTGGGAGTGCTAAATGCATTATGAGGGTACTTCATACCCTGAAGTCAGGCCATGAAGATAATGATGACGTGTCATTCCCATCTCCAACGCAAGGGGTGTCCCTTCACGAGGAGTCACTATTATCAGAAGGGATATGCTATATATAATCTAATAGCTGGGTGGGGGCCACAGACTCTTTCAGCATTCAAAAACTCTCCAGGGGCCAAGGGAATGTGCCATCTGTGACCAGACTTCCAGGAGTGAAAATGGGGTTCCCATTTCCAAAGGCTGGAATCCCTTCAGATGGGTCATTATCCCATTTCTCTACCAGTTTCTGGTGAGGTGGGGGTCTGATATTGTCTAGGATATGTTACCTTGATGGATTTTCCAGGCCCTCTTTCTCCTTTGCCCTCTGAGTCCCTCTGTTGTCTAAGAACTTACCCAGAGTTGGGGAGCAAAAGGAAGAAAGCCTCCTTCAGCCTCTTCTCAGACTCCTTCCCAGACCCCTGGTTCTACACATTACCCTTCTCAAGCCAAATGATGCCATCCCCTGCCTTCAACACTGGGGGCTTTGTTCATTTGCATTGGAGGGGGATAACTGTGGAGGGAGGGTGAGGAAGGCATCATTTAGAACCTAGGGCAGAAAAATTCTTGAACAAAGAGGCTTATTAACTTCAAAAAGCCACAGAGCATGGTAATTCTTTGTTCGTGTTGGTTTGATTTGTGTACTGTGGGTGTTGTTCTGTAGGAAGCCCAGATGGTAGGGAGCCCTGGACAGATGGTATGCTAGTTGTGAAAGCAACTACTTCCCAAACAAAACCTTTGAGAGACTTGAAGCTTTCATGCTGGCTGGAGAGAGGAAAGGGAGAAAGCCTGTAAGTTCATGACTTCTCATCTGGAAGATCAGTGTTGTTCTGAGAAATATCATTTATTGAGCACTTACTATGGACCAGCCTTGGCTAGGTGCTTTAATCCTTGCATTGATTCTGCCTCTGAGAGGTAAAAGAACATACTCTAGGTTATGCAGTTAGTAAGTTGTAATATGGAGTTTCAAATACAGCTCTGCCTGCAAAACTAGTTTTCCCACTGCTGTATTCTGCCTGGGTAAATGAGGCTGTTTGGGTTGAGAAGACTTAAGGTAAGATGTGTTCTCTGTCTTGAGATTTCTGAGGGGCTGTCATAGGAAGGAGGGAGAAGTAATGTTCTGTGAGGTAAGATGGGGCAGAGCTGGGACCCCGTGGGTGAAAAAGGGAAAAAGATTTGAACTCAAACAAGGAATTGAGCATCTGGCACTCTCAGGGCCAAGGCAGGTCTGGGTGGGAATCCACAGAGGTATGTGTTCACAGGCTGTTGGGGGATATGATCTTTTCCCTCTCTCTAACTTGATGAGTGAGTCATTAAGGGAAGAAGTCCATTCTGTCTGGCCTTTGAGACCCATTATTCAAGGAGGCCCTCCTGGTGGAATTGGGGCCTAGGAGGAAGGAGCTGGACTCCTTGGAAGGAATTGACAAAAGCTCTGGGGCCACCCTGGGACCCAGAAGTTATCTGGCCAGTAACCAGAGAGGAAGCTGACTGGAGAGGAAGCACCCTCTTTGGCATCAGTAATAAATAACAGGCAACAATGGGAGGTCATAGCTCAAGGAGACACAAGACCTGGTGGGAAAGGGAAGTGTGGCCTATAGTTCCTCCGTTTACCTTCGTGAGTGTGCACACAGCTAGGGAGTGGAGAGAACATGTTTTGCTACAGCAATTCTGTCACCACTTCTAAAGCCTGAGGTTCTTCAGAGGGCTCTTGATTACCTAGGTGCCACTAAGGGGCAGTGCCACCACCATGAGTTCCATTTTTGAGAATCACCTGCCCAGCCAGGGGCTCTAACTCTATCTGCCTCTTCCCTTCAAGATACTGAGCTCTACAAGAAAGGTGAAATCTCAGAGCATCCATTCATTCATTTGTTCATTGACTGATTCACTATTGACAGAAGGTCTACTGTGTCTCAAGAAAAATCTCTAGACCTATTAAACACCATCTCTGTCCCTAAGGACCATGGAGTTCCTTACCTATAGAAGCAGAGAAAAGTAAATGCAACACAACTCTCTTCTCACATAGAATAAAACACCCTTGAAGTTCAGGGTGACATATAGTGTATAAACTATGGGATTTAGTGTCAGCCTTGGGTTCAAATTATGTCTTGCTATTTAGCTGTGTGACCTTGGATGGCTCATTTAGCCTCTTAGGACTTGATTTTTTTCAGTAAAAAGGCAATCAAACTAATTTCAGAGATTTTGTGGTCTTATTTAATCCTCAATAAGTAAAGAGTCTGGTGTATAGCAGACACTCGAATGTTGATTGTTCTTATTAAGGGCTAAATAAGTAGTAGAAATTGCCCTGGGAGTTCAGATAAGGGAGCCATTAAATCAGGAAGATTTTTCTGGCTTGGTAAAGTCCTTAGGATTTGTGGATTCTGCATTGAAGACAACAACCTTTTCTTCTTTTTCTTCCATATTTATTTTATAAAATAACTAACATCTATTATTATAATAGTAATATCCGCATCTTGTAGTTGAAGGATTGAGGCTTACGGGGGGGGGGGGGGGGAAAGACCTGTTTAAGGTTAGATAGCTAGGAAGTGGTATAGTGGCTTGAATCAAGGCATATATCATTTGCAGTTTTCCCAGTGCCTTTTGTCAACTGTGTCCTCTGTGACCTCCCCTCTCTTTGCCTGTTCCCATTCTGAGTGGAGGAAATTTGTCCCTAAACTTAGAATTCTAGCTGAGTGTGTTCTGTGCTATAGAGCAGGTGGCCACTTGAACATAGGCAGTGTAGAGTAGCAGAAACGGCGTTGGTGGCAGCCCCTACCAGAACTTTTCAGTTGTGCATTGATTTGTTTTCAGGTAAGTGGTTGATGCTGCTGCTGCCAAGCCTGTAATGGGATCTCAGTGGGCCTTAGGTGTTTGGGCATTGATGGAGTTTGCACATAATTTTTCACACAGTTTTCCTTTTGAGGCTCCAGCCTTGCTTCCCAGTTTTGCTCTGGGCTTCTGAAGTGGCTCATTACATCACTAGTTGGTTTACTCAGATGCATGGGGGATATGGAGAGGAGGGCTCTGGGCTCTGGAATTGACCTGATTGCCCCTTCCCTCCATAGACCTCAGATGTAGGCAGCCTTCACATGCAGAGGAGAGACAAAAGAGGGTTCTTTCTTACATTCAAATGTTCCTAGTAATTAGTGAGGATTTTCTCAGAGGCAAATCTCTTCCCCTCACTGGACATCAGTTTTCTAGTTTATGCTGCTTGGACCCGATAATACTTCACAGTCAACATGTTGTGAGGGTTTGTGTTGTGTAGCTCAATAGAATTCATAGCCCAGTGTCTTAAAAACTGAAGTCCTAGTTCCTGTAGGTGTATATGGCAGGTTTTAGGAAGTACACAGAGCTGTGAGATGAATTTGATTTAGTAATTTAGTATCTTTTTTTTAAGATTTTATTTATTTGTCAGAGAAAGAGAGAGCACGCACACACAAGAAGGGGCAGTAGCAGACACAGGGAGAAGCAGGCTCCCTGCTGAGCAAGGAGCCCGATGTGGGACTTGCTCGATCCCAGGACCCTGGGATCATGACCTGAACCGAAGACAGATGCTTAACCTACTGAGACACCCAGGTGTCCCTTGATTTAGTATCTTGGAGCATCAGTTTTACTTGTAGATGTTATCTATTTCATTATTAAAACAATGGGGTACCTAGGTGTTTCAGTTGGTTGAGTGTCCAACTCTTGTCCGTCTCATGGGTTGTTGGACTCAGCGCCACCTGGGGCTCCACACTCAGCCGGGAGTCTGCTTGAGCATTCTCTCCCTACGCCCCTCCCCCCCGCTCACGCACGCGCATGCACTCTTTCTCTCAAATAAATAAATAAACCTTAAAAAACAAACAAACAAAAAGATATTTAAGGAGTAGACTGTAAAATGTGCACATGTAATTAAGATTAAACCTGAGGCTTCAAAGAAATTCTAGCTTTAGCCATCTACTTATATCCCCCTATCTTTTGTGTCCCCTGGGGTATATGCATTTATTATTTTCTGCTGCTTATGGATTTCTTCCATAGAAGCTTTGAGAAATGCTAGCTCAGCCCAGATAAGTTGGCAGTCTGGGGTCAAAGGGAGCCAAGAAAAAAAATATATATATATGTATATATATATATATTTTTTTATCAGAGATGGCGTCATTTCTCAGAGTGGAATGGGAAGGACCCTAGTCACTGAAGCCACAGATGTTGTTCCTGGAACAAGGACCTAGAGACTCTCTCCCACTAGAAAATAAGATTTCTTTTTTCTCTGGGGTGGAGGTCTCCGCTGGAAGCAAAGCTTGAAGTAAGCAAAGCTTGGCCTCATTCCCAAGTGGAGACAAGAGTTGCCTGATCAAATGATTCCCAGTACCCTGTGTACCTTAATTGGAGATTTCCTTATAGCCTGGAGTCTAGGGGTCATCTGTTTTATCCTTTGTTCTTTTTCAGTCTCAATTCTGACCTTAGATCATATTTCCTTCCCTCCACACCCTTATATCCTCACTTTGGGACTTCGGTGGAGGCTGAGAGAGATTGCTCTCTCCAAAGCTCTGAAGCCTAAGGAAGTGGAAAATTTATATGCATCTGATTTCTCTATGTTCATAAGGGAAGAGGCAGAGCTCAGAGAGATAAAATTTGCTACTGATCCTGACATCTTTTTTTTTTTTTTTTAATATCACTTTTGCTCTTATTTGTCCAACTGCTCCTCAGAGATACTCCACATCCTGGAACTATTTTGGGTCCTGTGATCTTCCTCTCATTACACCCCTACTCATCCTTCTAGTGAAACAGATAACATGGTGCAAAACGAGGCTGAGGAGCTCATTCCTGGGACCTCTAGGACTGATTATCTGTACCTGCCTTAGTCCCTTTTAATTCTGGGGTCTCCGAGCCTCTACAGTTGGTATAGGCAGAGGCCAGTTGCTGCCCTACCAGTTCTATTCTGAGGCTGCCATCACATGACCTAGTGTCCTGGCCCTAATGGTCCATCGTTAGCATCTTCAGTGTGTCTCTTTCTCACCTGGGGCTGAATTACTTCTTCTCCAGCAGTTGCATCTGGACACACTATTCTTCTTCAACCCTGTGGAAAATCTTTAGAACTGTTAATTGGGCTCTAGTTAGATCTAGGATGAGATAAGAGGTGCTTTAAATAATCTTCTCTAATCTTTTTCTAATACCCTCCCCCTCTATCCTCTGCAAAAAAAGCCAATATCAATTTCAACATGAGCATTTTGTGTTCTCCATCTAAAACTTATAGGCAATTCCTATTGCCTGTTAACTTAGACTCAGGGACTCACCTTGTCATTGAATCCTGGAAGTCTTTTAATCTTCCCTCAACACCCCCTACACACAACTTATCTTTTCTCAACATGTTCCTAGTTACTCAAATCAGCAAGAGGTAGGTGGGAAATGGGACTGTATTTCTTTTCATTTACAAATAACCTAATTAGTGGAATGAACTTGAAGGAAGAAAGAGGCCATTTAAGTCACACCAGTTGTAGTAGATGGGGAAGCCAGATAGATGGGGAAGCTAAGGGAAATGTGCTGCCTTAAGATCACATAGCAAATTAGAGACAGAGGTGAGACTTTCACTCAGGTTTCCTGACACCTGATTCAAGCTATGAAAGGAAGTGTGAACATCATGCATGCCCCAGTGAGCAGTGAAGGTTGAGGACTTGGGGATATGGCTTCTCTCCAAAGTGGTTGTTGACTAAGCCTAGTGGAAAGCCAGGAACCATATCTATATGCAGAGATGATCAAAGTTCATTACAGGGCTGAGATATGTGGGCAAAAGAGAGACAAGGCAGTTAGTCACTTGGGAACCCCAGGGCTTCTAAGCTCATATGAATCCTTGGAATTAAAAGAGAGCATGCTAGAAAAGAAAGGGTACAGGTTTTGGAGTCATATACCTCAGGATTCTCTAGTCTCTATGGCTTTAGGCAGGTTGCCTCTTTTTTTTGGGAGGGGGTGTACAATTTTAAAAAAAAATTACTTAAATTTTAGTTAACATACGGTGCAATATTTGTTTCAGGGGAAGAATTCAGCGATTCATCACTTACACACAACACCTAGTGCTCATCACAACTGCACTCTTTAATAGCTATCACCCATCTAATTCATCACCTGCCCACCTCCCTCCATCAGCCTTGTTTGTTCTCTATTGTTAACAGTCTCCTTCTTGTGGTTTGTTTCCCTCTCTCCTTTCTTTTCCCCTTCCCATATGTTCATCTGTTTTGTTTCTTAAATTCTACATATAGGGACGCCTCGGTGGCTCAGTCGGTTAAGCATCTGCCTTCGGCTCAGGTCATGATCCCAGGGTCCTGGGATTGAGTCCCACATTGGGCTTCTTGCTCAGTGAGGAGCCGCTTCTCCCTCTGCCTGCTGCTCTCCCTGCTTGTGCTCTCTTTCTCTCTGACAAATAAATAAAAAATCTAAAAAAAAAAAAATTCTACATATAAGTGAAATCATATAGTATTTGTCTTTCTCTGATTGACTTATTTTGCTTAGCATAATACATTCTAGCTCCATCCACATCATTGCAAATGGCAAGATTTCATTCTTTTTGATGGTTGAGTAAAATTCCGTTGTATCTGTATCTATATCTATACATATATATGTGTATATATATGTGTGTGTGTGCATATATATATATATCATCTATCTATCAATCTACACACACACACACACACACACACACACACACACACACATACCACATCATCTTAATCCATTCATCAATGGACATTTGGGCTCTTTCCATAGTTTGGCTATTGTTGATAATGCTGCTATAAACATTAGGGTGCATGTACCCCTTTGAATCTGTATTTTTTTATACTTTGGGTATTTACCTAGTAGTACAATTGCTGGATTTTAGTGTAGTTCTATTTTTAACTTTTTAAGGAATCTCCATACTATTCTGCAGAGTGATTGCTTCAGTTTGCATTACATTCCCACCAACAGTGCTAGAAGGTCCCCCTTTCTCCACATCCTTGCCAACACCTATTGTTTCTTGTGTTGTTAATTTTAGCCATTCTGACAGGTGTAAGGTGGTATTGTGGTTTGGATTTGTATTTCCCTGATGATAAGTGATGTTGAGCATCTTTTCATGTGTCTGTTAGCCATCTGGATGAAAAAGTGTCTATTCATGTCTTCTAGGCAGGGTGCCTCTTAAGCCTTTGTTTCTTCGTTTATAAAATAGAAATAATAGCTATCTCAGGGTTGTTCAGTGTTCAGTACCTGGTACACAGTAAGTACTTAATAGATATGTGCTACTTTTTCCTTGGGGCCTCTGAAGCTCTAGATTGTAAGCTTTAGGAGTGACTATGGGGTCTGACTTTGGGTGCATAGTAGAAATTTTGTGGATATAGTGGAGGTAGGTATGTGTGTGTGCGCATGCGTGTGTGTGTGTGTGTGTGTGTGTGTGTGTGTATGTGTTGAGGGGAGATATGATTTATTCACAAGGAAGGACGTTAGCAATATTGGGTCCTTCTTTCCTATCTCTGTCTCCAGGTAAATTCCTTCACCTCACTCCCCTACTTACCCTGGCCCCCCCCCCCCCCCAAAAAAAAAAAAAAAAAGAAAGAAGACCATCAGCATAACCTCATTAGGATATGAGTCAGCTTTATTGCCTCCATCTCTAGTGGTGGGCATGCTGGGGTTCAGCTGTCAGCCCAAACCATTAACATATTAATGTCAGGGACTGGAAAACAAACTCCATCTCCTGGCTGGCCTCCCTTTCCTACCCACTGCTTAGCCAAGAGGCCCAGAACACCAGGGGTCACTTAGCTACTATACTTAGGTAGTCACCTGTTTCTACCCTCTTTCCCATTCTCAACTTGTGTGAGTAGTAAGGGAATCATGACTAGCCTCTAATCAGGGCTGGAAAGAAGCATCTCAGCACCCAGACACAGCACATCTTTGGGGTATATAGATACCACAATACCTGCTATGTCTCCCTGAACATTCTTAGGGCATTGTAAATGGAATTCAGTTAGAAGACTGTGAGCATATTCCTAGTTACTAAAGATAATGGAGCAACCCAAGAGAAGAAGATATAGGAGTTAAGCCAACACTTTCTACTTCCAGCCTTTAATTTATCCTGGGAGTAGAAAAGCGCATGGCATAATAGAAGGAAGAAGTGGCAGTAAATACTGGATTTGAATGGGTTTGGAGTCAAACAGACCTGACTCTGCTACTCACTAACTGAACCTTTTCTTGGAAACTTCCTTTCACTATCTATAAAATGGGCCTAATTGTCAAAGTATTACAGGGCTATTGTGAAAATCAAAGGGGATAATGAATAGAGTTATTGGTGTGTGGTAGTGGTCCTAAGTGATAAACCTGTTCCCTACCTCAGCAAAAGTACTTTGTGTAGAGAGATGCTGCCATCATTTCTTGACTGCTGCCCAGGTGTATTTCCTTGCCAGACCCTGGACATCTTATGTCCTTTAAAGTCAGGGACCATGTTAGTTTCACTTTTGTGTCCTCTGTGCCTGGAACAAAGTAGGCATTCAATCAATGTTTTATTTTGTTTTTTGTTTTTTGTTTTTTTTCTTTTCTAGGTGGTGAAAACTATTGGCCTAAGGGAAGTTTGGTTCTTTGGTCTGCAATACCAGGACACTAAAAATTTCTCCACTTGGCTAAAACTCAATAAGAAGGTAATTGCTTACCCCATCATCGGGTTTGGAATTCATTCCTCCATCATATTTTATATTCAAGGGGGTAACATGTGCTAGCTGGCAAATCCAGGGCTGTGCTTTTTCACTGGGTGGTCTACTGGCCACTAGAACAGAGTAAGGGCAGAGAACTCAGCCAAGGTAGAGCTCCTGCTCTGTCTCCACTTTGACTTCTAACAGCGAGAATGGCCAGTGTCCAAGGAGGAAGACACCCTTCCCTTTCTCCTGGGAGCTCTGTCTTAAATGTTGACTTATTTTATACCATAGTCATTAATGGATTTTCAAGAGGGGAGTGGCATCCTATTTTTTCTTTCCAAACTCAAGGACTTTAGGAAGTTTGTTAAAAGGAGAGTAACAGACTCTTAAACTGGAAAGACTCTTGAAGGCCTCATAATCTTATCTTGTCCCTTCTCCACCTGTCACCTGATACCTAAACTCCATACAGATGCTTCTCTCTTTCTTTTCTTTTTTTCTCCCATAGGCATCTACACATAAGTTTATTAACACATATCTTTTTTTCCCTCAAGTACTTATTTAAATTCCAGCTAGTTAACATACAGTGCAATATTATTTTCAGGTGCAGAATTTGGTGATTCATCACTTACACAACACCTGGTGCTCATCATAAGTGCCTTCCTTAATACCCATCACCTATTTAATCCATTCTTTCTTGATTTTCTATCTCAACTGAACTCCAAATGAGATGATTTGAGTATAAGTCCATTCAAGTTCTTCACCTCTAAGCAGTGTCTCTGCAGGAACATGGCAGTCCTCTATCACAATATCCTCAAACTTCCTAACTTTTTCCTTGGAGGTTTCCAATGTCTTGTGGCTTGTGTTTCTGATTGTGTCTAGGGGATAGGTGCCTCACCTTGTGTGGGCAGAGTCTTGTTTTCCCAAGAAGCGGAGACTTTTGCTGGACAAACGTGTTGCTGTTAAGAGCCAATTTCGGGCTTTAAAAGACAGTCTAGTTTGTTCTCTTGTCTAGCCAATTCCTAGGCCTCAGTGATACATATTGGGTTTTACTTTGCAAATTTATGGTGTTTGGGGGATGGGGCTTAAAAGAGGAGCTTTCTTAAGCCTAACCTCAAAATTTGGGGACAGTTGGTATATTGTCAGATGGTGGCTTAAAGGCTTATGATCATCAGTGGGTGTAAGGTCATTTCAGGAAGGAATGCCCAAAAAGAAGCAATTATGGACATGGGATTGGGTTCCCAGGGAAAGCAATGTGTCTCTTTTTGGAATTACCAGAACAGTTGCCACCTGGCTCTTCGGGATTACCCAAATTTGATGACCTTTCAGTGTCTCTCACCACCCGATAGCCAAAGACTATTTTTTAAGAGCCCATAACCCCTTGCTGCTCCCAGGTGACTGCCCAGGATGTGCGGAAGGAAAGCCCCCTGCTCTTCAAGTTCCGGGCCAAGTTCTATCCTGAGGATGTATCTGAGGAATTGATCCAGGATATCACACAGCGCCTGTTCTTCCTGCAAGTAAAGGAGGGCATTCTCAATGATGATATTTACTGCCCACCTGAGACTGCTGTGCTGCTGGCCTCCTATGCTGTCCAGTCTAAGTATGGCGACTTCAATAAGGAAGTCCACAAGTCTGGCTACTTGGCTGGGGACAAGTTGCTGCCGCAGAGGTAAGGTGGTGCCTTTGGTCATCTGCCCTCGCATGAAGAAGGTCCGTGGCTGACTAAGCCCTGTCATACAGGGATTGCCAGATCTGTTCCTTTCTACTAGGGTCTGTCCGAAGACCATGTTATGCATACTGGTTTTTACTTTGCTAATTTATGGTGTTGGGGGGGGAGCCTTAAAAGAGGAGCTTTCTTAAGCCTAACCTCAAAATTGGGGGGCAGTTGGTATAAGAGACACACATTTGCATATGGCACCGTACCCTGTTGTTTCTCTGACTCTCAAAATAAAAAGCTTTTTCCCCCTCTCTTCTTTTGCCTGATTACAGAATTGCATTACTCTGGAAACAGGTGCTTATATAGATTACCAGAGACAGATTGACTCCTCCCAACCTGGTTCCATTTTTTTCAATCCTTTTCACTGATTTAGACCTCTTGTATCAGAGGTTCACAGGAGGGAGAGAGAAATACCCAAGCCAGGGTGTGGGGGAGCTCCAACAGTATTTTAATATCAATAACCAGTGTACAGAGCTTTCTGCTTTTATAAACTTCAAAGCTGAAAGCTCTCAAACACTCATTATTTTTGTTTTAGCATCACAGCAGCACACAAAATGAATAAGGCAAGCATTATCCTTATTTCCTGGCTAAGGAAATAGAGCAGAGTGCTCACTCTGACTTGCCAGATCTCCCACAGCTCGTTTGAGGCAGAGCCAGACCTGGAACCCCTAGTCTTTTGAATTTTTAACCCTGGGTTTTTCCTTACTGTATCCAGTGGCCATTTTCATAAGGTTTTGGATGGAAGGAAATGTTCTTCATTCTGGGAGCCTCAGTCCTATTGGAGCTGTGGCATATGAACAGCTTAACTGGAGGTATTATGGATAATGGTTGTGCCCTGGAACTCTACCTCAGTCACTGCTTTTATGTCTGAGATGGCATATTTAAAACAAGTCTTGGGGCGCCTGCGTGGCTCAGTTGGTTAAGCGACTGCCTTCGGCTCAGGTCATGGTCCTGGAGTCCCGGGATCAAGTCCCACATCGGGCTCCCTGCTCAGCGGGGGGTCTGCTTCTCCCTCTGACCCTCCCCCTCTCATGCTCTATCTCATTCTCTCTCCCAAATAAATAAATAAAATCTTTAAAAAAAAAAAAAGTCTTGCTTATGATCTAGTAGATCTGGGAGGTTGAGCCTGTTGGTTTCTTCTAAAGCCATTTGGGCTCAGTTCTCTGTTCTTTAGCTACAGGCTGTAATCTCATCTCTGAGCAATTTTCTCATAAACACAAATCATTTGTTCCATAAGGATCTAGGAGAGAGAGTCATGCCTCCTCCATGAGACCCATCTCTACTCTTAGCCCCTCAAGTCAGCACAGACTCTTGATACATTACTGCCCTACTTGGAAATCATAGCATATTATTGGATTTTCTGGTTAAAACTACAAAGGAAGGTGTTTCCACTGTCTTTCTTTTCCACCCATTCTTGTATCTCTCCTACCTCTCAGGCAGTTCCCTATGTCTAATTAATACCTCCTGCTATAATTTCAGTCTACTTCCAGTATGATCTCAGTGGGCTGATTCCATATCTTCTTTGCATCAACCTGTCAGCTAAGTGGGCTTCCCTTTACTCCTGCATTTGGGTTTTGTGCTTGAAACTACTATCTGTTGTCTTTCCAGGGTCCTAGAGCAGCATAAACTCAACAAGGACCAGTGGGAGGAACGGATCCAGGTGTGGCATGAGGAGCACCGGGGCATGCTCAGGTAAGATCACCCTAGCAACTGTGGGTTCTACTGCTTTTGCAAGGAGAATGAGAGAGGTTCTGGTGGAAAGAGGCGAAGGACTAGGGGCACTAGAGGATGTTGGAGAGAAAGGGATAGGAATGCAATTTATAGGGGAAATTAGAGATAGAAGGCAATTAAGGATCATTATAAAGCTGTATTTTTTTGAATGATGGCAACTGATAGCCCAAAGAGTTTTGACCATAAAGAAACAAAAGGAACCTCAGGATCCCTAGGGAGCTTCTAGAGTACCAGGGACTCCTCCCCAAGAAAGAAATGTGGAAGGAGCTCTCTAAACATGGCAGATCATTTGGTGTTGTCTAGTTGAGGATCAAATCTTATCATTTTGCCATCACCACACCATCTGGGTTCTGCTAAGAACGTAAGAGGCTTCATTGCAGCTAACATGCCAGAGGCCAGCGAGGGTCAGCCCACCCTTGTTACCCTTGGGAACCTCAGATCTTTGGCTCCTGTTAGCAGGTTTTGTTTGACAAAAGTCATGTTGTGCTCTATTTTCCATCATCTGCTCACCTTCTATCCCCTTTCCCTCCCCTAATGGCAAGATTCTTGTCAGAAGTGCAGAGTAGGTAGGCTATCTCCCTGGGTCTGATTCACAGGTTTCCCTCTATAACCGCCCCCCACCCAAATCTGTTATTTAGGGAGGATGCTGTTCTAGAATATCTGAAGATTGCCCAGGACCTGGAGATGTATGGTGTGAACTACTTCAGCATCAAGAACAAGAAAGGCTCAGAGTTGTGGCTGGGAGTGGATGCCCTAGGTCTCAACATCTATGAGCAGAATGACAGGTATAGCTTAGAATTCTCTTAATTTATTTGGGCCACTCTGACACCTAGGGCTCATCATGAAGTAGGACTGTATCTCTGGGTTCCACCTGGGTCCCACCTTTTTCTACCCAGTTTAGATCAGCCCAAATGATTGCATAACCTCCCAGGCCTCTAAATCTTGCATTGACCATCCATTATGGTAGTCGCTGGCCACATGTGGCTATTAAGCTCTTGAGATGTGGCTACTCTTAAATTGAGATATGCTGTAAGTGTAAACTATACACAAGCCTTTGAAGACTTAATATGAAAAACAGAATGATGAATGTCTCATTGATATTTTTTAAATATTAATTTACATGTTCAAATAATAGTCTTTTGGATGTACTGGGTTAAATGAACTGTTATTATAGTTACTCCCATCTGTTTCTTTTTTACTTATTTTCATGTGGCTATTAGAAAATTTAAAATCTCATTATATTTCTATTGGACAGCATTAGCCTAGCACCTACCTTGTCAGGATTTGTAATTAATCCTACTCCCATATGATGATTAAATGCTTTTTAGCCTATAGTCCCTCTTTCTACAGACTTCTCTCACTTGCTTATTTTTTTTCCCTTGGTCTGCTCTTGGTGAGGATGGATGTAATAAATGATTGTTCCATGTAACTTCTGCATCTCGGAGCTCGTTGTTTACATTCTCCCCAACTATTACAACCTTAGGTGAAAGAGTCCCAGTAAAATAGGGCTGGAGATTCTTGTGAGAGATTTTTACAAGGTCCATGCCTCAACAAAAAATACAATAAAGCAAACCTCAGAGTTGGGGACAAGAAATAATAAGTTAGCTGTGGTATCAGGAGGTCCTTTTTGCATCCTCAATGCTGGCAACTGACCTGGTGGCATGTCATAACACTGGCTGAGCTGACAATGAATCTACCTCCTTAAGGAAGAAGTTGGGGGTACAGAGGGCACACCACCGACCCTCTGTGTCCTTCCTGTCTTTCCTTTGTCCTAATGTTCTTGTTCTCTACAGACTGACTCCCAAGATAGGCTTTCCCTGGAGTGAAATCAGAAATATTTCTTTCAATGACAAGAAATTTGTCATCAAGCCCATTGACAAAAAAGCCCCGGTAAGTGATTCCTCCTACTGAACAAGACACGTACTTGCCAAGACCTGGATAATGCTAGGAGCAATCAGGTCATTATATCTTTTTCTCATTTTTCTGGCTTTTTTTGTGTTTGTGTATGTGGGGACTGGGAATAGGAGGCACAAAAGGAGATTGGCACTGGAAGGGGATATTGATGACAAGACATGACCAGGAGACATCCTGTAGCTGGTGCCACCCTGCTACCTGTGTGTTAGGAGAAGCATAGATGAGGGAGAGCCACAGCCTCTCCACCACTGTCTTCTGCTGTCCTGATGCTGTGGGGTGGAAACAGAGAGTGCATCTCATTTTTTAAAGCCTCTAGGCTCCAGAAAGTGAAACTGTTCATGTACTTGATTTATTTTTAATTGTGGAGAAAAGACAAAGCCAGAAGTCCAGATCCAAAGATGATCTTCCAGACTTGCTTTTTGGTATAACTTTGCTGCTGTCCTCTCAAGACTTATCTCCAGAGCAACCCAAGAACAAGAAAGGGCTTTGGGTCCAGTCATTCCTCTAACATGCTCACCACACTTTTCACCTACTCAGTTGCCTGTGGTTGGTAAGACTGGGAAGCTGGTGATTGAGAGTAGGATAGAAAACAGAAAAGGGTCTTGTCTTCTGGTGTACCTCATGTCCAACAAGGGTCAAAGGCCATGCTGAGACAGACCCTTCTCATGAAGCCTCAACAATTCTTCTCCAGCTGTAAGGTCTCTGAACTTCTGCTGCTAGGCACTATATATATATATATATATATATATATATATGTTATCTTGTTTAACCCTCAACAACATTGTCAGGTAGGTCGTAGCATACCTGTTTGATAATTGTGGAAATTAAGGTTCAAAGAATTGGAGTGATTTGCCCAAGATCACACTGCTAAAAATGGTGAATCTGGGGTTTATATATACATTATTTGACCTCTAGAGCCTGTGCTCCATCCACTGCACACTAAGGCATATGAAAGAGTAGTAGTTTGGGTTCCATGGCAGAGGAACTGGTGGTTAGCCAATTAGTTGGTAACCTTGGTCCAGTGATATTTATAGTAACAAACAAACTAGTTTTTTTTGTGTGTGTGTGGTTTTTTTTTTTTTTTTTTTTTTTTTTTTAATTGCTGCTGTGTTCAACTTTAGTTGGAAAAAGGTAAGTAACAAAGCCAGCTGAGATCAAGGGCTTATTTTTAAAAATGACAGCCAAGAAAATCAATGTTCAGATTTATGTATTTATGTATATATTTACAACTTGCCTTATTCCAAAAATGATTTAAGGGGCTATGTCTAGGATATGCTTTTAGGAGGTTACAGAAACAGTCCTGCCCCCCATACTGTATGTACCAGTATATTATGCAGGGATTATTGGGCCTCTAAGAGAGGCCCCTGAGATTTAACAGGATTCCTAATTAGCAGATAGATTCAGTTCCTATCTTTCAATTAGATTGAGGATATTTTAGGATGTGATGCTTTCATAAGCAAAGGTTGAAAGAAATTGTGGTTTGGTGGAAAGAGCACTGGTTTCAGAGTCAAGAAGCCTGGGTTCTAGTCCCCGGTTTGCCACTAGTCTGCTGGGTTACCATGGGCAACTCACTTCACCACTCTGATAATTAATCTTCCTATCTGTAACATGAGAAAACTGGGCTAAATAACCCTTCCAGTGCTTTCAAAAGGCAGAAGTTCACCTTCATCTGTCCCTCCAATCTCATTTTGATTGTTGGTTTCCCATCAGGACTTTGTCTTCTATGCTCCCCGGCTGCGGATTAACAAGCGTATCTTGGCCCTGTGCATGGGGAACCATGAGCTATACATGCGCCGTCGCAAGCCTGACACCATTGAGGTACAGCAGATGAAGGCACAGGCCCGGGAGGAGAAGCACCAGAAACAGATGGAACGGTAGGTTCTGTGGAACTGGAGTGGAGGCGGAGGCTTGGGCAAAGAAGCTTCTCAAAAGTGTCAAGATTGATAAAGGAAAGACATGAAACCATCCTGGATGGGGGGAGAGAGAGCTGTACAGGGTTCTCACCTCCTCCATGAAGTCTCAGGCATCCTCTTCCCCAGGAAGCAGGCATCAGAAGCCTAGGATTTCAGAGGCTCAGAGGAGGGAGGGGTATTTCATAGTTCCACATTGTCTCTGACCCTCATGCCATTGCTCTTCTAGATAGATTCTGGGTTGCTCCGGGCTATCTGACCAGTGTAGTGGCATTAGCAGAAAGCTCCATGCACATTTAAACATGGACTCTATGGGGATTTCTGAGTGGAATTGGGAAGAGCCAACAGAATTTTCCTTATGAAGCCCTTATACTTTGTAACCCCCTTGCTACTGAAAGTGTAGCAAGGCTCAGCAACAGCAACAGCAACTTGGGAACTTATTAGAAAGGCAGAATCTGACACCCTACTCCAGATCTGCTGATTCAGAATCTGCTTCTTAAGATCCTAGGTGATCAGTTCTCCAAAGAAGTTATGCAAATGGCCAGCAGGCATGTGAAAACATCCCTAGTCATCAGGGAAATGCAAATCCAAACTACAGTGAGATATCACTTGATAACTCACTAATATGGATATAATAAATAAATACAGAAAATAATAGCTGTTGTCAAGGATGTGGAAAAATTGGAACTCATGCACATTGCTGGTGGAAATGTTTCAGCTACTATGGAAAATAGTTTGGTGGTTTCTTAAAAAGTTAAACATAGAATTACCATATGATCCCACAATTCCACTCCTAGGTCTATTTTCAATATAATTGAAAAGAGTACATGTACACAAGTGTTCATAGCAGTGCTATTTACAATAGCCATAAGGTAGAAACAGCCCAAATGTCCAACAGATGAATGGATAAACACATTGAATAGCCATACAATTGAATATTATTCAGCCATTAAAAGGAATGAAGTACTGATACATATTACAATGTGAATGAACCTCTATAACATTATGCTAAGTTAAAGAAACCATACACAAAATTTCATATACCATATGATTCCATTTATATGAAATATCCAAAATAGTTAAATGTGTAGAGGCAGAATGCAGGTTGGTGGTTATTAGGGGTTATGGGAAGGAGAGATAGGAAGAAACTCACTTAATGGGTATGTGGTTTTGCTTTGGAGTGATGAAAACATTTTGGAACTAGATAGAGGTGGTGAATGTACAACATTGTGAATGTACTAAATGCCACCAAATTGTTTGCTTTATAGTGGTTCCTATTATGTGAATTTCACCTCAATAAGTTATTTAAAAAATAAGATCCCAGGTGATTCCTATGCACGTTAAGGTTTGAGAGCCCTGTTCTAGTAGGTACTAGTAGGTACTGTCATAAAGAGTTTGGAACCTCAGGAGGCTTCTGAATCTAGTAGGCTAGAAAAGTTTGAGAAGTTAGACACCCAAAGTCCTTATTTATTCAGAAAAATTTTACTGAGATTGGGGACAGTTTACAGAACCAGATCTGGCAGGAACCTTGCCCTCAAGGACCTCACAGTCTCGTTGGAGAAAGAGGAAAAATAATATATACATAACTGTTCAAGGTACAAATGTTGTATCATTTTTTCACTCGATAAATATTTATTGAGCAGTGAAAAATAAAACAGACAAAAATCCCTGCTATCAGGAAGCTGACATTCTAGTGGGAAGAGACAGAACAAATAAGCAAATTACACAGTATGTGAGATGGTTAGGAAGTGCTGTGGAGAAAAATAATAAAGAAGAGGGATGGGGAGAAGGATAGGCCAAGTATTCTGAGGGCTCAGAGAAAGAAAAGACACCTAACCTAGGCTGAAAAGGCAACCTCCTGGAAGAGGTATTGGGGCAAGAAAAAGTGAATACTTGTTCTAGATTTGCAACAAATTCTGGGAAAAAAAGAGCCCAGAGCTGGGCTTCAGAGGGCCTGCAGAGTTAGGCCTAAGGACTGATACCCAGATGGCTGGGCTTGAAGCACAGTAGACAGGGCAGGACTTATTAGACCATTTTACAGATAGGGGTACTGAGAACAAGAGCAAAGAAGTGACATAGCTAAGTTTACCCACTGGTTACCCACTGGTGAGTAGTAGAGCTGGGAGTTCAGGTTGGATCTCATGACTCTGGAACAAATGACAGGGTCCTGAGTGTACTGACCCATGTGGGGCTATGATGTAAGGACAGGATGTGGAGATACGGGAGCGTGGTCACAACTCACAGGCTCTAAGTATGTTGGATGGGTAGGGGCTGAGGGTCCAGGGCCAGGGAGCCTTAGGGCCTTTCCATGTGACCTATTCCATCCCTTTCTCTTTTCTTAGTGCTTTGCTGGAAAATGAGAAGAAGAAGCGTGAGATGGCAGAAAAGGAGAAGGAGAAGATTGAACGGGAAAAGGAGGAACTGATGGAGAGGCTGAAGCAAATTGAGGAACAGACTAAGAAGGCTCAACAGGGTGAGGCTTAGAGTCAGTCACCTTGGAGACTGGGTTTTCCTGCCTGAGCTGCAGACTCAGGCTATATAATCCATATGTGCCTACAGATAGATGAAAGTTGGGGCAAAAGGAAGAGTGCCCAGAGCTTTTTGCCAGCTGTGCCCTGGGGTGAAGCATTTCCAGGAAGGAAACTAAGTGTTCCTTTCATGTCTGCATGTTTCGCCACCTTTCCCTCTTCTTTTCTTTCCAGAACTAGAAGAACAGACCCGCAGGGCTCTGGAGCTTGAACAGGAGCGGAAGCGTGCCCAGAGTGAGGCTGAAAAACTGGCCAAAGAGCGTCAAGAAGCAGAAGAGGCCAAGGAAGCCCTGTTGCAGGCCTCCCGGGATCAGAAGAAGACTCAGGAACAGCTGGTAAAGCTACAAAATGGGCTGGGATTGTGGTACCTGAATTTTCTTCCCTGTCTGTCTACCTATTCATAGTTGCCCCTGCCTGCAGGGCTGGCTCCTTCCAGCAGGGTGCCAGTCAACAGGCCCCCAGCAGATAGCTTATTCAGAAGCAAGCTGCAAAGTCACTGATGTGGCCCAGAAAGCTTTGCAGTCTTCCCTAACCCTTACTTTTATTCTACTTTCTTAGCCCTTGGGGATCTGAGCTGATGACCTGACAAAGGAAAGGTAGGGAGGAAAGAAGCAAAGGAATTTACACTTAATTGACTACCTACTGTGTGTTAAAAGCTATGCTAGCAACTTTTCCTTTCCCTTTACTTTCTTATTTCCTCTCCTAGTAATCCTACAAGATTAACCCACATGGGATACTATGCCCAGATAAGGAAATTAGGACTCAGGGAGGTTTAAGAGACTTGTCAAAGATCACACAGTGTGGCTGAGTAAGGATGAGAACCGATTTTTGCCTCTCTTTGAAGGATTTGTTCACTAAAATCGTATGTAAAACTATGTGTCTGTGCACTTTTCAAGGGAAGAGGGTGAGCATCCTTACTTTCATCTTTATTTACTTCTGTGACTCAAAAGCTAAGAACCTGTGTCCCAAACTCCTTGATATATGTTCTTTCCCTCTACTGTTTGGAGTGTGAATGCAGGAACTAAGACCTTAATTAGCAGGGGAAAGCTTCCTCTAGGAGATAGATGTGTCCAAGGTGTGAGGGTGTGCCTAAGTTTTTTCCCTTGTTTAGATTGCCTTGTGACACTATAGTGTCTTTCCTATACTTGTCCTAGGAGGAGTCTTAGTGGAGCATTCTAGGAAAACAGGAAAGAGTCTGGCACTTCAGGCAGTGGCACGGTGATTTCCAAATCTTTACAAAGGCCCTAAATATGCAGTGGGCAACAGTGCATGCACAAGAGAAAGAGAGGGAGAGGGAGAAAGGGAAGGGGGGGGAAGAGAGAGAAAGAGAAAGAGAGAGAGATGAGGAAGAGAGAAATGACATGTTTGTGTTCAGGAGGTCTGTAGTCTAGGAGTGGATCTCTGACTTCTAACGAAATGATTTGGAGTTAATAAGAATAGTAGATCTGAGAATAGGAGTGGTCTTCCAGGCTTCCTGGAGGAGGTGTGGTTAAAAGAGCCTCCAGGACAGCAAGCAAGTGGAACAGAAAGTTTCCTATTGGTTCCCCAGGGGAACTGGGGTTGAAGATACCTAGGTCCTGAGGACCAGAAGGCTCAGCTCTCACAAGCTTCCAATTTATCCATAGGCCTTGGAAATGGCAGAGTTGACAGCTCGAATCTCCCAGCTGGAGATGGCCCGACAGAAGAAGGAAAGTGAGGCTGTGGAATGGCAGCAGAAGGTGAGACACAATGCCCAGAGTAAAAGCATTATGAAAGAGGGTACCTTAGATTCCTCAGATTTGGGCTCCTTACTCCTTCCATCCTTCCTTGACAGCAGGCATCATGGGAGAAGGAGCTCGAGGCTTTCTCAAATACTTCCCAGAATTCTCCAATACACCAGGGAAGTTGGTAAATTGTTCCTATTGTACAGGTGCAGAAACTAAAGGCAGACAAAGTGACTTGGCCTACCTGGTGCCTGCCTCCTGCTGAGCCATTCTATGCACTTGTAGGATGCCACAAGTTAGCCTGATCTGACTGCTGATTCTTCTTGCCCTCTGTTACTGGACAGGCTCAGATGGTACAAGAAGACTTGGAGAAGACCCGTGCTGAGCTGAAGACTGCTATGAGTACACCTCATGTAGCTGAGCCGGCGGAGAATGAGCAGGATGAGCAGGATGAGAATGGGGCAGAGGCCAGTGCTGACCTGCGGGCTGATGCCATGGCCAAGGATCGAAGTGAGGAGGAACGCACCACTGAGGCAGAGAAGAATGAGCGTGTGCAGAAGCACCTGAAGGTATCCTGGCAGGGCCAGAGGGTCAAAGATACCATGTGCATTCCCTAGATCATCATGGGGTTAGGTAGAGGAGCCTGTCTCAGTGGAGTATGAGAGTCTGAGCCTTTCTCTAATGAGAGTTTAAGGATAGGCACGCATCACTTATCAATCAGACCTTGGGCCACCTCTTCCTTTTGTTTTTTGCCCCACACTCCATTTATCTCTTATATTCAGAAAATACCCTGACCCAATGTCTACCTGAATCTTTGATACATTGTTCTACTCTCAGAGAATACCTGCCATTGGTCCCCTAAGTTTGTGGGGGGTTTTGTTTTGTTCTTGCCCCACCGCATTCCCAACAGGGCTGAAAATGGCCCTCAAAAATAGGTGTATGTGTTTGTGTGCAGAAAGAGAGCAGTGAGGGGGTATGTGTGTGCAGAGAGAGAGAGAGAGAGAGAGAGAAAGAATGAATCTGATGAATCTGGTTAAATAAGGGGGTAAAGTGAGAGCAAGCCATTAACCTCTCATCCCCTTACACCCTCACAGGCCCTCACTTCAGAACTGGCCAATGCCCGCGATGAGTCCAAGAAGACTGCCAATGACATGATCCATGCTGAGAACATGCGACTTGGCCGAGACAAATACAAGACCCTGCGTCAAATCCGGCAGGGCAATACCAAGCAGCGTATTGATGAATTTGAGTCCATGTAATGGTCACCCAGCCTCTAGGGACCCCTCCTCCCTTCTTCCTTGCCCCCACACTCCTATAATCTTGCCTAACTCACACTGCTGAAGCCACTAACTAGAGCAGCCCTGGAGTCATGCCAAGCCTTCAGTGCCTCTGTGGGACCAAACCTAGCCCCTCAGCCTTCACTCACTTCCTTGGGCAAATAAATGGCCCACTATGGTGCCAATTGGACCCTCTTTTCCCTCTCTCATTTTAATCTAGATTACTAGAAGAGACCACTTCTGTAGCTCAGAGGCACTTCCCACTTGACTGGGGAAATACCCCCACATTTACTGTTCTGTAGGACTTAAGTGTGGTGTAGGTTGAAAACTAGCCCTCATCCCTGCCCCACAGCTGCCTTCCTTTTCAGGGTCCTGTGATTTGCAGAATTGGAGCATCACAAGGTTTACAGAAGGAGGCAGGGCTCTGGGTATATGCTCTAGGGTATCAAACCGACCAAGGATTAGACCTTCCTATGTCCATTTCTTCTAGAGTTATTTAGGCTTCATAATGATTGGAAATGAAAAAGATGTTCAGTCATTCTTCTCTATACCTCCCAGAATGGACCTGTTACAAAATTCTTACAAGTCTTATCCCTGAGTTCAGGAATTTGGTTTTTCCCCACAGCGAGATTGGAGGAGACAGTACCTTTAAGAGACTTCACCAACATCTTAGAAGGCTATTGGCCATTCTATTCAGGCAAGGCTGTTTAGAAGATCCTCCCCCAATGCCTTATGGGAGCCTAGGCTTATTTCAAGTGAGCTCTACGGGCAGAGGTATCCCTGACTATTATTCTGGGTTCCTCCCTTCTTGGGACCTGCCCCTCCTCATTCTAATCCCCAAGTTCCCTCCAACTAGAATAGTAGGGATGGTTACCCCAAAACCTAGCCAGCCCTATCCAGGACTCTTGCCAATGGGGGGGAAAGTACACACTGGGCTTCAGAGAGCTGTTGGGGGCTCTGGCCTGGTCACTTCTACACTCTAACCCCTTTCTCTCAACACAGGAGCAACCTCCTCCTCTTCTCTGTTTCATGTGTGCTCTTTTTTTTCTACCAGTATTATATATTCTGGTGGCATCTAATTCAATATTGATTTCTGTGTTTCTTGCTAATGCACCCTTAGAAGATATTAGTTTTGAGGCAGGATCATTTTGGCCTCATTTCCTTACCATCCCCACACCTGGGAAGCATATACTATATTATAAAATAATATTTTGCCAGAAACATTATTGTAAGAAGCTTTCAGTATTAGTGATGTCACCTGTCACTATAGGTCATACAGTTCATTCTTAAAGTACTTGGTATTTGGTTTTATTGTTCTTTTTATTTTCCCTTCTCCCCAGAGTTAAGTCCCCAAAGGGTCATACTGTTCCTCCATGCAGTGCTCCTAGCCCAAAGCTCTTGGCTTCAATCCCTCCCTGACTCCATCCTGCCTGACTTTGGGGAGTCTTATGTGCATTGCTGTGAATTATATTGACAGTCTCTTGGTGATATGCCCTATATTGGCTAAATTCAAACCTGGAATTGTGGGACAATCTAGCTGCCTTAAGGGCAATAATGCACCCACAGGGAGGCTGGGGAGAAAGGTTATATTTTCTATTCAGTTTTTTGTGTGTATTTTTGGGGTTTTTAAAAATTGTTTTTGGAGGGGTTTATGCTCAACCCATGTTCTATTTCAGTGCCAATAAAATTTAGGAAGACTTCTCTGTTATTTGATTTTTTGTTGTGGTGTGAGTGGGTGGCTATAAGATACTACACTGTAATTTCCATTCTGTAGACCACCTTCCAATCCTTGGTCTTATTTCATCCTCATTTCAGTCCTATGGAAAGTGGATATGACCATCCTCATTTTAGAGAAGGGCCAATGGAATTGAAAAAGAAGAATAACTGCCCAAGGGCACAAGACTGTCTTAATCATCTATGCCCTTTCCACAGCTCCAGACCAATTTTTCCAGTGTAGGTGGGCCCTGCGTTGACCGTGTGATGCTCTGGGGCTCACTTACACTTGGGACTTTGGAGTTGCTTGTGAGGAATGGTTTGTATCTCTAGACTCCTCCTGGGATAGTTAGGCCCTGTACTGCCTTCTTGTCAGGAAATCTTCCAGGCTTGCCAACTTCCTACTACCCTCACTTTTTGCAGTACCAGTGAAGGTCAGAAAAATTACCTTGAGCCCTGTTGTAAAAGGCAGTGAGGAGTGGAGTGTGAAGTGAAATGGAGTATGTACAAAAGCTGTTGGGAAGTACTTTATGGCTTACAAAACATGTCAATTTTGTAGCCTAAATGGAGTTTTTCCAATTTTAAAGATGAGGAAACTGAGACCCAGATAAGATTTCTAGGCCGTCTTGAACTTGACACATTATCTCACTTACCAGTCCCCTTCTTGGTGAACCAACACTTGCAGGGAAAGTAAACTATGTATTCTGTGAGCTTTAAATCCTTCACAACAAAACTTTGAGCCAGGGCACCTGAACTTGTCTGCACATTGGAATTTTAAAGGTTGAAAAGCCTAGACCACATCCTCAGATCAAATTACAATCTGTGGTAGTAGAATGCAGACATCGGTACATTTGATGATTTCAACGTGTAGACAGACTTAGGAACCACTGCTCTGAAGACATACTATTTTTTAACATTTTTAAATTTTTTTAAATTTTATTTTAATTTCAGTATAGTTAACATGTAGTGTTATATTAGTTTCAGGCGTACAATACAGTGATTCAACAATTCCATACATCTCCCAGTGCTCATCACAGCAAGTGTGCTCCTTATCACATCCCCCATTTCACCCATCCCTCCACCACCTCCCCTCTGATAACCATCAGTATGGTCTCTAGCTAAGTGTCTGTTTCTTGGTTTGCCTCTCTCTCTCTCAATCTTTCCTATGCTTGTTTGTTTTATTTCTTAAATTCCACACATGAGTGAAATCATATGGCATTTATCTTTGTCTGACTTATTTCACTTAGCATTATACTCACTAGCTCCATCCATGTCATTGAGAATGGCAAGATTTCATTCCTTTTTATGGCTGAATAATATTCCACTGTATATATATATACCACTTCTTTATCCATTCATCTATCAATGGATGCTTGGGCTACTTCCATAATTTGGCTACTGTAAATAATGCTGCTATAAACATAGGGGTGTAAGGATCCCTTTTATCAGTATCCTTGCATTTTTGGGGGGTAAATACCTAGTAGTGCTATTGCTGGATCGTAGGGTGGTACTATTTTTAACTTTTTGAGGAACCTCCATGATGTTTTCCACAGTGGCTTCACCAGTTTGCATTCTCACCAACAATGCAAGAGCGTTCCATTTTCTCCACATCTTTGTCAACACTTGTTTCTTCTTGTGTTTTTGATTTTAGTTATTCTGACAAATGTGAGGTGGTATCTCATTGTGGTTTTGATTTGCATTTCCCTGATGATGAGTGATGTTAAGCATCATTTCATATGTCTGTTGGTGATCTGGTTATCTTCTTTGGAGAAATGTCTGTTCATTTCTTGTGCTCAATTTTTAATTGGATTATTTGTTTTTTGGGTGTTAATTTATATAAGTTCTTTATATATTTTGGATACTAACCCTTTTTTTTTTTTTTTAAAGATTTTATTTATTTATTTGACAGAGAGAGACATAGCGAGAGAGGGAACACAAGCAGGGGGAGGGGGAGAGGGAGAAGCAGACTCCCCGCCGAGCAGGGAGCCTGATGTGGGACTCGATCCTGGGACTCCAGGATCATGACCTGAGCCGAAGGCAGTCGCTTAACCGACTGAGCCACCCAGGCGCCTGGATACTAACCCTTTATCAGATATGCCATTTGCAAATATCTTCTCCCAGTCAGTAGGTTGCCTTTTAGTTTTGTGGGTTGTTTCCTTCACTGTGCAGAAGCTTTTTATTTTGATGTAGTCCCAGTAGTTAATTTTTGCTTTTATTTCCCTAATCTCGGAAGACATATCTAGAAAAAATGTTGCTAGGGCCAACGTCAGAGACATTACTGCCTGTGCTCTCTTCTGGAATTTTTATGGTTTCAGTTCTCATATTTAGATCTTTAATGCACTTTGAATTTATTTTTGTGTATGGTGTAAGAAAGTGGTCCAGTTTCATTCTTTTGCATGTAGCTGACCAGTTTTCCTAGCACCATTTGTTGAAGACACTGTCTTGCCTACTAGATATTCTTCCCTGCTTTCTCAAAAATTAATTGAACATATAGTTGTGAGTTCCTTTATGGGTTTTCTATCCTGTTACATTGATCTGTGTGTCTATTTTTGTGCCAGTACCATATTATTTTGATTACTACAGCTTTGAAATATAACTTGAAGTCTGGAATTGTGATACCTCCAGCTTTTCTTTTCTTCTTAAAAGTTTCTTTTGCAATCTGGGATCTTTTGTGGTTCCATACAGATTTTAGGATGGTTTGTTCTAGTTCTGTGAAAAATGCAACAGCATTTTGATAGGGATTGCATTAAGTGTGTAGATTGCTTTGGGTAGTATGGACATCTTAACAATATTTGTTCTTCCAATCCATGAGCATGGAATGTCTTTCATTTCTTTGTGTCATCTTCAATTTCTTTCATCAGTGTTTTATAGTTTTCAGAGTACAGGTCTTTCACCTCTTTGGTTAGGTTTATTCCTAAATATCTTATTATTTTTGATGCAATTGTAAATGGGATTGTTCTCATATAGAAATGCGACAGATTTCTGCACATTGATTTTGTATCCTCTGACTTTACTGAATTCATTGATGAGTTCTAGCAGCTTTTTAGTGAAGTCTTTTGGGTTTTCTATGTCATGTCATCTGCAAATAGTGGCAGTTTTAATTTGTCCTTAGCAATTTAGATTCCTTTTATTTCTTTTTGTTGTCTAATTGCTGTGGCTAAGACTTCCAGTACTCTTCTTTAAATGTGTGATAGATTTCACCTGTGAAGCCATCTGATCCTGGACTTTTGTTCATTAGGAGTTTTTTGATTCCTGATTCAATCTCCTGCTGGTAATCAGTCTATTCAAAATTTCTATTTCTCCTAGCTTCGGTTTTGAATTCATCTATTTCTTCTTGTTTGTCCAATTTCTTGGCATGTAATTTTTCTCAATATTTTCTTGTAATTATTTGTATTTCTGTGGTGTTGGTTATTTCTTCTCTTTCATTTGTAATTTTATGAGTTGAGGACATGCTATTTCATCCCCATTTACAGATGGAGAAAGTGAGGCCCCACAAGAATAATTAATTTGTTCAAGGTCACAGAGATAGAAGTATTACAGCAAGGACATGGACACAGGAAATTTAGTTCATCAGCCTATGTTCTTAACCACTGCACTATACCTTCTCTCTACCATTCCTACCAGGGCCTAGGGAAAGACAGACATTCACTGAAAAGAGAAGATACATGCAGAGCTTCAATTTTAAGGTAGCAAATAGAGTTCTAGGGCCATAGAATATCAGTGTAAGAGGGAGCCTTAGGAATTTCTGCTTATGGTAGTCCCAAATGTTGCTTTGGGGAGAAAAGGAACTGAATTCTTGGTCCCTTCCAACAACAATCAGAGAATGTCTGCTTTTGTATGCTTTATATGTGGGGCTGTATATGTGCAATTTTTTTTTTTTTTAAAGGGGAAGACAGGTAGACTTCTGCTTCCAGGAAGATAAATGTAGTAGGCAGAATAATGCTCATCCCATCCCCAAAGATGTCCACATACTAATCCATGGAATCTGTGGATATATCACCTTATGTGGCAAAAGGGACTTGGGGATATGATTAAGGATTTTAAGATAGGGAGATGATGCTATATCATCCAGCTTGTCACAGTGTAGTCAGAAAGAATTGAATATGCTGTGCGGCTGGTTTTGAAGATGAAGAAAGGAGCCACAAGGTGAGGAATGCAAGTGGCTTCTATAAACTGGGAAGGACAAGGGAATGCATTCTCCCTTAGAACTTCTACAATGAATGCAGCCCTGCTGACACCTTGGTTTAAGCCCAATGAAACACATTTTGGACTTCTATCTGACCTCCAGAAGAGTAAGGTAATAGATTTTTGTAGTTTTAAGCAAGTATAATATTATTATCTATTTCTCAAAATTTGCCAGTCCTGAAATAACAATGTTATAGAAATGGAAAACAGCAGTTAACAGGCGGGTGGGGAGCCATGTGAGAAGCAGGTTTGGCTGTAGGAGAGCAACATGAGGCTGGAAAATGGTAGAGTAGAAGGAGCCTAGGCACGCCTTGCCCCATGAATAAAACTAGATAACTATAAAATAATTCTAAATACCCAAGGAATTGACCCTAAGACCAACAGAACAAACTCCACAATCAAAGGTGGAGAAGAGGTCACACTGAAGAAGGAAGAAAGTGTGGAAAAGAGGATTGGCAGAGAAATGTTTCCTGGCCACTGTAGTGGGGTGGGAGCTTTGGTTGCAGAGAAGGGTGATAGACTAACCCACAGGGGCATGCACAAGGAAAATGCATCCTTATACCAACTGGCTTGTAAAATGAGAGGGGCTGAATTTTGTGACTTCTGGCAATCCATGTGGCTTAACATCTGGAGTTTTAAAGGTCAGCAGGCTTGGCTGGGATGGAGCCCAGAGGGCATTGTGCCGCTTGTGGAGAGAAGGCAGGCAAAAAACCCATGGACACACAATGTGGAAATAGCTATTTGAAGAGTGCCTCTGGCACACAGTTGGTAAGTTATTTAGTCACCTCAAAGCACATCCCAGAGGGACCCCTCCAGGGAAAAAAGGAACTGGCTGGCACCATTTCCCTCCCTGGCCCCTCAGCATAAGTACAGGGCAACCTGTGGGAACCAGCAAAGTGCCAACACCTGATACCTAACTTGCTTGCACTAAACCCCACTTCCTTGTGCTCTGGTGGAACTGTTCTTCCCATTCTTGCCTGCCTCTGTCCCAGCTTTGAGAGCCCTCTTCCCCCAGAAGACCAACCCAAACCACTGTTCACACTGCATCTCATGACTTGGGAGATTTGCAGAGACTTGGTGACAGTGGAAACAGGTCTCATTTCACAAGAGAACAAAACACATTTAGTTAAAACATGCCATATTAAGGTCAGGGGCCAAATACTGCCTACAACAGGCAAAGAGAGCCTCTGCAAATGAAAGGCCTAAAGGAAAAATTGTCCAGGACAAAAAGCAGAGCACGTGCAGCACACGTTGGAGACACTCTCCAGGCCCTGGAGAACAGGGGACACTACATGGCAGGGGACTACAGGACCTGTTCTTAATAAGCCCATTACCCTCAAGAACAGGAGACATACAGAACACACAGAAAGAGGCACAGAGACTGAGACAAAAAGAGAAGACAGAGGAATTCATCCCAAATGAAAGAAGAGGACAAAGCCATAGCCAGGGATTTAAGCAAAACAGATGTAATACATGTATTTGAGAGTTGTATGTTGATTGATGTATTGATGTATGATGGCATCGTACATGTAAATAACATGTATGATGAAATATTTAAAGCAATGATCAGAAGGATACTCACTGGACTTGAGAAAGAGTGGAAGACATGCGTGAGACCTTAACACAGATCAGGAATAACATAGCAGAGTTAAAGCACTCAGTAAATGATAGTAGAAACATGTTTGATGGAATGAATGTCAGGCTGGAAGAAGGAAAGGAATGAATTAATGACAGAAGAAAGGGTAATGGAAAGTAATCAAGCTGAGCCAGAGAGAAAAAAGAATTACACAAAATGAGAATAGACTTAGGAAACTCTGTGTCTCCATCAAACATAATAACATTCGTATTATAGAAGTCCCAGAAGAAAAAGAGAAAAGAGGGAAGAAAATTTATTTGAAAAAATTAATTGCTGAAAACTTCTCTAATCCAGGGAAGGAAACATTTTTACATCCAGGAGGCACAGAGAACCCCCAACAAAATCAACCAGAGCAGATTGACACCAACATATACTGTAATTAAATTGGCAAAATATACTGATAAAGAAAAAAAAATTAAAGCAAGACAAAACAAGAAAATAACATACAAAGGAAACACCATAAGGCTAACGGGATTTTTCAGCAGAAACTTTCCAAGCCAGAGGGTGCATGGCATGATCTATTCACAGTGATGATGGCAAAAATCTGCAGCCAAGAATATTTTATCCAGGAAGGCTATCATTCAAAATAGAAGGAGAGATAAAGTATTTTCCAGGAAAATAAGAACTAAATTGGGGGGCTGGCACCTGGGTGGCTCAGTATGTTAAGTGTGTGCCTTTGACTCAGGTTATGATCCTGGGGTTTTGGGATCAAGCTCCACTTGGGGCTCCCTGCTCAGCGGGGAGTCTGTCTCTCCCTCTGCCCCCCCCCACTGCTCATGCTCTCTCTCTCTCAAATAAATAAATAAAATCTTAAAAAAGAATGAAAGGCATTCATGACCACTAAAGCAGCCCTGCAGAAATATTTAAGGGGACTTTTTGAGCAAAAGGAGAAACCAAAAGCAACAGTATGAAGGTAGGAAACACAAGAGCAGTAAAAATGAATATCTCTCTAAAAAAATCAGTGATCTCACAAAATAAAAGGATGTAAAATATGACAACATATCCCTAAAATGTGGGGAGGAGAGGAGTAAAAAATGGGTTCAAACTTAAACAACCATCAACTTATTATACTGCTATATGCAGAAGAGGTTATATACAAACCTAATGGTAACCATATATCAAAAATCATTAATAAATATGGAAAGAATAAAGAGAAAGTAAGCCAAATATATCACCAAAGGAAATCAGCAAACCATGAAAGAGAGAAATACAAGAAAGAATGAGAGAAAAATCTTCAGAAACAACCACAAAACAAATAACAAAATGATAATAAATATACATATATCAATAATTATCTTGAAAGTAAATGGACTAAATACTCCAATCAAAAGACCTAGGGTGACAGAATGGATAAAAAAAAAAAAAAAAAAACAAGACCCATCTACATGCTACCTCCAAAAGACTCATTTTACACCTAAAGACACCTGAAGACTGAAAGTGAGGGGATGGAGAAACATTACCATGCAAATGGATGTCAAAAGAAAGCTGAAATAGCAACACTTATATTAGACAAACTGGACTTTGAAACAAAGACTGTAACAAGAGATAAAGAAGGGCACTATATCATAATTATGGGAACGATTCAGTAAGAAGATATAACAAATGTAAACACTTATGAAAAAATAAAACAAGATGAAATCAGAGAGGGAGACAAACCATAAGAGACTCTTAATCATAGGAAACAAAATGAGGGTTGCTGGAGGGGAAGGGGGTAGGGAGATGGGATAACTGGGTGATAAACATTAAAGAAAGCATGTGATGTAATGAGCACTGGGTATTATATAAGGCTGGTGAATCACTGACCTCTACCTCTGAAACAAATGATACATTATATGTTCATTAATTGAACTTAAATTAAAAAAACTTAAAAAAAAACCCCACAATGCACCCAACATGGGAGCACATAAATACACAAAACTTAATAACAAACATAAAGGCACTAATTGATAATAACACAATAATAGTAGGGGACTTTAACACCTCACTTACATCGATGGACAGATCCTCTAAACAGAATATAAAGAAGAAAACAATGGCTTTGAATGACACACTGGACCAGATGGCCTTAACAGATATATCCAGAACGTCCCATCATAAAACAGCAGAATACACATTTTTTTTCAAGTGCACAAGTAATATTCTCCAGAATAGATGACCTATTAGGCAACAAAAAAAGCCTCAACAAATTCAAGAAAATCAAAGTCATACCATACATCTTTCCTGAACAAAACACTATGAAACTAGAAGTCAACCACAAGAAAACATCTAAAAAGCCCATAAACACATGGAAGTTAAATAACATGCTACTAAACAATGAATGGGTCAACAGGAAATCAAGGAAGAATTTAAAAAAATCACATGGGGACAAATGAAAATGAAAACAGAACAGTCCAAAACCATTGGGATTCAGCAAATGTGGTCCAAGAGGGAAGTTTATAGCAATACAGGCCGACCTCAAGAAGCAAGAAAAATCTCAAATTAACCTATCCTTACACCTAAAGGAGCTTCAGAAAGAACAATAAACAAAATGTAAAACCATCAGAATGAAAGACATAATAAATCTTAGAAGAGAAATAAATGATATGTTTGACTTATTTCGCTCAACATAATACCCTCCAGTTCCATCCACGTTGTTGCAAATGGCAAGATCTCATTCCTTTTGATGGCTGCATAATATTCCATTGTATATATATACCACATCTTCTGTAGCCATTCATCTGTCAATGGACATCTTGGCTCTTTCCACAGTTTGGCTATTGTGGACATTGCTGCTATAAACATCGGGGTGCACATACCCTTTCGGATCCCTACTTCTGTATCTTTGGGGTAAATACCCAGTAGTGCAATTGCTGGATCATATGGTAGCTCTATTTTCAACTTTTTGAGGAACCTCCATACTGCTTTCCAGAGTGGCTGCACCAGCTTGCATTCCCACCAACAGTGTAGGAGGGTTCCCCTTTCTCCGCATCCCCGCCAACATCTGTCATATGATCTCACTGATATGAGGAATTCTTAATTGCAGGAAACAAACTGAGGGTTGCTGGAGTGGGGGGTGGGGTGGGAGGATGGGGTGACTGGGTGATAGACACTGGGGAGGGTATGTGCTCTGGTAAGCTCTGTGAATTGTGCAAGACTGTTGAATCTCACATCTGTACCTCTGAAACAAATAATGCAATATATGTTAAGAAAAAAAAAAGAAGAAGAAGAAGAAGGTAGCAGGAGGGGAAGAATGAAGCGGGGGAAATCGGAGGGGTAGACGAACCATGAGAGACGATGGACTCTGAAAAACAAACTGAGGGTTCTAGAGGGGAGGGGGGTGGGAGGATGGGTTAGCCTGGTGGTGGGTATTGAGGAGGGCACATTCTGCATGGAGCACTGGGTGTTATGCACAAACAATGAATCATGGAACACTACATCTAAAACTAATGATGTAATGTAGGGGATTAACATAAGAATAAAAAAAGAAATAAATGATATGGAAACTAAAAAACAAACAAACAAAAAAACAAAATAGAATAGGTCAATGAAACCAGGAGATGATTCTTTGAAAAAAATCAATAAAATTGATGACCATCTAGCCAGACTTATCAAGTCAAAAAGAGAAGACTCAAAGAAAGAAAATCATAAATGAGAGAGGAGAAATAAAAACCAACACTAAAGAAATACAACCAATTATTAGAGAATATTATGAAAAACTATATGCCAACAAATTGAAAAACCAGGTAGAAATGGAAAAATTCCTAGAAATGCATTTGAACAGGCCAATAGAGAACAAAGAAATTGATTCTGTAATGAAAAAACTCCCAACAAACAAAAGTCCAGACCAGACGGTTTCACAGGTGAAATCTATGAAACATTTAAAGAAGAGTTAAAACCTATTCTTCTCAAGTTATTCCAAAACCTAGAAAAGGAATAAAAACTTCCAAATTCATTCTATGAGGCCAGCATTACCCTGACACCAAAACCAGATAAAGGCACAAATAAAAACAAGAACTACAGGCCAATATCCCCAATGAACATTGATGTAAAAATCCTCAACAAGATACTAGCAAACTGATTCCAACAAGACATTTAAAAAATCATTCATCATGAGCAAGTGGGATTTATTCATGGGTTGCAAGCATTGTTCAATATTTGTAAATTAATCAATGTAATACAACACATCAATAAGAGAAAGGATAAAAACCATATGACCATTCCAACAGACACAGTAAAAACATTTGACAAAGTACAACATCAGTTCATGATGAAAAACTTCTACAAAATAGGTTTAGAGGGAACATATTTCAACAAAATAAATGAAAAACCCACAGCTAACATCATCCTTAATGGAGAAAAACGGAGAGCAAAAATTTTTCCCTAAGCTCAGGAAAAAGACAAGGATATCTTATCTTACCACCTTTAGTGAACATAGTAATGGAAGTCGTAGCCAAAACAGTCAGACAACAAAAAGAAATAAAAAGCATACAAATTTGTAAAGAAGGAAAAAGGTCACCATTTACAGATGTCATGGTTCTCTCTATATAAAACTCAAAAGACTCCACCAAAAAATTGCTAGAACTAATAAATGAATTCAGTAATGTTTCAGGATACAAAATCAATGTATAGTAATCTGTTGCATTTCTATTCACCAACAATGAAGCAACAGAAAGAGAAATCAAAGAATAAATCCCATTTAAATTGTACAAAAATTATAAGATACCTAGGAAAACAACCTAACTAAAAAGTGAAAGACCTGTACTCTGAAAACTATAAAACACTGATGAAATATGTTCACAATGACAAAAATAAGTGGAAAGACATTTCACGCTCATAGATTGGAAGAAGTATTGTGAAAATGTCTATACTTACCCAAAGCAATCTAGACATTTAATGCAATCCTTATCAAAATACCAACAGTACTTTTCACAGAGGGAGAACAAACAATCCTAAAATTTGTATGAAACCACAAAAGACCCTGAATAGGCTAAACAATCCTGAAAAAGAAGCAAATCTGGACACATTTCAATTCTGACATCAAGCTATATTATAAAGCTGTAGTGATCAAAACACTATGGTGCTGACACAAAAATAGACACATAGATCAATGGAACAGAATAGAAAACCCAGAAATAAACCCACATTATATGATCAATTAATCAACAACGCTGGAAAGAATATTCAGTGGGGAAAGGACAGTCTCTTCAACAAATGATGTTGGGAAAACTGGACAGCCATGTGCAAAAGAATGAAACTGGACCACTTTTTTACACCATACACAAAAATAAATTCAAAGTGGATTAAGACTTAGTGTAAGAAATAAGACCATAAAAATCTTAGAAGAGAACAAAGGCAGTAACTTCTTTGACATTGGCCTTAACAACTTTTTTCTAGATATGTCTCTAGAGGCAAGGGAAACAAAAGCAAAAATAAACTATTGAGACTACATCAAAATAAAAAGCTTCTGCACAGTGAAGGAAACAGTCAACAAACTAAAAGGCAACCTACTGACTGGGAGAAGATATTTGCAAATGACATACCTGATAAAGGGTTACCATCCAAAATATACAAAGAACTTATACAAATCAACACCCAAAAGACAAACAATCTGATTTTAAAAATGGGCAGAGGACACGAACAGACCCTTCTCCAAAGAAGACACAAAGATGGCCCACAGACACATGAAAAGATGTTCATCATCATTTTCCATCAAAACTATAGTGAGATATCAACTCACACCTGTCAAAATGACTAATATCAAAACCACAAGCAACAATATGTGTTGGCGAGGATGGGAGAAAAAGGAACACTAGTGCCCTGTTGGTGGAAATGTAAACTGGTACAGCCACTGTGGAAAACAGTATGGAGGTTCCTAAAAATATTTAAAATAGAACTACCCTATGATCCTGTAATTGCACTACTGGGTATTTACCAAAAAAAAATACAGAAACCCTAATTCAAAGGGATACATGCACCCCTATGTTTATAGCAGTATGATTTACAATAGCCAAATTATGGAAGCAGTCCAAGTGAACTGCTACACACACACACACACACAGGAGTATTATTCAGCCATAAAAAATGAAATATTGCCATTTGCAATGATGTGGATGGAGCTAGAAAGTACAATGCTAAGTGAAATAAGTCAGTCAGAGAAAGACAAATAACATATGATTTCACTCATATGGAAATTTAAGAAACAAAACAAACAAGCAAATGGAAAAAAAGAGAGTGAGGCAAACCAAGAAACATATTCTTAACTAGAGAACAAACTGATGGTTACCAGAGGGAAAATGGGTTAAAATAGGTGATGGGAATTAAGGAGTGCACTTGCCATGATGAGCACTGAGTGATGTATGGAATTGTTGAATCAGTATATTGTACACCTGAAACTAATATTAGTCTAGAGAATGACATCATTTATACCTCCCTTCTACCTTGAAAGTGAAGACCAGAGCAGAGTAGATGCCATGCTGGCCTGCCACCTCAGCAAACACCTGGTCCCCACAATCCTGGTGCCCTAGGGCATATAAAAAAGGCATGGATTAAAAGAGCAACTATCGTATAAAAGAGCCAGTCCTACAACTCCACCAAATTATGAGGAAGCTGCTAGAACTCTCTTCTGATGGGAGGAGCTGAAAGACACAGTTTACACTCCTTCACCACCTAGAAAGCACAGACCAGTGCACATTTTGGGTACTTAACTAGTCTCAGTGAGCCCTGGCCCATAACCTATACTAGCCTCAGCCATCCTACCAAAATGGCCACAAGGTGGTGCACAATGAGACACCACTGGTTAGTGCTCCCTACAGCTCTAGCCTTTGCACCAAGGTAGCACCGGCATGAAGCACCCTGGAACACTTTGGGCCCATATCACTTTTGCCTCAGATGGTTTGCTGGGGCACCCCCAGTATATAGTGCTCCAGAACCTCCCAGATAATGTCTGCTTCATATTCAACCACCCCACCCGGGGTGCCTCCTTGTATGGAGCACCCCAGACATCCCTGACCATATCAGCCCTGGCTCGAGTCACCTGGCCAGGGAACCCCCTGATGAGTATCCTGAGGCACCTGTACTTGCATCCAGTTCAGCTTCAGCTTTACCGCCAGGTCACCCTCAGTGTGGAGAGTTCCAGGACAAGCCAGCTTCTAACCACTACAACATCTACTGTCCTGCTAGAACACATTTTGCATGGACAAATCAGGGACCACACCAGTCCAAACCTATATTAACTAGTCACCCTTGCTTGGAACCCCCTTGACTGTACCCCATCTCAGCTCTAGCCACCCTTCCCACCACACCTCCTTCTGTATGTAGAGTCTTAGAAAACCCCAGCTTGCACCCACTTTAGTTTCAGCCATCCTGTGAGGGCACCTTCTGCACAATGAGCCCAGTGACCTCCAGTCCTACACACTGCCTCAGCTCTAGCCATCCCTGCACAGAGCACCCTAGGACATGCAGGCTTGCACCCATTACAACTTCAGCTGTCCTGCTATGGTGTCCTCTGTGCACAGAACTGGGACACCTCAGCTAAGATACACTTCAGCTTTAGCTGTCCTGCCAGGATGCCTGCTGCACAGAAAGACCCATGACCAAGGAGGACTAGGAAAGATGGTGGTGGAGTAGGAGGACCCTAGGCTCATCTTGTCCCATTAACACAACTAGGTAACTAGCAAATAATCCTAAATATCCCAGAAATTGACCTGAAGACACAGAAAAAACTCCACAACTAAAGGGGGAGAAGAGACCATATTGAAGAAGGTAGGAAGTGTGGAGACATGGTTTAGGGGAGAAACAGATCACTGGAGCTGTGGAGGGGAGGGAGCCATAGTGCAGAGAAGAGATGGAGAGAGAGAGGAGCACATAGGGGAATGCCCAAGGAGAATTGTTTCCCCAAAGCCATTGGCTTGGAAAATGAGAGGGGCTGAATTTCTCAAGTTCTTGCAACCAGCACAGCTTAAAGCCTGGAGTTTTAATGTCAGTGGGTTTGGCTGTGACACAGCGTGGAAGGCACTGCACTACTCCTGAAGAGAAGGTAGGCAAACAAGCGGGGGGGGGGGGGGGGGGGGGCTGTAGACTGCATGGAAACAGTGACCTGGAAAATGCTTGGGGCACAGAGTGGGGAGATTATTCACTCTTCCTGGAGCAAATCCCTGAGAGGCAGCATTCACAGAGACCTCACTGGGAACAAAGGAGCTGGTTGGAGCCATTTACCTCCCATGCCCCTCAGGATAAACACAGAGGCACCTGAGAGACTCAGCTCAGTGCTGACACTGGCTGACTAACTTGCTTACATAAAACAAACTCCTGTGCTTTGGCAGGACTGCCCTTCTCAGTCAAACTTGCCTTGGTCCCAGCACAGTGGGTCCCTGCCCCAGAGGCCTCATTTCACAAGGAGACCAAAGCACACCTAGTTAAAACACTGGACATCAAGACCAGGAACCAAATGCTTCCCACAGCAGGCAAGGAGAGCCTCTGCAGAAAGCTAGTCTGAAGGATAGAGCACCCACAACACAACAGGAGACTGCACACAGCACACACCAGAGACACTCTCTGAAGCATCAGGCCCTGGACATTACCTGACCTCTTCTTCATAAGGCCATTATATTCAGAAGCAGGATACTGCTCCACTAGATTTTGTAGAACAGAGAAAGCAGAGACACAGACAAAATGCCAAGAAAGAGGACTTTATCCCAAATTAAAGAACAAGATAAGACTAGGATGAGAGATTTTAGTGAAACAGATATAAGTAACATGCCAAATGGAGAATTTAAAGCAATAATCATAAAATACTCACTGGGCTTGAGAAAAGAATTGAATACATCAAGGAGACCCTTAACACAAAGATAAAACAGAAAAGTATCAGTCAGAAATGAAGAACACAATAAATGAGATTGGAAACAGGCTTCATGCAATGAACAGCAGGTGGTAAGAAGCAGAAGAACGAATTAGTGACCTGGGAAACAAAATAAAAAGAATGAAACTGGACCATTCTTTTACACCATACACAAAGATAAACTCTAAATGGATGAAAGACCTCAATGTGAGACAGGAATCCATCAAAATCCTAGAGGAGAACATAGACAGTAACCTCTTCAACATCGGCCACAGCAACTTCTTGCAAGACATCTCTAAAGGCAAGGGAAACAAAAGCAAAAATGAACTTTTGGGATTTCCTCAAGATAAAAAGCTTCTGCACAGTAAAGGAAACAGTCAACACAACTAAGAGGCAACCCACAGAATGGGAGAAGATATTTGCAAAAGACACTACAGATAAAGGGCTGGTATCCAAGATCTATAAAGAACTTCTCAAACTCAACACCCAAAAAATAAATAATCCAGTCAAGAAATGGACAGGGGACATGAACAGACACTTCTCCAAAGGAGATATACAAATGGCTAACAGACACATGAAAACATGTTCAACATCACTAGCCATCAGAGAAATACAAATCAAACCCAAAATGAGATACCACCTTACACTAATTAGCATGGCAAAAATTAACAAGACAGGGAACAACACATGTTGGCAAGGATGTGGAGAAAGGGGAATCTTCTTACACTGTTGGTAGGAATGTAAGCTGGTACAGCCACTCTGGAAAACAGTATGGAGGTTCCTCAAGATGTTAAAAATAGAGCTACCCTATGACCCAGCAATTGCACTACTGGGTATTTGCCCCAAAGATACAGATGTAGTGAAAAGAATGGGCACCTGTACCCCAATGTTCATAGCAGCAATCTCCACAACAACCAAACTGTGGAAGGAGCAGAGATGTCCATTAACAGATGAATGGATAAAGAAGATGTGGCTCATATATACAATGGAATATTACTCAGCCATCAGAAAGGATGAATACCTACAATTTGCATCGACATGGATGGAACTGGAGGGGATTATAATAAGTGAAATAAGTCAAACAGAGAAAGACAATTATCATATGGTTTCACTTCTATGTAGAACATAAGGAATAGTGCAGAGGACCATAGGGGAAGGGAGGGAAAAGTGAATGGGAAGAAATCAGAGAATGAGACAAACCATGAGAGACTCTGGACTCCAGAAAACAAACTGACGGTTACAAAAGGGAGGAGGTTGTGGGGATGGGGTAACTGGGTGATGGGTATTAAGGAGGACACGTGTTGTGATGAGCACTGGGTGTTATACACAACTAATAAATCACTGAACACTACATCAAAAACTAATGATGTACTATGTTGGCTAATTGAACATAATAATAACAATTTAAAAAATAATGGAAAATAATGAAGCTCAACAAAAGAAAGAAAGAATTATGCAACATGAGAATAGACTTAGGGCATTCAGTGATTCCATCAATCATAACATTCATATTATAGGAGTCCCATTAGGAGAAGAGATAGATAAAGGGGCAGAACATTTATTTGAACAAATAAAATCTGAAAACTTCCCTAATCTGGGAAAGGAAATAGACATTCATATCCAGGAGACACAGAGAACTCCCATCAAAATCAACAAAAGCAGGCCAACACCAATACATATTATAATTTATGTTGCAAAATATAGTGATAAAGGAAAAATCTTCAATGTAGCAAGACAAAAGAAGTTGTTAAATTAAAAGGGAAAGCTCATAAGGCTTGCTGGAGATTTCTCAACAGAAACGTGGCAAGACAGAGGGAGTGCATGATATATTCATAGTGCTGAGTGGCAAAATCTACAGGTGAGAATACTCTATCCAGCAAGGCTATCATTCAGAATAGAAGGAGAGATAAAGAGGTACCCAGATAAACAAAAACTAAAGGAGTCCGTGAGCAGTAAACCAGCCTTCCAAGAAATATTAAAGGGTACTTTTTGAGTGCAAAAGAAAGACCAAAAGTCACAAAGACAAGAAAGAACCAGAGAAAATCTCCAGAGCAATGACAAAACAAATAAAACAATGACACTAAATATATATCTATAAATAATTACTATGAATGTAAATGGACTAAATGATCCAATCAAAAGATATAGGGTGTCAGAATAGATTAAAAAACAAGACTCATCTATATGCTGCCTACAAGAGACTCATTGTAGACCTATGGACACCTGCAGATTGAAAGTGAGGGAATGGAGAAACATTTATCATGCAGATGTCAAAAGGGCTGGAATAGCAATACTTATATAGGATAAATTAAACATTTTTAAAAATTTTAGTTAATATACCATGCAATATTGCTTTCTGGAGTAGAATTCAGTGATTAATCACTTACATACAACACCCAGTGCTCATCAAAAAAGCGCCCTCTTTAATACCCATCACTATTCTAGCCCATCACCCACCCACCTCCCTCCATCAACCCTCAGTGTGTTCCCTATCATTAAGAGTTTCTTATGGTTTGTTTCTCTCTCTCCTTTTTTCCCCCTTCCCATATGTTCATCTGCTTTCTTTCTTAAATTCCACATATGAGTGAGACCACATGGTATTTGTCTTTCTCTGACTGACTTATTTCACTTAGCATATTACACTGTAGTTACATCCATGTCATTGCAAATGGCAAGATTTCATTCTCTTTGATGGTTTATATATATATATAACACATCTTCTTTAGCCATTCATCAGGCAATGGAGATTTAGGCTCTCTCCATAGTTTTGCTATTGTTCATAATGCTGCTACAAACATTGGGGTGCATGTACCCCTCCAAATCTGTATTTTTGTATCCTTTGGGTAAATGCTTAGTAGTGCAATTGCTGGGTCATAGCATAGTTCTCTTAACTTTTTGAGGAACCTCCTGCTGTTCTCCAGAGTGGCTACAACAGTTTGTATTTCCACTAACAATGCAAGAAGGTTCTCTTATCTCCACATCCTCCCCAACACTTATTGTTTCTTGTGTGGTTAATTTTAGCCATTCTGACAGGTGTGGTGGTATCACATTGTGGTTTTGATTTGTATTTCCCTGATGATAGTGATGTTGAGCATCTATTCATGTGTCTGTTAATCATCTGGATGTCTTCTTTGGAAAAGTGTCTATTCTTGTCTTCTTCCCATTTCTTAACTGGATTATTTGTTTTGGAGGTGTTGAGTTTGATAAGTTCTTTATAGATTTTGGATACTAACCCTTTATTAGATAAGTCACTTGCAAATGTCCTCCCATTCTGTAGGTTGCCTTTTAGTTTTGTTGATTGTTTCCTTAGCTGTGTAGAAGCCTTTTATCTTAATGAAGTCTCAATAGTTCAGTGTTGCTTTTGTCTTCATTGCCTCCAGACACGTATCTAGTAATAAGTTGTTATGGCCAAGGTTGAAGAGGTTTCTGTCTGTGTTCTCTAGGATTTTGATGGCTTCCTGTCTCACATTAAGGTCTTTCATCCATTTTGAATTTACTTTTGCGTGTGGTGTATGAAAGTGGTCTAATTTCATTCTTCTGCATGTGGCTGTCCAGTTTTCCCAGCACCACTTGTTGAAGAGACTGTCCTTTTTTTCCACTGGATATTCTTTCCTGCTTTCTTGAAGATTAGTTGACCATAGAATTGTGGGTCCATTTCTGGGTTCTCTATTCTGCTCCACTATTCTCAGTGTCTATTTTTGTGCCAGTACCATACTGTTTTGATGACTACAACTTTGTAACATAGCTTGAAATCTGGAGGCCTCCAGTTTTGTTTTCTTTCTCAGGATTGTTTTGGCTATTCAGGGTCTTTACATGTTGTTCAATACAAATTTTAGTATTGTTTATTCTAGCTCTGTGAAAAATGCTGGTGATATTTTGATAAGGGTTGCATTGAATGTGTAGATTGCTTTGGGGGTATAGAGATTTTAATGATGTTTGTTCTTGCAATCCATGAGCATGGAATTCTTTTCCATATCTTTGTGTCCTCTTCACTTTCTTTCCTAAGTCCTCTATAGTTTTCAGGGTACAGATCTTTTACCTCTTTTTGTTGGGTTTATTCCTAGGAATCTTACTGTTTTGGGTGCAATTGCAAATGGGACTGATTCCTTGATATCTTTTTCTGCTTCTTTATTATTGGTGTATAGAAATGCAGTAAATTTCTGCATATTGATTTTATATACTGCAACTTTGTTGAATTCATGTATTAGTTCTATCAATATTTTGGTGGAGCCTTTCAGGTTTTCTACATAGAGTATCATGTCATCTGTAAATAGTATGTGTTTTATTTCTTTTTGTTGTCTAATTGCTGAGGCTAAGACTTCCAATTCTGTGTTAAATAATAATGGTGTGAGTGGATATCCTTGTCTTGTTCCTGACCTTAGGGGAAAGGCTCTCAGTTTTTCCACACTGAAGATATTAGCTGTGGGTCTTTTGTATATGGCCTTTATGAGGTATTTTCCATCTATCCCTACTTTGTTGAGGGTTTTTATCAAGAATCGATGCTGTATTTTGTCAAATGCTTTTTCTGCATCCATTGACAGGATCATATGCTTCTTAACCTTTCTTTTATTACTGTGGTGTATCACGTTGATTGATTTGAGAATATTGAACCACCCCTGCAGCCCAGGGATAAACCCCACTTGATCATGGTGAATACTTCTTTTAATGTACTGTTGCATTCGATTTGGTAGTGTTTTATTGAGAATTTTTCCATTTATGTTCATCAGGAATATTGGCCTATAATTCTCCTTTTTGGTGGGGTATTTTCTGGTTTTAGAATCAAGGTAATTCTGGCTGCATAGAATGAGTTTGGAAGTTTTCCTTCCATTTCAATCTTTTTGAAACAATTTTAGAAGAATAGGTATTAGCTCTCCTTGAAATGTCTGGTAGAATTCCCCTGGGAAGTCATCTTGCCCAGAACATTTTTTTTGTTGGGAGATTTTTATCACTGATTCAATTTCTTTGCTGGTTATGGGTCTTTTCAAATTCTGTATTTCTTTCTTTTTCAGTTTTGGTAGTTTTTAAGTTTCTAGGAATTTGTCCCTTTCTTCCAGATTGTCCAGTTTGTTGACATATAATTTTTTGTAGTATTCTCTTATAATTGTATTTCTCTGGTGTCAGTTGTGATCTCTCCTCTTTAATTCATGATTTTGTCTATTTGGGTCTTTTTTTCATTTTGATAAGTCTGGCTAGGTGGTTATCAATTTTATTAATTCTTTTGAAGAACCAGTTCTTAGTTTTGTTGATCTGTTTTTTTTCTTAATTTCTATATCATTGATTTCTGCTCTAATATTTATTATTTCCCTTCTTCTGCTGGCTTTAGGCTTTATTTGTTGTTCCCTTTCTAGCCCCTTTAGGTGTAAGGTTAGGTTGCGTATTTGAGACTTTTGCTGCTTCTTGAGGTAGGCCTGTATTGCAATATATTTCTCTCTTAGGACTGCCATTTCTGCACCCCAAAGGTTTTGGACTGTCATGTTTTCATTTTCATTTGTTTCCATGTATTTTTTTAAATTTCTTCTTTAATTTCCTGGTTAACCCATTCATTCCCAGTATGATGTTCTTTAACCTCTATTTTTCTGAGGTCTTTCCAAATTATTTCTTGTGGTTGATTTCAAGTTTCATAGTCTGAAAACTTTCAAGTTTCATAGGTCTGAAAATATGCATGGTACAATCTTGATCTTTTTGTACTTGTTGAGGGCTGATTTGTGACCCAGTATGTAATCTATTCTGAAGAATGTTCCATATACACTCAAAAGGCATGTGTTTTCTGCTGCTTTAGGATGAAATGTTCTGAATATATCTATTAAGACCATCTGATTCAGTGTGTCATTCAAAGTCATTGTTTCCTTGTTGATTTCCTACTTAGATGTTCTGTCCATTCCTGTAAGTGGGGTCTTAATGTCCCCTACTATTATGTATTATTATCTATGAGTTTCTCCATGCTTATTATTAATTGTTTTATATATTTGAGTGCTCCCAGGTTGGGAGCATAAATATTTACAATTGTTAAATCTTCTTGCTGGATAAACCTTTAATTATGATATAATGTCCTTCTTCAACTCTTGTTACACTCTTTGGTCTGAAATCTAGTTTTTCTGATATAAGGATAGCTACTCGGGCTATCTTTTGAAATCCATTTCCATGATAAATGGTTCTCCTTCTCCTCACTTTCTATCTGCAGGTGTCTTTAGGTGTCAAATGAGTCTCTTGTAGGCAGCATATAGATGGGTCTTGTTTTTTTTTTGTTTTTGTTTTTTAGCCATTCTGACACACTGTGCCTTTTGATTGGAGCATTTAGTCCATTTACATTCAAAGTAATTATTGGTAGATATGAATTGTCCCATTGTGTTACCTGTAAAGTTATTGTTTCTGGTGATGTTCTCTGTTCCTTTCTAGTCTTTGTAGATTTTGGTCTTTTTCCCCCACTCAAAGAGACTCCTTTAATATTTCTCGCAGGGCTGGTTTAGTGGTCATGAACTCATTTAGTTTTAGTTTGTCTGGGAAACTCTTTATCTCTCCTATTCCTATCTAATGTTCTCTTGGCTGCATATTTTTCCCATTCAGTATGCTGAAAATATCATGCCACTTTCTTCTGACCTGTCAAGTTTCTGTTAATAGATGTGCTGTGAACTTGAAATATCTTCCCTTGCAGGTTAAGGACTTTTTTATCCTTTGCTGCTCTCAGGATTCTTTTCTTGTCTGTGTACTTTGTGAATTTGACTATAATATGTCTTGGTGATGGCTGGCTTTTGTTAAATTTAATGGAATTTGTCTGTGCTTGTTGGATTTTGATGTCTGTGTTCTTGTTCAGATTAGGGAAGTTTTCAACTATAATTTCTTAATCCTTCTGTCCCCATTTCCCTCTCTTCTTCTGGGACTCCTATGCTTTGAATATCATTATGCTTTAAGCAGTCAATGAGTTCCCTAAGTCTACCTTTGTGATCTAATAGTTTTCTTTCCCTTTTCTGTTTCACTTTTCCCATAATTTTATCTTCTATATCACTGTTCATTCCTCTGCTTTGTCCATCCCTCTTGTCATGGCATCCATTTGGTTTTGCATCTCAATTATAGCATTTTATAATTTGGCCTAACTAGTTTTTAGTTCTACTATCTCTGCAGTAAGGGATTCTCTAGTGTTTTCTATGCTCTTTTAAAGCCCAGCTAGTATCCTTACCATTGTTGTTTTAAATTCTATTTCTGACATCTTACTATTATCTGTATTGATTAAATCCCTGACTGTTACTTCTCCCTGTACTTTCTTTTGGGGTGAATTCCTCTGTTTTGTCCTTTTGTCTAGATCACTGTTTTTTTTTGTTTTGTTTTGTTTTGTGTGTGTGTGTGATTTTTAAGGAAGGCTTTTATATTCCTGCTCTTAAGAGTAATGGCTATATTAAGAAGAGGTCCAAAAAAAGCGGGGTGGTTCTATATGCACTCTGTTGTTGTGTTTTGGCTCCTGTCAGGTCAGTCCTCTTCAGAGTTTCTCCTTGCCTGCAATCAGGGGGTGTTTGAACTTTGTCCACTGTGTAGTACATTTTAACTAGGTGTGTTTTGGTCTCCTTGTTAAAAGAAGCTAGATAAAAAAAGAAAAAAAAGAAAGGAAGAAGAAAGAAAGAAAGAAAGAAAGAAAGAAAGAAAGAAAGAGAGAGAGAAAGAAAGAAAGAAGAAGAAGAAGAAAGAAAGAAAGAAGAAAAGAAAGAAAGAAAGAGAAAGAAAGAAAGAAAGAAAGAAAGAAAGAAAGAAAGAAAGAAAGAAAGAAAAGAAAGAAAGAAAGAAAAGAAAGAAAAAGAAGGTAGATCCTATTTCCCCTAGAGCTTTGTAGGTCCCTATGATCAGTAGACTTGGTGCATGCGAGGGGTTTGTGCTGGTCTTCTTTGGGAGGGGTTTGCTGTACTGATTCTCAGGTCGACTTGCCCTCACCTGGAGGGTGAAGGGGGGGCAGGGTTTGGTGTAAATGGCTCCAGTCTCCATTGGGGGATGCTGTGCTGCTCACTGAAGTCAGTCAGGCCCCCATCACTCTTCAGGAAGCCCTCCCAGAAGAATGAACGGTCACCCCTCTTGTGTCCCCGACTTCCGTGAGATCCCTGACTTCACCCTGTGTATGTCTGAGCTGTCTGCCTCCTAGGCAGCACAGTACTTTTGTGTTTTATCTTAGGTATGAGGCTGTGTTTCAAAACTCCAAATTTTATGGACACACATAGCACAGACCCGCATTGATCCTCTGGGGGAGGGTGTCTCTGTGCTTTTGCCATTTACTTATTTGTCCCATAAAGGTGGTTGCAGGACCTTGCAGTGGTTCAGAGTTTATGGTGAAACACAGCAAAAAGCTGGCACCAAGGTATGCTGCCCTCAGCTGGTGTCTTTGTTCCTATGCTAGGGAATAGGGCAGCACTTTGGCACCGTCAATTCTTTTCTCCCCACTGAGGCCATGCCACCACTCCCAAATGCACTCTAAGAAAGGGAGCTCTTTCTCCCTGTACAACTCAGGGGATCCTCAAACCATACTGCCCCCTTCTGGGTCTCCACCCTCCTTCCCCACAGGAGCAGTGCTTAGCCTGCCAGGCATGACTCCGGCAATGGTGTGGAATTCCAAAAAATCAGACTTTACACTCCACTGTTTATAACTTGGAGTAGTCAACCTCTCTCCTTTTCCCAGTCAATGGTTTTGGGGAAGATATTTTCTTGTGCAATCACCTGCCTACTGCTTCACTCTTTCTCTCCCCCTCTCTCTCTTTCTTCCCTCCATAATCAGGGCACCTTCCCCTACACAGCACCCACAGTTCTTTTCTCCCCCAAATCAACTCTCCACAGCTCTTACTTTCCATGAGGTGGCCATTTTTTCTACTTTTAGACCTGCAGTTCTGTTCTCTCAGTCCTCAGATTGATATCTTGGGTGTTCAGAATGATTTGATATTTATCTAGCTGTGTTGGAGGGATGAGGCAAACTTAGGGTCCCCCTACTCCTCCACCATCTTAACTGCTCCCCAACCAACATTTGACATTTTAATTATAATGTGTCAGGGTGTATATTTCCTTGGGTTTAATTTATTTGGAACTCTCTGGGTTTCCTGGACTAGAATGTCAGTTTCCTTCCCTAGATTAGGTAAGTTTCAGCTATTATTTATATGAATAAATTTCCTGCCTCTTCTTATCTCACTTTTTTTCTGGTACCCTTGTAATGGGGATAATTTTCTGCTTCATATTCTCCCTTTCTTTTCTTTTTTTTTTTTTTTTAAAGATTTTATTTATTTGACACAGAGAGAGAAAGCGAGCACAAACAGCGGGGGCAGCAGGCAGGGGAGAAGCAGGCTCCCCACTGAGCAAGGAGCCTGATGTGGGGCTTGATCCTAGGACCCCAGGACCATGACCTGAGCTGAAGGCCGCCACTTAACCGACTGAGCCACGCAGGCACCCCCCATTTCTCTTTTTCTGCTTGATATTTTCTGCAAGTATTCTTTAAGGTATCTTCACTTTTTAACATTAAAGTACAATTGACATACAATTTCTTACCTGTTTCAGGTATACATTGTAGTGATTCTATATTTTTAAACATTACAAAATGATCCCCCGGTACATCTACTTATCATCTATCACTATACAAAGATGTTACAATATTATTGATATAATTCTTTATGCTGCACACCTTTGCAACTTATTTATTTTAACACCAGAAGTTTAGGGATGCCAGTCGGTTAAGTGTCTGCCTTCAGTTCAGGTCATGATCCTGGGGTCCTGGGATCAAATTCCACATTGGGGTCCTCACTCAGCCTGCTGCTCCCCCTGCTTGTGTGCTCTCTCTGTCAAACAAACAAATAAAATCTTAAAAAACAACAACAATCTAGAAGTTTGTACCTCTTAATTCCCTTTACCTATTTCACCCATTCCTCTACTTTTCTCTCTTCTGGCAATCACTATTTTGTTCTCTGTATCTATGAGTCTATATCTGTTTTGTTTGCTCATGTCTTTTGTTTTTTAGATTTCTCATATAAGTAAATTCATATGGCATTTCTCTTTCTCTGTTGACTTATTTTACATATCATATTCATTTATGTTATTGCAAATGGCAAGATTTCATGCTTTTTATGGCTAGGTAATATTTCATTTATATGTATATCACATCTTTATTATCCATTTATGGACACTTATGTTGCTTCCATATCTTTGGCATTGTAAATATTCTTCATTGAGCATAAGGAGGCATATTTCTAACTGAACTGCTATTTTGTTTTCTTTGGATAAATTTTTTAAAGTGGAATTTCTGGATCTTATGGTAGTTCTATTTGAGGAACCTCCATATTGTTTTCCATATTGGCTGCATGAATTCACATTTCCATCAACAGTGCATGACAGTTTCCTTTCTCAACATCCTCACCAAAACGTGCTATTTTTTTAATAATAAGGGATTTGACAACTATGAGGTGATATTGTTGTTTTGATTTTTATTCCCTTGGTGAGCAGTGATGTTGAGCATCTTTTCAGGTGCCTGTCAGCCATTTGTATGCCTCTATGGAAAAATATCTATTCAAAACTACTACCCATTTTTCTTGTGAAAACTGGACATCAACATGCTGAAGAATGAAAATGGACCACTTTCTTACACCATACACAAAAATAAATTCAAAATGGATGAAAGACCTAAATGTGAGACAGGAAACCATCAAAATCCTAGAGAATACAGACAGTAACCACTTTGATTTGTACAACAGCAACTTCTTACTAGAGACATCTCCTGAGGCAAGGGAAGCAAAAGGAAAAATGAACTATTTGTTCTTCATCAAGATAAAAAACTTCTACACAATGAAGGAAACAATCAACAAAACTAAAAGCCAACCTACGGAATGGGAGAAGATATTTGCAAATGACATATCAGATAAAGGGGTAGTATAAAAATTATATAAAGAACTTAAACTCCACATTCCAAAACCAAATTATCCAATTAAAAAAATGGACAGAAGACATGAATGGACATATTTCCAAAGAGGACATACAGATGGCTAACAGACACATGGAAAGATGTTCAACTCACTCATCATCAGGGAAATGCAAATCAAAAATACAATGAGGTATCACCTCATATCTGTCAGAAAGGCTAAAATTAACAACAAAGGAAACAACAGGTGCTGGTGAGGATGCAGATAAAAGGGAACCCTCTTACACTGTTGGTAGGAATGCAAACTGGTGCAGTAACTCTAGAAAACAGTATGGAGGTCCCTCAAAAAGTTAAAAAGAGAACTACCCTATAATCCATCAATTGCACTACTAAGTATTTACCCAAAGGATACATAAATACTGATTTGAAGGGATATGGGCACCTGGATGTTTATATCAGCATTATGAACAATAGCCAAATTATAGAAAGAGGCCAAATGTTCATTGACTAAGAAGTATTGTATTAACATATATACATATTAACATATTGTATTAACATATATACAATGGAATATTACTCAGCCATCAAAAAGAATGAAATCTTGCCATTTGCAATGACATGGATGGAGCTAGAGAGTATTATGCTAAGTGCAATAAGTCAGCCAGAGAAATATTAATACCATATGACTTCACTCATATGTGGAATTTAAGAACCAAAACAAATTGAAAATAGGGGTAAAAAGAGAGAGAGGCAAATCAAGAAACAGACTCTTAACTACTATAGAGAACAAACTGAGGATTGCTGGAGGGGAGGTGGATGGGGGATGGCTTAAATAGGTGATGGGTATTAAGGAGGGCACTTGTGATGAGCACTGAGTGTTGTATGTAAGTGATGAATCACTAAATTCTACACTTAAAACTAGTATTACATAGTATGTTAACTAATTGGAATTTAAATAAAAACTTGAAACTACAAAAAAAAACTACTACCCATTTGTTAGTTGAATTGCTTTCTTATATTAAGTTGTGTGAGTACTTTAAAAATTTTTATAGTAACATCTTATCAGATACGTGATTAACAGATATCTTCTTCCATTCATTAGATTGCCTTTTTCAATTTTCTTGATGTTTTCCTTAGCTATGCAAAAGGCTTTTAGTTTGAAGTAGACCCATTTGTTTATTTAAGCTGTTGTTGCCTTAGTCTGAGGAAAGTGGTCTAAAAATATTTTTATTTTTTATTTTTATTTTTATTTATTTATTTATTTTAAAGATTTTATTTATTTATTTGACAGAGAGAGATACAGCGAGAGAGGGAATACAAGCAGGGTGAGAGGAAGAGGGAGAAGCAGACTCCCCGCTGAGCAGGGAGCCCAATGTGGGGCTCGATCCCAGGACCCTGGGATCAGGACCCGAGCTGAAGGCAGACGCTTAACCGACTGAGCCACCCAGGCGCCCCTTTATTTTTTATTTTTTTAAGATTTTATTTATTTATTTGAGAGAGAGAGAACACACGGGCAGGGGGGTAGGGGCAGAGGGAGAGGGAGAAGCAGACTCCCTACTGAGCAGAGAGCATGATGTGGGGCTCAATCCCAGGACCCCAGGATCATGACCGGAGCCAAAGGTAGACACTCAACCAACTGAGCCACTCAGGTGCTCCTGAAAATATTTTTAAAACTGATGTCCAGGGGAGAGTCCAAGATGGTGGAGGGGTAGGAGACCTTAATTTCATCTGGTCCCAGGAATTTAGTTAGATAGCTATCAAATAATTATGAATACCTGCAAACTCAACCAGATATTGAAGAAAAGAATAGCTGCAACTCTACAAATAGAAAAGTGAGCACTTTCTTCAAGGTAGGATGTGCGGAGAAGTGAATCCAAGGTGATATATGAGAAAATAGACCACGGAGGGAGGGAACCTCTGTTAGCCAGGTACCGGCAAGAGATATAGCAGCAGAGCACAAAAACAGAACTTTTAGAAGTCTGCTCTGGTGAGGGACGTTGCTCCAGCTGCTAGGCCAGGACAGAACCCTAGCTGGGGTAGTGTGGTCTCAGGATACTTGGGGTCACAGGAGGACTGGGGGTGCCTAAGTGTGGCAGAGCTCCCAGGCATTGGAGCAGGGAAGCCGGCTGCAAAGAGTGAGTCCAAGAGTGGGCTCTCAGCTCAGGGTTGCCATAAACCTCGAACTGTGGCAGTCAGGCAACTGCTCTATGAACAGGGGTCCAACAAGCAGCATAACCAGCAAGGCCCCCTTTCCTCCCCTGGGAGGAGTGGCGCAAGACAACCCCACAGGAGTCTGCAGGGTTTAGAGACTTGATACGGGGCCATGTGCCTGAGATAGAAATGCTTAGTCATAGGCTGGGTGAGCACAGAGTGTGGCTGGAGACCAGGGAGACAGTAGAGATCGACTGCTTTTCTCTGAGGGCTCACTAAGGAGTGGGGCCCCGAGCTTTTGGCTCCAAGGCCTGATATTGGGAGGCCGCCATTTTCCTTCTCATCCTCTAAAGCTGCGTGGAAAGCCTTGAGGGAACAAAAGCCACATAGAGCAAACTGGAACAGATTATTTAGCCTGGCCCCCTGGCAGGGGTAGTACAATTCAGCCTGGGGCAAATACACTTGAGAATCAGTGCAACAGGTCCCTCCCCCAGAAGATCAGCAAGAACATCCAGCCAAGACCAAGTTTACCAATCAATGAGAACTGCAAAACTCCAGCGCTAGGGAAATAAAACATAGAACTCATGGCTTTTTTTCCCATGATTTTTAGTCTTTCAACATTAATTTTTAAAATTTAAAAATATTTTTTCTTTCCTTTTTCAACCAATTTCTTACTTTATCAACTCCTTTTTTAAGTCTCTTTTAATTTTTATTTTTACAATTACATTCATTGTATTTAATCTTATTTTTGGATACATATAAGTTTTTCTTCCTTTAAAATTTTGGGATGCAGTTTCTTCTAACAGACCAAAATACACCCCAAATCTAATGTATGGTTCTGTTCTATTCACCTGTGTCATCATATTCTCTCTCTCTTTTTTTCTTCTTCTTCCTTTTTTTTGGAGGGGTGGTTATTTGTTTTGTTTTTTTTGTTTGGTCAAATTCTTTTAAAATTTTCATCTTTACAGTTACATTCTATCCTTTCAATGTATATAATTTTATTTTTGTATATATGTTTTTCATTCCTTACAATTTAGAGATGTAGTTTCCTCTAACAAACTGACCAAATGACACTCAGGAGACAGTGTATTGCTCTGTTCTGTTCACTTGTCTGTTTATATCCCTTCCTTTTTTGTTGTTGTTATTTTTTTTCTCTTTTGCTTTTTTCTTGTCTTTTAATTTCCATTTTTACAGTTACATTCTATGCTTTCATTGTATTTAATTTAATTTTTATACATATATAAGGTTTCCTTTCCATAATATTTTGGGATCTAGTTTTCTAAAAAACAGACCAAAATATACACAGAATCCAGTGTATTGCTCTATTCTCAACAACTGTCTGATTATATTCTCTCTTTTTTTCTTTTTTTCCCCCCAGTTTAGGGTCTCTTCTGGTTTGTTTAGTGTATATTTCTCTGGGGTTGTTGTTGCCATTTTAGTATTTTCTTTTCTCACTCATCTGTTATTCTCTGGACAGAATGACAAGATGGAAAAACTCACCTCAAAAAAGAGAACAACAGGTAGTACTGACTGCCAGGGACCTAATCAGTATGGACATTAGTAACATGTCAGAACTAAAGTTCAGAATAACAATTACAAAGATAATAGCTGGGCTTGAAAAAAGCATAGAAGACATGAGAGAATCCTTTTCTGGAGAAATAAAACAACTAAAATCTAACAAGTTGAAGTCAAAAAGGCAATTAATGAGATGGAATAAAAAATGGAACCTCTAGGGGCACCTGGGTGGCTCAGGCATTAAGCAGCTGCCTTCGGCTCAGGTCATGATCCCAGGGTCCTGGGATCGAGCTCCGCATCAGGCTCCCTGCTCCGTGGGAAGACTGCTTCTCCCTCTCCCACTCCCCCTGCTTGTGTTTCCTCTCTCACTGTGTCTCTCTCTGTCAAATTAATAAATAAAATCTTTAAAAAAAATGGAAACTCTAACTGCGAGGATAAATGAGGCAGAAGAGAAATTAGTGATATAGAAGACAAAATGATGGGGAATAATGAAGCTGAGAAAAAGAGAAATAAACAACTACTGGATCCTGAGGGGAGAATTCAAGAGATAAGTGATACCATAAAGTGAAACAATATTAGAATAATTGGGATCCCAGAAGAAGAGGAAAGAAAGAGGGGGGCAAAAGGTATATTGGAGCAAATTATAGTGGAGTACTTCCCTAATCTGGGGAAGGAAACAGGCATCAAAATCCAGGAGGCACAGAGAATCCCCCTCAAAATCAATAAAAATAGGTAAATACTTCAACACATAGTAGTGAAACTTACAAATCTTAGAGACAAAGAGAATACCCTGAAAGCAGCTTGGGGAGAGATCTGTAACCTACAAGGGTAGAAACATTAGATTGGCAGCAGACCTATTCACAGACCTATAAGGCCAGAAAGGACTGGCATGATATATTCAGGGTGCTAAACGAGAAAAATATGCAGTCAAAATACTTTATCTAGCTAGGATGTCATTCAAAATAGGAGTGATAAAAAGCTTCCAGGACAAACAGAAAATAAAAGAATTTGTGATCACCAAAACAGCCCTACAACAAATATTAAAAGGGATCCTCTAAGCAAAGAGAGAGCCCCAAAGTAACATAGACCAGAAAGGAACAGAGACAATACACAATAACAGTCACTTTACAGGTAATACAATGGCACTAAATTCATATCTTTCAATAGTTACTCTGAATGTAAACAGGCTAAATACCCCAATCAAAAGACAAAAGTATCAGATTGGATAAAAAAGCAAGACCCATCAATATGCTCTCTGCAAAAGACTCATTTTAGGCCCAAAGACATCTCCAGATTGAAAGTAATGGAAAACCATTTATCATGCTAATGGATACTGAATCAATTATATCAGACAAATTAGATTTTAAACCAAAGTCTGTAATAAAAGGAGAGGAAGGACACTATATCATAATTAAAGGGTCTATCCAACAAGATCTAACAATTGTAAATATTTATGCTGAACTTGGGAGCAGCCAATTATATAAACCAATTAATAACAAAAAATCAAAGAACCACATCAATAATAATGCAATAATCGTAGGGGACTTTAACACCCCCTGCACTGAAATGGACAGATCATCTAAGCAAAAGATCAACAAGGAAAAAAGGGCTTTGAATGACATACTGGACCAGATGGACTTCACAGAGATGTTCAGCACATTCCATCCTAAAGCAACAGAATACACATTCTTCTAAAGTGCACATGGAACATTCTCCAGAAGAGCTATATCCTGGGTCACAAATCATGTCTCAACCAGTACCAAAAGATTTGGATCATCCCCTGCATATTTTTGGACCACAATCCTTTGAAACTGGAACTCAATCACAAGAGGAAATTTGGAAAGAACTCAAATACATGGAGGCTAAAGTGCATCCTCCTGAAGAATGAATGGATCAATCAGGAAACTAAAGAAGAATTTTTAAATATTCATGGAAAAAAGTGAAAACACAACTATTCAAAATCTTTGGGCTGCAGCAAAGGGGGTCCTAAGAGAGAAGCATATAGCACTACAAGCCTTTCTTGAGAAACAAGAAAGGTCTCAAATACACAACGAAACCTTACACCTAAAGAAGCTGGAGAAAGAACAGCAAATAAAGCCTAAACTTAGCAGCAAAAGAGAAATCATAGACTGGAGCAGAAATCAATGAAATACAAATGAAAAGAACAGTAGAAGAGATCAACAAAACTAGGAGCTGGTCTTTGAAAGAACTAATAAGATTGATAAATCCCTGGCCAGACTTATAAAAAAAAGAAGAGAAAGGACCAAAATAACTAAAATCATGAATGAAAGAGGAGAGATCATGACCAACACTGGAGAAATACAAATTATAAGAACATATTATGAGCAACTATATGCCAACAAATTAGGTAATCTGGAAGAAATGGATGCATTCCTAGAGACTTATAAACTACCAAAACTGAACCAGGAAGAAAGAGAAAACCTGAACAGATCCATAACCAGCAAGGAAATTGAAGCAGTTATCAAAAATCTCCCAAAAAACAAAAGCCCAGGGCCAGATGGCTTCCCATGGCATTCTTCCAAACATTTAAAGAGTTAAAACTGATTCTTCTGAAACTGTTTCAAAAAAGGAAATGGAAAGAAAACTTCCAAACCCTTTCTATGAGGCAAGCATTACCTCAATCCCAAAACCAGACAAAGACCCCACCAAAAAGGAGAATTACTGACCAATATCCCTGATGAACATGGATGCCAAAATTCTCACCAAAATACTACCCAATAGGATCCAACAGTACATTGAAAGGATTATTCACCAGAACCAGGTGGGATTTATTCCTGGGCTGTAATGGTGGTTCAACATCCTCAAATCAATCAATGGGATACCCTACATAAATAAAAGAAGGAACAAGAACTATATGATCCTCTCAATAGATGCAGAAAAAGCATTTGACAAAGTACAGCATCCTTTCTTTATTAAAACTCTTCAGGGGAGCTTGAGTAGTTCAGTTGGTTAAGCATCTGCCTTCAGCTCAGGTCATGATCACAGGGTCCTGGGATTGAGCCCCCATCAGTCTTCCTGCTCAGCTAAGAGTGTGCTTCTCCTTCTCCCTCTGCCTGCCATTCCCTCTCCTTGTTCTCTCTCTCTCTCTCTCTGAATCAGCAAAGAAGAAGTCAAACACTCACTCTTTGCAGATGACATGATAATCTATGTGGAAAACCGAAAGACTCCACCCCAAAATTGCTAGAACTCATACAGGACTTCAGCAAAGTGGCAGGATATAAAATGAATGCACAGAAATCAGTTGCATTTTTATACATCAACAATGAGACAGAAGAAAGAGAAATTAAGGAGTCAATCCCATTTACAATTGCACCCAAAACCATAAGATACCTAGGAATAAACCTAAACAAAGAAGCAAATGATCTGTATCAGAAAACTATAGAATACTCATGAAAGAAATTGAGGAAGCCACAAATAAATAGAAAAACAATCCACACTGATGGATTGTAAGAGCAAATATTGTTAAAATGTCTATGCTACATAGAGCAATCTACACATTCAATGCAATCCTTATCAAAATACCATCCACTTTTTTCAAAGAAATGGAACAAATAATTCTAAAATTTGCATCAAACAAGAAAAAACTCTGAATCGTCAAAGGAATGTTAAAAAAAAAGAAAACCAAAACTGGTGATATCACAATTCTAGACTTCAAGCTCTATTACAAAGCTGTAATTATCAAGACAGTATGCTACGGGCACAAAGACAGACATATAAATCAATGGATCAGAATAGGGAACCCAGAAATGGACTCTCAACTCTATGGTCAACTAGTCTTCGACAATGGAAGAAAGAATATCCAATGAATAAAAGACGGTCTGTTCAACAAAGAGTGTTGTGAAAACTGGACAGCCACATGCAGAAGAATGAAACTGGACCATTTCCTTACACCATACACAAAAATAGACTGGAAATGGATGAAAGACCCAAATGTGAGACAGGAATTCATCAAAATTTTAGAGGAGAACACAGGCAGCAATTCGACTTCGGCCACAGCAACTTCTTGCTAGACACATCTCCAAAGGCAAGGGAAACAAAGGTAAAATTGAACTATTGGGACTTCATCAAGATAAAAAGCTTTTGTACAGCAAAGGAAACAATCGACAAACCAAAAGACATCCGACAGAATGGGAGAAGATATTTGTAAATGACATACCAGATAAAGGGCTAGTATCCAAAATCTATAAAGAACATCTCAAACTCAACACCAAAAGAACAAATAATCCAGTCAAGAGATGGGCAGAAGACACAAACAGACGTTTCCCCAAAGAAGACATCCAAATGGCCAACACGCACATGAAAAAGTGCTCCAGATTACCCAAGGCATCAGGGACATACAAATCAAAACCACAATGAGATACCACCTCATACCAGTCAGAATGGTTAAAATTAACAAGTCAGGAAACAACAGATTTTGGTGAGGATGCAGAGAAAGGAGAACCCTCCTACACTGTTGGTGGGAACGCACGCTGGTGCAGCCACTCTGGAAAACAGTATGGAGGTTCCTCAAAAAGTTGAAAATAGAGCTACCCTTTGACCCAGCAATTGCACTACTGGGTGTTTACCCCAAGGATACAAATGTAGTGATCCGAAGGGGCACCTGCACCCCAATGTTTATAGCAGCAGTGTCCAGAATAGCTGAGATGTTCATCGATAGATGAATGGATAAAGAAAATGTATTATATATATATACAATGGAATATTACTCGGCCATCAAAAAATGAAATCTTGCCCTTTGCAATGACGTTGATGGAACTAGATGGTATTATGCTAAGCATAATAAATCAATCAGAGAAAGACAATTATATGATCTCACTGATATGTGGAATTAAATAATAAGGCAGAGGATCATAGGGGAAGAGAGGAAAAAATGAAACAAGATGAAACCAGAGAAGGAGACAAACCATAAGAGACTCTTAACCTTAGGAAACAAACTGAGGGTTGCTGGAGGGGTGAGGGGAGGAGGGAGGGTAACTGGGTGATGGACATTGACAAGGGTATGTGTTGTAATGAGCACTGGGTATTATATAAGACCAATGAATCGCAGGCCTGTTGCCCTGAAAAAAATAATATATTATATGTTAATTAATTGAATTTAAATAAAAATATTTAAAGTTAGAACCAAAAAAAAAAAAAGAATTTGTATTCTGCAGTGTTTGGAACAAATGTTCTTTATATATCTATTAACTCCTTATGGTCCAATGTGTCATTTTAGGCCAATGTTTTCTTATTGATTTAATGTCTGGATGAACTGTACATTGATGAAAATGTAGTATTAAAATCTCTTATTATTGTATTACTATAATTTCTCCTTCCATCTCTGTTAATATATGATTTAATTGTTTAGGTGCTTCTACATTGAGTGCATAAATATTCATAAATATACACTTTTCTTGAATTGAATCCTTTATCATAACATAATGTCCTTCTGGTTGGTTTTGTAAGTATTTAAACTCCAATTAGTAAACATACAGTGTAATATTAGTTTCAGGTGTACAACTGGGGATTCTACACATACATGCAACACTCGGTGCTCATCACAAGTGCACTTTATCCACATCACTTATTTAACCCAAACCCAACCCACCTCCTTTTTGGTAACCATCAATTTGGTCTCTATAATTGAGTCTGTCTCTTGGTTTGCCTATCACTTTCTTTTTTCCTTGTGCTCCTTTGGTTTGTTTCTTAAATTCCACATATGACTTATTGCACTTAACATAATACTCTCTAGCTCCATCCACGTCATTGTAAATGGCAAGATTGCTTTCTTTTTATGGCTGAGTAATATTCCACTGTATATATACACCACTTCTTCTTTATCCATTCTTCAGTCCATGGACACTGGGGCTGTCTTCATAATTTGACTATTGTAGATAATGCTGCTATAAACATCGAGGTGCATGTATCACTTTGAATTAGTATTTTTGTATTCTTTGGGTAAATACTTAGTAGTGAAATTGCTGATTTTTAGGGTAGCTCTATTTTTAACTTCTTAAGGAAACTCCATAGTGTTTTCCAGAGTGGCTGCACCAGTTTGCATTCCCAACAACAGTGCAAGAGGTTTCTGCTTTCTCCATATCTTCACCAATACCTGTTGTTTCTTATGATGTCCATTTTAGCCATTCTGACAGGTGTGAGGTGACCATCTCCTTGTACTTTTGTTTTATATTTCCCTGATGATGAGTGATGTTGAGCATTTTTCATGTGTCTGTTGGCCATTTGTATGTGTTCCTTGGGAACATGCCTATTTGTGTCTTCTGCCCATTTTTTAAAAAAAATTTATTATGTTATGTTAGTCACCATACAATACATCATTGGTTTCTGATGTGGTGATCCATGATCCATTGTTTTCGTATAACACCCAGTGCTCCATGCAGTACGTGCCCTCCGTAATACCCATCACCAGGCTAACCCATCACCCCTCCCCACTCCTCTCTAAAACCGTGTTTGTTTCTCAGGTCCATAGTCTCTCACGGATCATCTCTCCCTCCACTTCCCCCTCACCCCATTTTTCCCTTCCTTCTTCTAATGTCCTCCATGCTATTCCTTATGTTCCACAAATAAGTGAAACCATATGATAATTGACTTTCTCTGCTTGACTTCTTTCACTTAGCATAATCTCCTCCAGTCCCATCCATGTTGATGTAAAAGTTGGATATTCATCTTTTCTGATGGCTGAGTAATATTCCATTGTATATATGGACCACATCTTCTTGATCCATTCATCTGTTGAAGGGCATCTCGGCTCTTTCCACAGTTTGGCAATTGCGGACATTGCTGCTATGAACATTGGGGTGCATATGGCCCTTCTTCTCACTATATCTGTGTCTTTAGGGTAAATACCCAGGAGTGCAATTGCTGGGTCATAGGGTAGCTCTATTTTTAATTTTTGAGGAACCTCCACGCTGTTCTCCAAAGTGGCTGTACCAACTTGCATTCCCACCAACAGTGTAAGAGGGTTCCCCTTTCTCTACAACCTCTCCAACATTTGTTGTTTCTTGCCCTGTCCATTTTTGCCATTCTAACTGGTGTAAGGTGGGATCTCAGTGTGGTTTTGATTTGGATTTCCCTGATGGCTAATGATGATGAACATTTTTTCATGTGTCTGTCAGCCATTTGTATGTCTTCTTCAGAGAAGTGTCTTTTCATATCTTCTGCCCACTTTTTGACTTTATTATTTGTTTTTTGGGTGCTGAGTTTGAGAAGTTCTTTATAGATCTTGGATACCAGCCCTTTATCTGTAGTGTCATTTGCAAATATCTTCTCCCATTCTATGGGTTGCCTCTTTGTTTTGTTGACTGTTTCCTTTGCTGTGCAGAAGCTTCTTACGTTGATGAGGTCCCAAAAGTTCATTTTTGCTTTTGTTTCACTAGCGTTTGGAGATGTATCTTGAAAGAAGTTGCTGTGGCCGATGTCAAAGGGATTACTGCCTATGTTCTCCTCTAGGATTCTGATGGATTCCTCTCTCACATTGAGGTCTTTCATCCACTTTGAGTTTATCTTTGTGAATGGTGTTAGAGAATGGTCAACTTTCATTCTTCTGCATGGGGCTGTCCAATTTTCCCAGCACCATTTATTGAAGAGACTGTCTTTTTTTCATTGCATGTTTTTTCCTGCTTTGTCAAAGATTATTTGACCATAGAGTTGAGGGTCCATATCTGGGTTCTCTATTCTGTTCCATTGGTCTATATGTCTGTTTTTGTGCCAGTACCATGCTGTCTTGGTGATCACAGCTTTGTAATATAGCTTGAAATCGGGCAACGTGATGCCCCCAGCTTTGTTTTTCTTTGTCAACATTTCCTTGACGATTCAGGGTATTTTCTGATTCCATACAAATTTTAGGATTGTTTGTTTCAGCACTTTGAAAAATGTCATTGGAATTTTGATCGGGATGGCATTGAAGGTATAGATTGCTCTGGGTAGCATAGACATTTTAACAATGTTTATTCTTCTGATCCATAAGCATGGAATATTTTTCCATCTTTTTGTGTCTTCTTCAATTTCTTTCATGAGTGTTTTGTAGTTCCTAGAGTATAGATCCTTTACCTCTTTGGTTAGGTTTATTCCGAGGTATCTGATGGTTTTTGGTACTATTGTAAATGGAATCCTTTCTCTAATTTCTCTTTCTACAGTTGCATTGTTAGTGTAAAAGAAAGCAACTGATTTCTGTGCATTGATTTTGTATCCTGCCACATTATTGAATTGCTGGATGAGTTCTAGTAATTTGGGGGTGGAGTCTTTTGGGTTTTCCACATAAAGTATCATGTCGTCTGTGAAAAGAGAGAGTTTGACTTCTTCTTTGCCAATTTGAATACATTTTATTTCTTTTTGATGTCTGATTACTATTGCTGGGCCTTCTAGTACTATGGTGAACAATAGTGGCGAGAGTAGGCATCCATGACTTGTTCCTGATCTTAAGGGAAAGGCTCTCAGCTTTTCCCCATTGAGGATGATATTCGCTGTGGGTTTTTCATAGATGGATTTTATGAACTTGAGGAATGTTCCCTCTATCCCTATACTCTGAAGAGTTTTCATCAGGAAAGGATGTTGCATTTTGTCAAATGCTTTTTCTGCATCAATATAGAGGACCATATGGTTCTTCTTCCTCCTCTTATTAATGTGTTCTATCACATTGATTGATTTGCGAATGTTGAACCACCCTTGCATCCCGGGGATAAATCCCACTTGGTCGTGGTGGATGATCCTTTTAATGTATTGTTGGATCCTATTAGCTAGGATTTTGTTGAGAATTTTGGAATCCATATTCATCAGGGATATGGGTCTGAAATTCTCCTTTTTGATTGGGTCTTTGCCTGCTTTGGGGATTAAGGTAATGCTGGCCTCATAGAATGAGTTTGGAAGTTTTCCTTCTGTTTCTATTTTTTGAAACAGCTTCAGGAAAATAGGTATTATTTCTTCTTTGAATGTTTGGTAGAATTCCCCAGGGAATCCATCAGGCCCTGGACTCTTGTTTTGGGGGAGGTTTTTGATCACTGCTTCAATCTTGTTACTGGTTATTGGCCTATTCAGGTTGTCGATTTCTTCCTGTTTCAGTCTCGGCAGCTTATAGGTTTCCAGGAAGGCCTCCATTTCATCCAGATTGCTCAGTTTATTGGCATATAGTTGTTGATAATAATTTCTAAGAATTGTTTCTATTTCCTTGGTGTTAGTCATGATCTCTCCCCTCTCATTCATAATTTTATTAATTTGGGTCCTTTCTCTTTTCTTTTGGATAAGTCTGACCAGTGGTTTATCGATCTTATTAATTCTTTCAAAGAACCAACTTCTAGTTTCGTTGATCTGATCAATGTGTTTCTGGTTTCTAATTCATTGATCTCTGCTCTAATCTTAATTATTACTCTTCTAATGCATGGCTTAGTCATCGTTTGTTGCTTTTTCTCTAGTTCTTTAAGGTGTAGAGTTAGTTGGTGAATTCGGGATTTTTCTATTTTTTCGAGTGAAGCTTGGATGGCTATGTATTTCCCCGTTCGGACTGCCTTTGCAGTATCCCATAGGTTTTGGACCGACGTGTTTTTGTTCTCATTGATTTCCATGAATTCTTTAAGTTCTTCTTTGATTTCCTGGTTGACCCAAACATTGTTGAGCAGAGTGGTCTTTAGCTTCCAAGTGTTTGAATTTCTGCCAAATTTTTTCTTGTGATTGAGTTCCAGTTTTAGAACATTGTGGTCTGAGAATATGCAGGGAATAATCTCAATCTTTGGGTATCGGTTGAGACCTGATTTGTGACCCAGTATGTGGTCTATTCTGGAGAAAGTTCCATGTGCACTCGAGAAGAATGAGTATTCTGTTGTTTTAGGGTGGAACGTTCTGTAAATCTCTATGAGGTCCATCTGGTCCAGTGTTTCATTCAAAGCTCTTGTTTCCTTGTTGATTTTCTGCTTAGATAATCTGTCCATTGCTGAGAGTGGAGTACTGAGGTCTCCTACAATTAACATATTGTTATCAGTATGACTCTTTATTTTAATTAACAGTTGGCTTATGTAGATGGCTGTTCCCATGTTGGGGGCATAGATATTTACAATTGTTAGATCTTCTTCTTGGATAGACACTTTAAGAATGATATAGTGTCCTTCTGTGTCTCTAACTGCGTCTTTAGTTTAAAATCTAATTTGTCTGATATAAGAATTGCTACCCCAGCTCTCTTTTGAGGTCCACTGGCATGGAAGATGGATCTCCATCCCTTCACTTTCAGTCTGGATATATCTTTAGGTTCAAAATGAGTCTCTTGTTGACAGCATATGGATGGGTCCTGTCTTTTTATCCAATCTGCAACCTTGTGCCTTTTTATGGGAGCTTTTAGGCCATTCACGTTGAGAGTGATTATTGAAAGATATGAATTAATTGTCATCATGTTGCCTGTGAAGACGTTGTTTTTATAGATTGTCCCTGTAAATTTCTGTTGTAGATCACTCTCGGGGTCTTTCTCCTTTTATAGAACCCCCCTTAATATTTCTTGCAGGGCCGGCTTAATGGTCACATATTCTTTCAGTTTCTGCCAGCCTTGGAAGCTCTGCATCTCTTCATCCATTCTAAATGACAGCCTTGTCGGGTAAAGTATTCTTGGCTGCATGTTCTGCTCATTTAGTACCCTGAATATGTCTTGTCAGGCCTTTCTGGCTTGCCAGGTCTCTGTGGATAGGTCTGACATTATTCTGATGTTCTTCCCTCTGTACGTAAGGAATCTTTTCCCCCTAACTGCCCTTAAGATGGTTTCCTTGGTTCTAAGATTTGCAGGTTTTATTATTACATGCCGGTGTGTTGGCCTGTTTTCCTTGATCTTAGGAAGGGTCCTCTCTGCCTCTAGGACTGAACAAACCTAGAATGAAACAAACCTAGAATGTTTGTTTCATTCCCCGGATTAGGGAAGTTCTCAGCTGCGATTTGCTCAAATACATCTTCTAGTCCTCTCTCTCTCTCCATTCCCTCTGGGATTCCAAGTATTCTTACATTGGAAAGCTTCATGGTGTCACTTATTTCTGATTTTATTTTCATGGATTCTGAGTTGTTTTTCCCTCATCTCCTCTTTTCCCTTTTATTTTATTCTATTGTCTTCCAGATTGCTTATTTGCTTTTCTACCTCTGTTACCCTAGCTGTTAGATTATCTAGATTGGGTTGGATCTCATTGATAGCATTTTTAAGTTCTACCAATTCAGCTTTCATTTCTGCCCTTAGAGACTACGTTGCCATTAATTGATTTCTCCATTCTAGCCATTGTCTTCACAATGCTAGCCTGAATTCCATCTCTGACATCTTGGTTATATCTGCATCCATTTGTAGATCTGCAGCCTAAGTCGTAATCTCTGAGTCTTTTCTGTTTTGGGGGCTCCTCCTCCTAGTCATTCTGTTGATGGGTGTTTTAGGGAATGTATAGAGTCCAAATTATTGACCAGAACTGAAGCAAGATGCTCCTTTTTTCTTGGGACCTTAGGGTTGCTGGCTTCTTGTTTTCCCAGCCTGTCTTCTGAGGGAGGGGCCTGCTGTGCTGTTACTCAGGCAACCCTGTTTGGGCAGTGTTGCCCTGTCTCCATGTGGTGGGGGATGGGCTCAGTGGGAATCAGTTTTGGGGGTTTGTTCTCTGGCGGCTTTCCCTGGTGGCTTTCTGCATCTCTTCCGTGAGTCAGAGCAGAAGAGACCGTTTCCAACCCTCTGCCTCAGAGCAGAGAGATCACAATCTGTTCTTCAGTGCACTCTCCAGGCCACTCCGTCTCAGTTTCTGTCCGTGCTGCTGTAAACTGCAGAGTCCTAGGTTGTGCGCCCCTCTGCAGTGCTCCCAGTCCTGCCTCCAGGTCGGAGCATGTCTCTGCTCTTTGTGTCTCTAAAACCGCCAGCCGCTCCCAGTTCGTGCGCGCATGACCCCGCCGCTCCGTGTTTCCGCCCCGGGGGGCTGCCCTAAAGTCCTTTCCCCACCAATACCAGTCTGCGAGTCTGTGCCCCGTCCGCAGCGCTCGAGGCTGTCACTCACTGGCGGTGTAGGATCCCCATGGCCAGGCACACTCCAGCTGCCGTTCATCCTCTGATATCTGCCTGCAGAATCATGGGTCCTTGATTGGTACCTCAAAACCGACCACCTGTGATATTCTGTTTGTAGAGATCCAGATCTTCTTACATCTCAGGCTGGTTTCATGGGTGCTCAGAGTGGTCTGGTAGATATCCAGCTCAATTCCGGGGACCAGTTGAAATAGGGTCCCCTACTCCTATGCCATCTTCCCCCCTCTCCTGCCCATTTTTAGTTTTCACTAAAACTAAAGTGAAATAAAGTTTCACAAGTATTCACTTGTTGGTCTTGGTTTTTATAAGTTCTCTATAATTTGGATACTAACCCTTTATCTGATATGTCATTTGCAACTATCTTCTCCCATTCTGTAGGTTGCATTTTAGTTTTCTTGGTTGTTTCCTTTGCTGTGCAGAACCTTTTTATTTGGATAAATTCCCAATAGCTTATTTTTGTTTTTGTTTCCCTTGCCTCAGGAGACATATCTAAAAAGGAGTTACTATGACTGAAGTCAAAGGGATTACTGCCTGTGTTCTTCTCTAGGATTTTTAAGGTTTCCTATCTCATATTTAGGTCTTTCATTAATTTTGAATTTATTTTTGTATGTGGTGTAAGAAAGTGGTCCAGTTTCATTCTTCTGCATGGTGCTGTCCGATTTTCCCAACACTATTTGTTGAAGAGACTGTCCTTTATCCATTGGACATTCTTTCATGTTTTATTGAAGATTAATTGATAGTATGGTTGTGGGTTTTCTATTCTGTTCTATTTTTTTAAAGATTCCATTTATTTATTTTAGAGAGAGAGGCACAGTGAGAGAGGGAACACCAGCAGGGGAAGTGGGAGAGGGAGAAGCAGGCTTCCCACTGAGCATGGAGCCCGATATGGGGCTCAGTCCCAGGACCCTGGGATCATGACCTAAGCCAAAATCAGACACTTAATGACTGAGCCACCCAGGTCCCCGTATTCTGTTCTATTAATCTATGTGTGTGTTTTTGTGACAGTACCATACTGTCTTGATCATTATAGCTTTGAAATATAACTTGAAGTCTGGAATTGTGATGTCTACAGGTTTGCTTTTCTTTTTCAAGGTCGTTTTGTTTATTCAGGGTCCTTTGTCATCCCATACAGATTTTAGGATGGTTTGTTCCATCTCTGTGAAAAATGCTGGTGGTATTTTGATAAGAATTGCATTAAACGTATAGATAGCATTGGGTAGTATCGACATTTTAACAATATTTATTCTTTCAATCCATCAGCATCAAATGTCTTTCCATTTCTGCTTGACTTATTTCACTCAGCATAATCCCCTCCAGTTCCATCCAGCAGATAAAGACAATTATCATATGGTTTCACTCATATGTGGAACATAAGTAATAGCACAGAGGACCATAGGGGAAGGGAGGGAAAACTGAAGGGGCATGGGAAATCAGAGAGGGAGATGAACCATGAGAGACTATGGACTCTGGGAAACAAACTGAGGGTTTTGGAGGGACTGGGATGGGGGATGGAGTAATAGGGTGATGGGTATTGAGGAGGGCACGTGTTGTGAAGAGCACTGGGTGTTATACACAACTAATGAATCATTGAACACTACATCAAAATCTAATGATACAGTGACTAACAACATAATAAAAAAATCTATTTCTTTTTGTTATCTTCAATTTCTTTCATCAGTGTTTCATAATTTTCAGAGTACAGCTCTTTCACTTCTTTGATTAGATTTGTTCCTAGGTACCTCATGGTTTTGGTGCAATTGTAAATGGGATTGATTCCTTAATTTCCCTTTCTGCTGCTTCATTATTGTGGTATAGAAATGCAACAGATTTCTGTATTCAATTTTGTATCCTGTGATTTTATTGAATTCATGCATTAGTTCTAGCAATTGTTTGGTGAAGTCTTTGGGTTCTATATAGAATATCATGTCATCTGCAAATAGTGACAGTTTTACTTCTTCCTTGCTGATGTGGATGCCTTTTATTTCTTTTTGTTGTCTGATTGTTGTGGCCAGGACTTCCAGTACTGTGTTAAATAACCATGGTGAGAGTGGACATCCCCATCCTATTTTTCCCTATTGAGGATGATATTAGCTGTGGGTTTTTAATATTTGGCCTTAATGGTATTGAGGTATGGTCCCTCTAAACCTACTTTGTTGAGGGTTTTTTTTTTTTTTTAATCATGAATGGATGTTGTACTTTGTCAAGTGCTTTTCTGCATCTATTGAAATGGTCATATGGTTCCTATCCTTTCTTTTATTAAAGTGGTGTATCTCATTGATGGATTTGTGAATATTGAATCACCCTTGCAACCCAGAATAAATTCGACTTGATTGTGGTGAATAATTCCTTTAATTTATTGTTGGATTCGGTTTGCTAGAATTTTATTGAGAATTTTTGTATCCATGTTCATCAGGGATTTTGGCCTGTAGCTCTCTTTTTTTGTCACTAGAAGTTCAATGTTCTATCCATTGCACCACAGAGCCACCTTGTAGTTCTCTTTTTTTAGGGAGTCTTTATCTGGTTCTGGTATTGGGGTAATTTTGGCTTCAGAGAAGGAATTTGGAAGTTTTCCTTCCTTCTCCATTTTTTTTTTTAAATAGTTTGACTCTTCTTTAAATGTTTGGTAGAATTTGCCTGTGAAGACATCTGGCCCTGGACTTTTGTTCGTTGGGAGGATTTTGATTATGGATTCAATTTCTTTGCTGGTTGTTGGTCTGTTTGCATTTTGTATTTCTTCCTGTTTTAGTTTTGGTAGTTTATATGTTTCTAAGAATTTATCCATTTCTTCCAGATTGTCCAATTTGCTGGCCTATAGTTTTCCATAATATTCTCTTAAAACTGTATTTCTGTGGTGTTGGTTGTTATTTCTCTTCTCTCCATTGTCATTTTATTTTTTAGGTCTTTTCTCTGTTCTTTTTGATAAGTTTGGCTTAGAGGTTTATCAGTTTTATTAATTGGTTTCAGTGGTTCATTCTATTGTTTTTGTTGTTTTGTATTTTGATTTTTTTGTTTCTATAGCATTTATTTCTGCTCTAATTTTTATTATTCCTTCATTCTGGTAGCTTTAGGTTTCATTCATTTTTCTTTTTCTAGCTTCTTTAGGTGTAACGTAGGGTTATTTGAGATTTCTCTCGCTTTTTGAGGTAGGCCTACATTGCTATATACCTCCTTGTTAGGACTGCTTTTGATGCATCCCAAAGGTTTTGGACTGTTGTGTTTTCATTTTCATTTATTTCCAAGTATTTTAAAAAAAAAATCTTCTTTGATTTCCTGGTTGACCCATTCGTTATTTAGTAGCATGTTCTTTAACCTCCATGTGTTTATGGTCTTTACAGAATTCTTGTGGTAGACTTCTAGTGTCATAGCATTGTGGTCAGAAATTTGCATGGTATGATTTCAATATTTTGTATTCCATGTGTACTTAAAAGAATGTGTATTCTGCTGTCTTAATATGGAATGTTCTGGATATATCTGTCAATCTATCTTGTCCAGTGTGTTAGTCAAAACCATTGTTTCCTTGTTGATTTTCTGTTTAGATGATCTGTCCACTGATAAAAGTGAGGTGTTAAAATCCTCTACTGTCATTATGTTATTACCAATGAGTTCGTATTTGTTTGTTTTTTGTTTTATATATTTGTGTGCTCCCATGTTGGGTGCATAAATATTTTCAATTTTTATATCTTTTTGTTGGATTGTCTCCTTTATTATGATATAGTGCCTTTATTTGTCTCTTGTTAGAATCTTTGTTTTAAAATCTAGTTTATCTGATATAAGTATTGCTACTCCAGCTTCCTTTTCCACATCCATTTGCATAAGTGTTTCTCTATCCCCTCACACTTTCAATCTGCAAGTGTCTTTATGTCTATATGAGTCTCTCACATGCAGCATAAAGATGGGTCTTTTTTTTTTTAAATATATTTTATAACTCTAGTATTTTGATTGGAGCATTTAGTCCATTTACATTCAGAGTAATTGCATAATTACTGATAGATGTGTATTTATTGCCACTGTATTACTTATTTTGCCATTGTTTCTGGAAATTTTCTCTGTTCCTTTCTTGTCTTTGTCATTTTTGGTCTTTCCTTTCTCCTGAATGAGTCTCCTTTAACATTTCTTGCAGGTCTGGTTTAGTGTTAGGAACTCCTTTAGTTTCTGTTTGCCTGGGAAACTCTTTGTCTCTCCTATTCTAAATGATAGCTGTGCTGGATAGAGAATTCTTGGCTGCAGATATTTTCCATTCACCACATAGAATAATCATGTCACTCCCCTCTGGCTTACCATGTTTCTGTTGAGAAATCTGCAGGTAGACTTATGGATCTTCCTTTGTAAGTTAAGGACTTGTTTGGTCCTCTTAAGAATTTTTCTTTATCACTATACTTTGCAAATTTAATTACAATATGTCTTGGTGTTGGCCTGCTTTTGTTGATTTTGATAGGAGTTTTATGTGCATTTTGGATCTGGTTGTCTATTTCTTTCTCCAGATTAGGGAAGTTTTCAGCTATTATTTTCTCAGATAAATTTTCTGCCTCCTTTTTTCTCTCTTCTTCCTCTGGTACTCCTATAATCCAAATGTTATTGTTTGAAGGAGTCACTGAGTTCCCTGAGTCTATTCTCTTGTTCCATAATTCTTCTTTCATTCTTGTTCTTTAATTCTTCTTCTTTTGTTCAGCTTCTTTCTTTTCCATCATTTTGTCTTCTATATCACTAATTCATTCTTCTGTTTCTTCCAATCTCATTTATTGTATTTTTCTTTTCTGACTTATCATTTTTTAGCTCTTTTATCTCTGTGGTAAGAGTCTCTCTGATGTCTTCCATTTTTTTTCAAGCCCAGTGAGCATCCTCTGATTGTTGCTTTAAAATCTCTATCAAGCCTGTTACTTATATCTATTTTGCTTAGATCTTTGGCCATTGACTTATCTTGTTCTTTCACTTAGGATGATTTCCTCCATCTTGGCATGTTGTCAAGTCTCATCTTTCTTCTCTGTGTTAGAAAATCTAGTTATGTCTCCTGCTCCTAAAAGTAATGGTCTTATGAAGAAGAGGTCATGTAGTGCCCAGGGCCTGGCACTTCAGGAGTGTCTCTGGTATGTGCTGCATGTGCTCTGCTGTTGTGTTTTGGCTGCTCTATCCTTCAGGCCAGTTGTCTGCAGAAGCTCTCCTTGGCTGCTATGGGCTGTACTTGGTCTTGGCCAGAATTTGGTGAGTTTTAACTATCTGTGCTCTGGTCTGTTGGTGAAATGAGACCTTATACTACTTCCACTAAAACTCAAACCCTGCAGCACTTTCTTGTTTGGAGATATGGTGTGGGCAGAGATTTCTGGTTGTCTTTTGGGGAAGGTGCCTGCTGTGCTGAGGCTGAGGCAAGCTTGACTGAAAAGTGTAGTCCCACTGAGGGCAGGGGAGTCAGGCTTGCACAAGTAAATTAGGCAGCCTGTGTTGGTACTGCACCACTTCCTGCTGGTGGACCTGTGTTTAAGCTGAGGGGCAGGGCTGGGAAAAGGCCCTGGTCAGCTCTTTTGTCCCCAGAGCAGTTTCTCCATGAGCACTGCCTCTCAGGGTTGGGCTCCAAAAAGAGCAAATAATCTTTCCCCTGTGTACCCTGCAGTCTTCAGATCATGTCATCTGCCCCTGCATTGTTTGCCTGCCTTCTCTCTGGGAGCAGGGCAGTGCCCTCCAGGCTCTATGCCAGCCAAGCACGCTGACCTTTAAAACTCTAGGCTTTAAGCCCCATTCATTGCAAGCAATCACAAAAATCAGACCCTCTTGTTTTTCCAGCCAATGTCTTTGGGAAATATTCTCATTATGCATTCCTCTATGTGCTATGCTCTCTTTCACCCTTGTCTGTGACCATGGCTCCCTCCCCTGGCAACCTCCATGATCTGTTTCTTCCCTAAACCACCTCTCCACACTTCCTACCTTCTTTGGTCTGACCTCTTGTCTCCCTTTAGTTGTGGGTTTGTTCTGTCAGTCCTCAGGTTGATTTCTGGGGTATTTAGGATGATTTGATAGTTATCTAGTTGTGTTCATGGGATGAGACAAGCCCAGGGTTCTCCTACTCTGCAGCCATCCTCTCTCAATCTGCTCTTCTTATTTTTTGCTAGTCTTTCAGTCTGTTTTGTATAATCTCAGTTTTGGTACTATAGCTTTGTTTCTCATTTCCATTTGCATGGAATATCTTTTCATTCTTTCACTTTCTGTTTGTTTGTTGTTATATCTGACATGAATCTCTTGTAGGCAGCATATATATTGGTCTTTTTAGGAAAAAATCCATTTAGGTGCCCTAAGTCTTTTGATTGGAGTGTTTCATCCATTTACATTTAAAGTAATTATTGATAGATATATATTTGATGTCATTTTGTTTATTGTTTTCTGTATTTTTTATTTTTAGTAATTTTCTTTTTCTCTATTCTATTAGTCTTTTTACTTGTTTGAGGGGTTTTAGTGTTTTGTTCGGTTTCCTTTCTCTTTATTATTTGTTAATCTCTTGTGGGTTTTTGGCTTGTAATTACCATGTGAGATATCTATATCTATATCATCTACATCTATATCTATCTATCTGTGTATTTTATGCTGATAGTCTCTTAATTTGAATGCATTCTAAAAGCACTAAATATTTACTACTCCTTCATGTTTTATGTTTCTGACATCATATTTTATATTAAATTGTTTTTTTTTTTCCTTAGGGGCGCCTGGGTGGCTCAGTCAGGTAAGCATCTGCCTTCGGCTCAGGTTAATATCTCAGGGTCACGGGATTGAGCCCTGCATCAGGCTCCCTGCTGAGCACAGAGTCTGCTTCTCCCTCTCCCTCTGTCCCTCCCCCATTCTTATGCTTGCTCACTCTCTCTCTCTCTCTCTCAAATAAATAATAATCTTAACATTTTTTCTTAATTATTGTATTTATAGTTGATTTTACTATTTTTGTCTCTTGACAGTCATACTAGCTTTTTAAGTTGTTGATCCTATGCTTTTACTATATATTTTTTTTTCACAAGTGAGATGTTTTTCCTTCATATGTTTTCTCATTTCTAGTTTGGCCTCTTATTTTCCTCTTAAAGAAGACCCCTTAACATTTCTTGTAAGGCCAGTTTAGTGTGGATGATCTCTTCCTGTTTTGCTTGTCTTGGAAACTCTCTCTCCTTCAAATTTGAATGATAATCTTGCCAGGTGGAGAATTGTTGGTTTTATTTTATTTTTTCCCTTTTAGCACTTTAAATATATTGTGCCATTCTTTCTGGCCTGCAAAGTTTCTGCTGAAAAATCAGTTACTAGTCTTATGGGATTTCACTTGTATGTGACTCTTTTTTTCTCTTGCTGCTTTTTAGATTCTTTCTTTATCTTAACTTTTGCCATTTTAATGATAATATTTCTTGGTGCGGCTCTCTTTCAGTCATCTTATTTGAAATTCTCTGTGCTTCCCAGATCTGGATTTCTGTTTTCTTTTCTAGGTTTGAGAAGTTTTCAGGTAATATTTTTTCAACTAAGTTTTCTGTTCCCTTCTCTTCTCCTTCTGGGACCCCTATAATGTGTGCTTGGTATTGCCCAGAGGTCCCTTAACTTATTTATATTTTTTTAGATTCTTTTTTTTTTGCTTGTTTTTGTTTTGATTGGTTGATTTCCACTATTCTGTCTTTCAGATTCTTCATCTGTTTTTTTGTATCAAGTCTGTTGTTGATTTCCTCTAGGGTATTTTTTAATTTCATTTCTTATTTGTTCTTTATTATATTTTCTAACTCTGTAATCATTGTGTTCCTCCATTTTTCTCCCAAGTTTGGTAAACATCTTTTTGACCATTACTTTGAACTTTTCATCAGGTAAATGAGTTTCTGTGTTTCATTAGTTTGTTTGTTTTTCTTGCAGTTTTGTCTTGTTATTTGAATTAGAACATATTACTCTGTCTTTTGATTTCGTTTTATTTTCTGTGCTTGTTTCTATGAATTAAGTGAAATAGTTTCCTTCCCCAGCCTTGGAAAAGTTGCCTTGTATAGGAGTGTTTTCTTTGTAGAATGTGGGTGCTTTGTGGCTTTTGTAGGCTAGCTAGAGGTGGAGTGAGTGTGGGCTTGGGAGATCTCAGGATGCATTGTGTTGGGGCTGCTTTAGAGAGATGACTGGAGATGGATTTGGCATGAACCTGAGGTTCATGTGGCACCCTTCACTAGGTCTGCCTTGTTGGGTTGCCTGGAGCTGGAGTGGGCATGAACTCGAGATTCTGAGGCACTCTACACTGGTGTTGTTCTGGACAGACAGGTGGAGCCAGAGTGGGTGTGGGCCAGGGGGTTCCCTGGTGCAATGCCCTGGAGCTGTTTTGGTGGGACAGCAAGAGTGGGCATTGGTCAGAGGATCCTGGGCACAGTTTCCCAGGACCACCTTAATGGGTCAGCTGGAGCTGAAGACATACCCAGGGTATCTCCAAGCATACCAGCCACTTTGGGGTTACCTTAGAAAAGTATTTGGATCGGGAGTGGGTGCAGGCCAGGAATTTCCAGGGCTCTAGTGGGTGCAGGTTGAGGGTATCCAGAAGTGTGTCATGTCAGGGCCGCCCTGGTGGGATGGCTGAGCTGGAATAGTTACAGGATGGTGTATTCCCAGTACATGTTGTTCCGGGGTTACCATGGTAGATTAGCTTGGTTGGATGGAGGCTGGTGGGAGGTGGATTGCTGGATCATGCCATGCTGGGGCCACCTTCGCTGGATGACAATTTGGTTAGGCATGGGGGGGCTGGGTCACACTGTACTGGGGCTGCCTTGGAGGGATAGCTGAACGTGGTGGTTTTTAAGGGTCTGGGACATCCTGGAGTGGCCCCAGCAGGTTGATGAGAGTGCCTGGACCCTGCTCCTATCTGCACTATCAAGGTGAAAAGGGAACATCAAAAAAAAAATGGCGCTGCTCACCATCACTAATCATCAGGGAAATGGAAATCAAAACCACAATGGGATATCACCTTACACCTGTCAGAATGTTAAGAATCAAAAGGACTAGAAATAACGTCTTTGTGAGGATGCAGAGAAAAAGGAATACTATTGCACTGTTTGTGGGGATGCAAATTGTTGCAGTCACTGTGGAAAACACTGTGGAGGTTCCTTAGCCATTAAACAAATGAGATCTTGCCATTTGCAACAACATGGATGGACCTAGAGGATATATATAATGCTGTGTGAAATAAGTCAGTCAAAGACAAATACCATTTAATTTCACTCATGTGGAATTAAAAAAAAAAGATAAATTTAAAAAAAAGATAGACTTTTAAATATAGAGAACAAACTGGTGGTTGCCAGAGAGGAGGTGGGTGGGGTTTAGATAAAGGATATTAAGAAGTACAAGCTTCCAATTACAAAATAAATGAGTCACAGAGATGAAAACTACAGCATTGGGAATATAGTCAACAAGATGGTAATAACATTGGTGACAGATGGTGACTACACTTATTGTGGTGAGCACTGAGTAATGTATAGAATTGTTTAATCATTATGTTGTACACTTGAAACTAATATAACACTGTATAATAATTATACTTCAATTTTTAAAAATATATTGCTCAACTGGTGCAGCAACTCTGGAAGACAGTATGGAGGTTCCTCAAAAAGTTAAAAATAGAGCTAGCTTATGTCCCAGCAATTGCACTACTAGGTATTTATCCAAAGGATACAAACATAGTGATTTGAAGGGGCACATGCACCCTAATGTTTATAGCAGCGATGTCCACAGTAACCAAAATATGGAATGGGCCCAGATGTCCATGGACAGATGAATGGATAAAAAATAAGTTTATATATATATATATATATATATATATATATATATATATATATATAT
>NC_058419.1:74982024-75003625 GCF_002201575.2 Neomonachus schauinslandi | reverse complement strand
TATATATATATATATATATATATATATATATATATATATATATATATAAACTTATTTTATATATAAACTTATATATATATATATATATATATATGGAATATATATATATAGTGGAATATTACTCAGCCATTATAAAGAATGAAATCTGGCCATTTGCAATGACATGGGTGGAACTAGAGGGTATTATGCTAAGTCAGTCAGAGAAAGACAAATACCATATGATTTCACTCATATGTGGAATTTAAGAAACAAAACAGATGAACATAGGGGAAGGGAAGGAAAAATAAAATAAGATGAAAACAGGCATAGAGGGAACCATAAAAGATGCTGAACTCTAGGGAATAAACTGAGGGTTGCTGAAGGGGAGGTGGTTGGGGGGAAGGGATAACTCGGTGATGGTCATTAAGGAGGGCACTTGATGTAATGAGCACTGGGTGTTATATGCAACTGATGAACCACTAAATTCTACCCCTGAAACTAATAATACAGTATATGTTAAATAAATTGAATTTAAATAAAGAATTTAAAAAAAAATGGTGCTCACCAGTGCCTTTGACCTTGGAATTTCAGCAGTTCCCTGCTTGTTTGGGGATGCCCTAGGCTTAGTAAATGGATTTCCTTCACTTTTATTCTAGTTGCCCTTTATTTTTTTTTTAATTTTATTTATTTATTTGACAGATAGAGAGACAGCGAGAGAGGGAACACAAGCAGGGAGAGTGGGGGAGGGAGAAGCAGGCTCCCCGCTGAGCAGAGAGCCTGATTTGGGGCTCGGTCCCAGGACTCTGGGATCATGACCTAAGCTGAAAGGCAGCCATTAACTGACTAAGCCACCCAGGTGCCTCTCTAGTTGCCCTTTAAGCCACTGTTTTTGCACTGTGCTTCAGTGCAAGCAAGTCTTTGAATAGGGCCCTCAGAGATATCCCTCCCTACGCACTGCAGGTCATTGCACTGTGGGTGAAGTTCCTGTCATTACTATCTCCATCTCTCCTACTTTTCTCTTTGTGGTCCCTCTATTCATTTTTTGTTTAGAAGCTGTCCAATCAGCTGTCCAATCAGTTATTTTTCATGAGGAATTGCTCTATATTAAAATGTATATTCATTGTGTCCACGGGAATAGGTGAACTCAGTATCTTTCTATGCCACTAACTTGGACTCTTTCATTTTTAAAACTCATTTTTTTTTTCTTTTTGCTGCTCTGTCTGGATGAGTTCCATTGCTTTGTCTTTCAGCTCACTGATTTGTTCTTCTGTTTCATCCAGTCTTCTGTTGAACTCCTCTAGTGTATTTTTCAATTTAATTATTGTATTCTTCAGCTCTGTGACTTCTGTTTGGTACTTTCTTATATTTTCTATTTCTTTGGTGAAGTTCTTATTGTGTCTATCCATTCTTCTCTCAAGTTTGGGGTGCATCTTCATGACCACTACACTGAACTTTTAAATTACTTATTTCCATTTTATATAGGTCTTTTTCTGAGGTTTTGTCTCATTGTTTCATTTCAAACATACTCCTTTTTTCCCTCATTTTGCCTGTTTGTCTGTGTTTGTTTCTATGTATTAGGTGAAATAGCTACCTCTCTTAGTCTTACATAAGTGGCTTTCTGTAGGAAATGATTTGTGAGTCCCAGAAGTGCATTTCCCTCTGGTTGCTAGACTTAGGGGCATATACTCAAGGGGCATTCCTTATGTTGGCTGCACGCATTTGCTGGCTGTGGTGGGGTCATGTCTGTGGTGCAGGGGAGTGAAGGGCTCACTCTGGCTGTGGCATGGCTGCAGTTTAGGGGATATAGGATGTTTACCTCGCTAGCAGTAGTGTGACTGCAGCATGGAGAGGGTGTGAGACACTCACTTGGTGGCTGTGGCACAGCTGTGGCATGGGTGGATGGGGCTTGCCCAGTGGCACTAGCATGTTAGAGAGAGATTGCCAGAATGGTGCCTGCTAGCCCCAGAATTAGCCAGGTAGAATGAGATCTCAAAAAATGGCATTCACCAACATTTCTTTTTCTGGTGAGAGTCCCAACAGGTTCCTGCCCATGTTAAGATTAGTAAGTGGGTCTTCTTCACATATGTTCTTGGCACTTTTCAAACTACTGCTTTTGTTCTGGGTTCTGGAATGAGTGAGACTGCATGTGAACTCTAAGAACAGGTTCTTCATTCCCTACAGTACTATGGTTCTCCTGGGACATATTCTTATTAGTTTCTAGAGCCAAACATTTTTTGGGACTGTCTTTCTAGTGCAGAATCCAAGGGTTGTGGTGCCTGATGTCGGGGAACAAAATCCCTTGCTCCTCAGGGAAAAGTTCCATGTTTTTAAGATTATGCCTAATTGTAGGTTGTCACATTTTGGGTGGAGCTTGTGACAAGAGTATGCCTCTGCCCCTCCTACCTGTCTTGATGCAACCCTTTTATTTTTTGTTGTGGAGGTGCTGTTTATCTAGTTTCCAGGACTTTTTCAGATGAATTATTTTGTATGTACCTGTAGATTTGTTTTGTCCGGGGCGGGGAGGTGAATTAAGGATCTTCCTATATTACCATCTTGTCTCAGTTTATCCATAGGGTTTTAAGGCTACTAAGCTCTGTTGCAGGTTTTAGGACACCAGTCTAGGAATGCACACTGTAGACAGAGTTCTGTGGCCACCCTCAGCCTTTGCACCCTGAGATATTCCCAGGAAACCCCTCCTTGGCTGGGATACTGCCTTTCATCACCAAGTCCCACTTTGAATTAATGAAACAGTGACAGAATTAAGAGTAGGATCCAGGTCTTTCATTCAGAGGCTCCTTATGAGTTGAGAGACAAATTTTGTTATTAGCCTGTTTTCTTTAACTTGGGTATCTATAATGAATGCAGAGATGCCCATCTACAACTCCAACTTTTGCAGTGGTTTTACCAGGTAGTCCAGCACTTTGCCTGGTACAGGTGCTCAGCTAAGTCTACTGAATAATAACAAGCTGCATCTGGGACAGAGCAGCAAGGTAATGTCCATGGTAGATGAAGGCAAGCTTTGGACCCTCTTCCCTGTGGCCTGATCTCTCGGGAACACTTGGAGAAATGAAAGTGTGTTTGTTGTTTGGTTTAGAAAGTGATCCTTAAAGGGAAGGAAAAGAGTATGTATCATTGAAGGTGTGTGCAGCTGAGGAAATGTCAATAGGAACACTTTAGGGGCATGCATACAGGCATAGAGACCAACACATGTCTCCTCAATAGGGTCTTATGGAATCTGAGGAAGGGAGACACTTTTGAAGATTCTACATGGTGAAAATAAGAGGACCTTTATTTTAAAGCTTAGAATATAAACCAAGCAAGGACTTTTTTGTGTTTTGTTTACTGCTATGTCCCCAGCACCTAGAACAATATCTGGCACATACTAGGTGCTCAATAAACATTTGCTGAACAAATGAATGAATTTTAGATGTGGAAACTGAAGGACAGATTTACCCAAAGCATACAATGAAAGAATTGGGGGGGGCTGGTGGTTATGAGACCGTAGGCCTCCACTGTACTAACTTAAAGTCCCTTCAAGTCCCCCTTGATAACCTGACACAATTCTCCCACCCCCCTTTTTAATGTATTTTTTATTATGTTATGTTAATCACCATACATTACATCATTAGTTTTTGATGTAGTGTTCCATGATTCATTGTTTGTATATAACACCCAGTGCTCCATGCAGTATGTGCCCTTTTTAATACCCACCACCAAGCTAACCTATCCCCCCACCCCTCCCCTCTAGAACCCTCAGTTTGTTTCTCAGAGCCCATAGTCTCTCATGGTTCGTCTCCCCCTCCGATTTCCCCCCTTCATTCCCACCCCTCTTTTTAAGAAAAAATATATTTGTTCTTTGTTGGTTTTGTTTGATATAAAGGTGATCATGCTTATTTTGAAAAATATTAAAAAAAAGAAATTAAAATACCAATGCTCAATCACTGTTAATATGTTGTTTAATTCCCTTTTAGTAATTTCTTTTCTACATATATACCCTTGTATTGTAGGTCAATCTTATCTCTCCTTATACCAAAAATCCCCATGCTCCAATCAAACTGCAACACTTGTTTCTCTAATGTGTCTTGTATTTTCCCACTTCTGCTCTTTTACCCATGAGATTCCTTCAGTCTGGTGCACTTCTACCTGGGTTTATCTTACCTATCTTCAAGATTCTTATTAAATGCTAAATTTTTCATGACACAACTTGATTTCTTATGATATTAATTACATTTTGTTTCTTATTCTGTAATGAACCCCTTCACCCCATGCCCTACCTTACCAGGCATGAGCAATTTAAAGCTTAGTCTCACACCTGACTCCACTTTTTCTCTCCCAAAAGCATAGGTTATCACTGTATCTTCCCCCATTCAAATTATGGGACCCCATTTAGGAAGTCTTAGCCATTTTGCAATCTCCTACCATTTCTCCTGAAAGCTTGCTCATGACTTCATGAAGTCCCTTCTCTATCAGGACTGCCTGCCCCCTTTACACCCAATTTTTCCACATCATTTTTGTGTGAAGCTCTTTTCAAGACTCACTTTTAGAATGTCCTTCTACAGTCCCTCCCAGGCAGGTGGACTCAAGTACTTCTCCATTTATGCTCCCATAACACTCTTTTTATATTATTATTATGTTATGTTAATCATCATACATTACATCCTTAGTTTTTGATGTAGTGTTCCATGATTCATTGTTTGCGTATAACACCCAGTGCTCCATGCAGATCGTGCCCTCTTTAATACCCATCACCAGGCTAACCCATCCTCCCACCCCCTTTCCCTCTAGAACCCTCAGTTTGTTTTTCAGAGTCCATAGTCTCTCATGGTTCATCTCCCCCTCTGATTTCCCCCCCTTCATTCTTCCCCTCCTGCTATCTTCTTTTTTTTTTTTTAACATATATTGTATTATTTGTTTCAGAGGTACAGATCTGTGACTCAACAGGCTTGCACACTTCACAGTGTTCACCATAGCACATACCCTCCCCAATGTCTATCACCCAGCCACCCCCTCCCTCCCCCCCCCCACCACTCCAGCCACCCCCCCGTTTGTTCCCGAGATTAAGAATTCCTCATATCAGTGAGGTCATATGATACATGTCTTTCTCTGATTGACTTATTTCGCTCAGCATAACACCCTCCAGTTTCATCCACGTCATTGCAAATGCAAGATTTCATTCCTTTTGATGGCTGCATAATATTCCGTTGTGTATATATATCCACATCTTCTTTATCCATTCATCTGTCGATGGACATCTTGGCTCTTTCCACAGTTTGGCTATTGTGGACATGGCTGCTATAAACATCAGGGTGCACATACCCCTTCGGATCCCTACTTCTGTATCTTTGGGGTAAATACCCAGTAGTACAATTGCTGGATTGTATGGTAGCTCTACTTTCAACTTTTTGAAGAACCTCCATACTGTTTTCCAGAGTGGCTGCACCAGCTTGCATTTCCACCAACAGTGTAGGAGGGTTCCCTTTTCTCCGCATCCCCGACAACATCTGTCGGTCATTTCCTGACTTGTTCATTTTAGCCATTCTGACTGGTGTGAGATGGTATCTCATTGAGGCTTTGATTTGGATTTCCCTGATGCCACGCGATGTTGAACACTTTTTCATGTGTCTGTTGGCCATTTGGATGTCTTCTTTGGAAAAATGTCTGTTCATGTCTTCTGCCCCTTTCTTGATTGGATCATTTGTTCTTTGGGTGTTGAACTTAAGAAGTTCTTTATAGATTTTGGATACTAGCCCTTTATCTGATATGTCATTTGCAAATATCTTCTCCCATTCTGTCAGTTGTCTTTTGGTTTGTTGACTGTTTCCTTTGCTGTGCAAAAGCTTTTTATCTTGATGAAGTCCCAATAGTTCAATTTTACCTTTGTTTCCCTTGCCTTTGGAGATGTGTCTAGCAAGAAGTTGCTGTGGCTGAAGTCGAATTGCTGCCCATGTTCTCCTCTAAGATTTTGATGAATTCCTATCTCACATTTGGGTCTTTCATCCATTTCCAGTCTATTTTTGTGTATGATGTAAGGAAATGGTCCAGTTTCATTCTTCTGCATGTGGCTGTCCAATTTTCCCAACACCATTTGTTGAAGAGACTGTCTTTTTTCCATTGGACATTCTTTCCTGCTTTGTCAAAGATGAGTTGACCATAGAGTTGAGGTCCATTTCTGGGCTCTCTACTCTGTTCCATTGATCTATGTGTCTGTTTTTGTGCCAGTACCATACTGTCTTGATGATGACAGCTTTGTAATAGAGCTGGAAGTCCAGAATTGTGATGCCGCCAGCTTTGTTTTTCTTTTTCAACATTCCTCTGGCTATTCCGGGTCTTTTCTGGTTCCATACAAATTTTAGGATTATTTGTTCCATTTCTTTGAAAAAAGTGGATGGTATTTTGATGGGGATTGCATTGAATGTGTAGTTTGCTCTAGGTAGCATTGACATCTTCACAATATTTATTCTTCCAATCCATGAGCATGGAACGTTTCTCCATTTCTTTGTGTCTTCCTCAATTTCTTTCATGAGTATTTTATAGTTTTCTGAGTACAGATTCTTTGCCTCTTTGGTTAGATTTATTCCTAAGTATCTTATGGTTTTGGGTGCAACTGTCAATGGGATCGACTCCTTAATTTCTCTTTCTTCTGTCTTGTTGTTGGTGTATAGGAATGCCACTGATTTCTGTGTATTGTTTTTATATCCTGCCACTTTACTGAATTCCTGTATGAGTTCTAGCAGTTTTGGGGTGGAGTCTTTTAGGCTTTCTACATAAAGTATCATATCATCTGCAAAGAGTGAGAGTTTGACTTCTTCTTTGCCAATTTGGATGCCTTTTATTTCTTTTTGTTGTCTGATTGTTGTGGCTAGGACTTCTAATACTATGTTGAATAGCAGTGGTGATAGTGGACATCCCTGCCGCACTCCTGACCTTAGGGGAAAAGTTCTCAGTTTTTCCCCATTGAGAATGATATTCGCTGTGGGTTTTTCATGGATGGCTTTTATGATATTGAGGTATGTACCCTCTATCCCTATACTCTGAAGAGTTTTGATCAAGAATGATGCTGTACTTTGTCAAATGCTTTTTCTGCATCTATTGAGAGGATCATACGGTTCTTGTTCTTTCTTTTATTAATGTATTGTATCACATTGATTGATTTGCAGATGTTGAACCAACCTTGCAGCCCAGGGATAAATCTCACTTGGTCGTGGTGAATAATCCTTTTAATGTACTGTTGGATCCTATTGGCTAGTATTTTGGTGAGAATTTTTGCATCCATGTTCATCAAGGATATTGGTCTGTAATTCTCCTTTTTGATGGGGTCTTTGTCTGGTTTGGGGATCAAGGTAATGGTGGCCTCATAAAATGAGTTTGGAAGTTTTCCTTCCATTTCTATTTTTTGGAACAGTTTCAGACTAATAGGTATTCTTCTGCAATTGTTATTTTAATCTCCTGGGAATGTTAGTAGCAGTAATCTGGGGAGGTAATGGAGGACAAGCCTTTTACAGTGCTGAGAATGCTTGGCCGCTTTTACCCAAAGTCAATACTAATCTAATGTCAAGAACGGGTCTCTGCAGCTTTGTAAAGCTTAGCATGCCCACTAGACTCTGCATGAAAAGGTAAAGTCTTCTTAGAAAGTCTGTTCCCCAGAATTTTCCCCGAATCTCAGAGTTACTCTGACAGGAATTCATCCTCAGAACTGTTATTCACTTTTGTACTGGCTCCCATTCCTCCCTTTCACCCTAAACTTTGAAAGGGGCCTAGGAGGTGGTCAGTAGCAAGATAATGCCCATAATCTGCCAGTTTTCCATTTCCTTGCTCATTAGATGGAAAATTCCTGCTCTGTCTTCATGTGATGGCCCCATTCCCTGCTCTTCCCATATCCTTCCAGCCGGAATCAGGAAGCCAGATTCTATGTAGACAGAGGATGATAGATAAGAACAAAGTTCTCTTTACAGGCAAAGGTAAATGGACAGTTGTCAAAGATCCCGAGAAACAGGGCCATGGAGTGGACCTGTTCAGGTTTCCTAGACTTTTGGAATGTTCTGTTCAAAAGATCCCTAACAGACCAGATAATCCAAAGCCCACATATTACAGATCCAGAGGCACAGAGCAAAGAGTAGCAAAGATTTACCTAAGGTTAAACAGCCCATTAGTGGATATGCTGAGTCCTAAAGGTCCCAAGAGGCTTCTCACTGGCCTCTGGTTTAGGAGGTATTGTCGGGTAGCTTGAGTCCTTTGCTGCTGGTCATAGCTTAGGACATTCAGTTGGGTAGAGGCTCCAGCTTCTCTTGCTCTTTCCACCTGACACACACAAAAAAGACCACAGAAAAGGGTCCTTGCCAGATTCCTTTGAAGCCTCCCATTTGTTTTGATAGCTCCTTTAGCTTCCATTACACTGTTTCTTGCTTTTAAGTCTGCTTATCTGTGCCCCTACATGTCCTTCTTCAAACCTTGCAGTCCCCACTTGTTCCATTTAAGTACCCAGTATCAATTGTACCTCACTTTATTTTTCCTTATAACAGTTTACTCTACTTGAGATATTATACATTTATGACTTATCATGTGTCTCCCTCACTCAAGGGCATGCACTGCAAAGATACAGTGATGAACAAGATAGATAAGGTCCTGACAACAAGGACCTTATAGTTTCATGGGAGAAGTAGACAATGAATAACTAAACAAAGTTATACAAAATAACTACAGACTGTGATAAGTATTATAAAGAAAGTAAAAAGTTGCTGTCATACAGAATAACAAGGAGGGAATCTAATCAGGGAATCAGGTATGTCTTCTTTGAGGAGATGACAGTTAAGGCAATCATGAGAAGAATAGAGGAGTGGTAGGCTGAAAAGGAATGTGAAGGGGGTGTGAAAAGAGTTTACAAAGCAGATGTAAATGATATTGAATCAAATTTCCTGGAAAGGGCTTTATTAATGTGGGTCAATTTTGTAAATATTTATTTCTAGAAGCAGAGGGATGGTGTAGATTATTCCAATCACCTTTCCAGTTTGAGGTATCTACTTATTAGTTGTGTGATAAATGTTTTCTGAGCACTTACTGTGCATTAGGCTGTGTGCTGAGTGCTGGGGATAAGATAGTGAACAGGGTCAAAGAAGGTAAAAGTTCTGGCCTCAAAGAGCTCACAGTTTAGTGAGAGATGTAATAACAAACAAATGTATAATTTGTGATAAGTGTTCTGAAAGATAAACAGGTGTTAAAAGAAAACAAGATACATTCAAATTTTAATGATGTTATTTTTTTAAGTGCATCTAAAATTGATGAAATATGGTAGAACTTTCCTCATAGATTTATTGTGAAAATTAAATGAGTTAATATGTGCAAAGCTTAGAAAACAGAGGCAGGAACACAGTAACTAGTCAGTGAACATTAGCTATTATTACCCTCATTCTCTAGGGTTGTTTGGAAGAGTTAATGCAATAAGGTTGATTAATGAGTGTACCCGGCATAAAATTCAGCACCAGGTATGAAGGCCATGCATGTAGAAGGCATTGGGTGTGTGTAGGTATGAATTCATGACTCTGTTTCAGTGGAGACTTTATGGCTTATGTCAAGTGATTTGGACAGAAACAGAGGGAAAAATTGCTGAGGGTCCTGTTGCCATGAGTTTATTTCATTGTGAGAAAAAAAATAGCTTTATTTTTGTCTTATTTGGCTCTTCCAACTCCTTCCTTTGCTCTTTGTTGTGGACAATTTCATGAAGCTGAGGTACCACCAGCCCCTTTATTTCATGGAGTCTGGGGCAAGCTGGGGAGGTTCCAGGAAATTTTTGTCAATTTTGAGGCTTTATTTCTCCTCCAATTAGCAGTAGGCAAGGACCAGACAAGAACATTTTAATGACACAGAAAGTGCGTGCCTGAGGAAGTGAACTGGAGCCAACTTAGGCTGTACTGATGTCTCACTGGTCTTACAATGTGGTTTCCTTTACATGGAAATACAATTAATTCATCAGCTGTTTGATTTACTTTGATGGCTTTGGTACATTTCTCAATCCTTAAAGGTAGGAGGCTCTCTCAGTTTGAAGATCTTTTGGGAACCTTAGCTCACAACTTCATTGGGTTGCTTATTCAGTGTTCCTGATGTTTAACTCTGTTCTACTATTCCTAGTCCCCAAGAATTGAGGAATCTAAGTGTGCCTACAAGGAACAGTAGAAACAGGACTCAGCATGGTATCAGAAGTCTGGGGTTCCAATTCCAGGTCTAACACTTGCTAGTGTGTGACCTTGGGTAAGCCATTTCAGTTTGTGGAACTTGTTTTATCATCGGTCTTACCTGGAGGCAAGAGACTCTGGACCTCATGGAAGCTGGTAGAAGGATTAAATGTGATAATAAAGATTCCAGTAAGAGTAATTACTCTTAAGTCTTTGGCCAAGTCTTCCTCTTCTATGTGAGTATGTCATCCTCTTCAGCCAGGAAGAGTGACACATAGGGAATTGTGGGGGATAAGAAGGAGTCAATCTTGAGGGTTAGATACTGTATCTGGAATCCTTCATAGCAGAATGAGGTAATATATGAGAATGTGTAAAATAAGCACAGGGACTGATATAGTAGGTTCTTAAGAAGTACTAGTTTCTTTCCTTCCACCACTCCTTTTTCAGGAGAAAAATAACTTTTTTGGAACCTCTTTCTTCTTGGTATCTTCCCTTGGGAAGTCCAGATAAGGCCATTAAATTGCTTTATTATTGTATAGCAAATTAGTTCAGTTGATTAGCACACTTCATTATTGAGGTCAATGAGACCAATTCAGCTCCCCTGTGGGTCATTTACCTTTTCTCATTCACCATGGGCCATACAAAGAACAGTATGTCAGTTTATTTGAAGGGGTAGATAAGCAAATCAGAGGTAGAAATGTACATCTTGTCCATATGAGGGAGAGGCTGGTTTGGTGTTCTTTCTCATTGCTGTTAGAACACCAAAGCTAACCTCAGGAAGGAAGCATAGTGATGAGAAAGGAATCAGAAAACATCAAATTTCAAAAGGACCTCAGAGATCACCCAATTCAATTCCTTCTCTTCTTACTTTTCAGATGGAGAGACTCAGTACATGGGGGAACTGACTATAACCTTACCACTTTTTTATTCATTCAGCTTGGTAAAGTTGTACCAACATGAGTGGGTCTGGCTAAGAACTGGAGTTTCTTCCACAGAGGAAAAGGAAGAAGACTGTATTAAGCATGAAGATGTAGATGCACAGATGGCTAAACTGGTGAGTAACTAGACCAAGTGAAGACTAAAATAATTTGTAGAAACATCCACAAGGCAAAGAATCCTGGGTACAGATTAAGCCTCCATTTTGCTTCCAGAATACAATCCTAAAGCACAAATCCAGTCATGTCCTCGTACCTTACAAAGCCCCAGATTTAGCATTCAACACTCTCCATAAGATCACCACCTTACCATGCTCTTCCACAAAATCTATGGCCCAGATATGTTCTGTACTACTTATCCCTCTTGAAATAAACCTTTAAAATCTGTGCTTCTATACTTAGTAGTATTGGTAGAGTCAAGACTTGAACCCAAGTCTATTAACTACAGGCCAGTGTTCTTTCCACTTCATTATGTATCTTGCCTAATTTACTTCTGCTTTATGCTAATGCACTATTGTATCAATGAATAACAAATAGTATATCATTGTTAATGCTCATAAAGGATTAACTATGCTCAAAGGCCTGGATATACACATTACCTCATTTAATCTTCATAACATTCCAAAGAAATAGGTAGCATTTGCCAGATAAGGAAACTGAAGCTCAGCGAGGTTAAATAGTTGCTCAAATTCACATATATCAAGATGTAGAAACTGGGTTCAGATCTAGATGTCTGATGACTTCAGATCCTGTGCTCATAATGACTACTTTATGCTCTTTCTTTAAGTATTCTTTTTTTTTAAGATTTTATTTCTTGAAGTATTCTTTCGACACACCATGGGAGAAGTATATGATTTGACTTGCATCCCAAGGAAGAGGGATGGTCTTCATAAGCAGCCTTGCATTATGACTGATGGCATATACCATTGAAATAGGTAAATGGAGAAAGGAAGTGCAGTCCATGTTTAGGGAACTGAATTCTCTCTGTTGGAACAGACTTGTTTCCTAAAAATATGAAACCCATTTGCCTGGTCTCACTAATCTATGTTCTAATCCTAATTCAATCGTATACCTCATAAAATATTTGTAGAATTAATGGCTAGCTGCTGTGTAGACTAGTAGTTCTAAGTAGTGGGGCACCTGGGTGGCTCAGTTGGTTAAGTGTCTGTCTTCAGCTCAGGGTTCTGGGATTGAGCTCCGCATCAGGTTCCCTGCTCAGCTGGGAGTCTGCTCCTCCCTATCCCTCTGATCCTCCCCCCCACTTGAGTGCTCTCTTTCTGTGTGTGTCTCAAATAAATATATAAAATCTTAAAACAAAGAAGTTCTAAGTAGCGAGGGATGGTAATGTTATACACAACCCTCAAGGTGCTTAAGATCAGTTTATGAAAAGAGAAATACCACAGACTCCAAATACAGAAAGCCCTACCATTTCACCATTGTGTTGGTGAGTTCTAGTTGTTTCATTAATCCACAATTAGTGGTATGGTTATATCAAATCTGAATTTATAGAAGTCTATAATGAGAAGGTGACCTGGATGGCTTTGTCCAATGGTGGGACTTATTATTTGAGAAGGATAGTCACAAACCAGAACTTGTTCACAGGATAAAAAATCAAATTATAGAGGAGGTGGATACCATACTCCATGGAGAGTGGTATAACCAGGGCTGTTTGGTGAGAAGTGATAACTCAGATAAGTCTAAATTGATATCCTCATCCTTGACTTGTCACTGTCCCTAATGTCCCACATCCAAGCACCAGTCATGAGGTTCTAACTCTTGAGTACCTCTCAAAATCCAATAAGAAAAATAGAAAATTATAAAATAAAATAACTCACAAAAAGACAAATCTGGATGGCTCATTAGTATACGAGAAGACATTCAATTTATCTGGTGAACAGATCAAATAATGAGCTTCTAATTTATACAGATTAAAGTGACAAAAATTAGTAAGGGAGGAAAACATCAAATATTGATGATCATTTGGGAAATAGGAATGCTGAGACAATATTGGTTAGAGTGTAAAGTAGAAAACAATCTGGCAATACATCACGAAATTATGTCTGTGTTATTCCTTATCTTTTACTCTTTGGGCTTATTCTACTTTTCCTTTTTTAACGTCTTAAGTTGAGTACTTAAATCATTAATTTTGAGCCTTCCTTTTTTTAAGTTTTTTTTTTTTAACTTAAATTCCAGTTAGTTAATATACAGTGTAATATTAGTTTCAGGTGTACAATATAGTGATTCAACACTTCCATACAACACCAGGTGCTGATCAAAATATCCCCATCACCTATATAACCCATCCCCCCACCAACCTCTCCCCTGGTAACCTGTCAATTTATTCTCTACAGTTAAGAGTCTGTTTCTTGGTTTTCTTCTCTCTCTCTCGCCCCCCCCACCTTTGCTCATTTGTTTTGTTTCTTAAATTCCACATATGAGCGAAATCCTATAGTATTTGTCTTCCTCTGACTGACTTATTTTGCTTAGCATGATACTCTCTATTTTCATCTATGTCATCGTAAATGGCAAGATTTCTTTCTTCTTTATGGCTGATTAATGTTCCATTATATATCTTTATCCATTCATCAGTCAATGGACACTTGGGCTGTTCCCATAATTTGGCTATGGTAGATAATGCTGCTATAAACATTGGGGAACATGCATCCCTTCAAATTAGTATTTTTGTATTCTTTGTGTAAATACCTAGTACTGCAATTACTAGATCACAGGGTAGTTCCATTTTTAATTTTTTGAGGAAACTCCATACTGTTTTCCAGAGTGGCTGCACCAATTTGCATTTCCATCAACAGTGCAAGAGGGTTCCCCTTTCTCTACATCCTCACCAACACCTATTGTTTCTTGCATTGTTGATTTTAGCCCTTCTGACAAGTGTGAGGTGATATCTCATTGTAGTTTTGGTTTGTATTTCCCTGATGATCAGTGATATTGAGCCTTTTTTATATGAATATTTATAGCTAAAATTTTCTTTTTACTGCTTTAGTTTTACTTTGTGTTATAGTCATTATTTTTTAGTTTTATTTATTTTCAAATTTTCCATTGACTTCTTTGGCTTATGAGTTTTTAGTACTTTTTCATTTCTAAATGTATCTTTAATTATCTTTTTGCTATTGGTTTCCAAATTGATTTCATTTTGTTGATCTGCAGGATGCTAATCCTTTGAAATTTGTTGAAGTTAGTCTTATGGCCTAGCATAGGGTCAATTTTCATAAATGTTCATGCATGTTTAAAAATAATATGTATTCTCCAATTGCTTGGTGAAAAATTCTACTCATTATTTTGTTCAAGTCTTTTATACCTTTACTGACTCTCTGTTTTATCAATCTTGAGAGAGATGTGTAAAATTTCTCAGTGATGGCATACTTTATCAATTTCTCTTCATTGTTATTTTTCTTTATAAATTTTGAGCCTATGTTGTTGGATACATATAAGTTTATATCTGTTATATCTTAATAGTGAATTGATCATTTCATCACTATGTAATGACCCTCTTTTATCTCTACTAATGCTTTTTGCTTTACAGTCTATTTTGACTGATAATATAGCCACACTACCCTTTTCATTGTTGTTGATAGTATTTGTCTGTTGTACCTTTTCCATACTTTGACATTCACTTTTTCTGTGCCCTAATGTTTTACATATATATTTTTTGAACTGCTTAGGGCAAGATTTTAAAAATAGCCTGGTGACCTTTGTCTTTCAACAGGGCAAATTTGTGTATTTCCATTCACTGTGATTGTTAATAAGTTTTTTTATTCATTTCTATGCACTTATTATTTGTTCCATTTATTCTTTTTTTAAATTTTGTTTATTTACTTATTTGAAAGAGAGAGAGAGAGAAAGCAAGCATGAGCAGGGGAAGGAGCAGAGGGAGAGGGAGAAGCAGACTCCCTGCTGAGCAGGGAGCCTGACACGGGGCTCAATCCCATGACCCTGAGATCATGACCTGAGCTGAAGGCAGATGCTTAACCAACTGAGCCACCCAGGTGGCCCATGTCCCATTTATTCTATTTCCCCCCTTTCCCTGACTTTATTACCATATTTTGGAATGATTGGAGGTTTTCCTTCTTGCTCCATTTTTTTCTCCCTCTGTCATTTGTAAGTTATATACTCTGTTTAGCCTTTTAGTGTTTATTCTGGCTATTTTAATATCCATACTTAACTAACAAAATTCCATTTTAGTTCATGTTTTGACATTCCTCCTAAATGATTCATGATCTTTGAGTACTTTAACTCCCATCATCCAATTCTGACATATGCTATTTCTATCAAGTATTTTATTTCCATTTTATTTTTACCTTTTTATATTAAATATTATTATTTTGTTTTATATAATCAATACATTTAGATTTACCTCAATATTTGCCAGTGTCTGATCACTATTCCTTCTTGCATCTCATACCTTTCACCTTTCACATTCCATCCGTTTGGCCCTTCCTGCTTGCTTAGCTATATTATGACACACAACACTTCACCCAAACACATTAAATTACTTCTCTTTTTATAAATACATTTTCTATTAATGAGTAATGTGTACCTTTACTCACATTGTTGCCCCTTTCAAGAATGCCAAAATTGAATGTCTTGACCATTGAAATCCTGTATATCGTAAAGGTCCAGTGAAAATGTCACACTCCCAGAAACTTTTAAATTCCTAAGTTGGTTTAAACATTTATTTTCTCTATATGACCATAGCATTCTATCTATACTTAGTAGTGCAACTATTAATTTACCCAAGTTATTGTACCTCCTGCTACGCTGTAAGTTTCTTGTATATAAATTATCTCTGAAACCCCAGTGCCTGGCACAGTGCTGAATATAGAATAGTGCACACACAGTAAATGTTTGATGAAAAGCCCTGTGTTGTATGACCCTGAAAAAATACCTTCTTTTCTCTGGGAACCCAGAAAAAAAAATTAAACACAGTCATTGCTGAAAGTTTCTTCTGTGACATTGAGTCTTATTCTACTACCTCATCTTCACCACAACCATGTCTTATTTCACTCTACCTTGTGAATTTTAAATTAAGAAAGGCTTTAAGTTCTGTTTGAAGATGCAGTCCTTTCTTTGTCCTTTCACACTTGTAGATGTTAACAGTTGATACTGCCTCAGTGCGAATGAGTTTTGATTCCTTCCTTAGCTCAGGTTTTCCTAAGGAATTGGAGAGACAGAGAGTAAAAGGTTCTTGAGTACTTGGAATTGGGGACAGAGAGCAAATCTTGATACCAAAGTGAGGGAAAGTATAGACCTTGAAACTAGGGTCTAAAGTCTTGGCCAACTTGACGGTCTGGCCCCAAGCCAAGAATGCATGTGGAGAAAGTTAAAAGCAGGGTACTCTAATCTTGAGGTGACTGCTTGAGGTGGATAGGTACTTTAGACTGGAGGACTTTCCAGGGTGCTCAGGCAGAAGATAGCTATCACCTAAGTCCTGGAGCCTGTGAACTCTGACCTGGCCTTTTGTGGACTTGACCAGGCTGCCACAGAGGAAGCACACCTATCCTGGAAGGAAATATAAAGAGGAGAGAGATTAACCCATTTTGAAGCAGAAAAATGCCAGAGCCACTAAATGGGCCATGAACTGAAGAGACTTAATTTCACAGAGAACCAAGTTGTTAGATCTTAAAGGGAATTGGGGGATCACTTCATCCACTCTTACAGTCAAAATTGGGCTGAGGCTTTGGGCACAAGATTGATGAGTGCAAGGCTGGGGTTCAAGCCTAAACACAGAAGGTACTAAGGCAGGTGCCCAAGGCAAGGGACTCACGCTAGAGACAGGAAACAAAGATGCAGCACACATAAAGAAGCAATTATTATGGTATACATTTTGCTGGCTATTTTATGTACATAAGCCTGAGAAGAAGTGATGGTGTTCCTATATTTTAAAAACATATGAGGAGACTGAGGCTGGGGGGGGGGGGAAACTGCCTGAGGTCACACTCAGATTTTAGCACAGCACAGCTTAGAGCCTAGGTCCCATGATTCCCAGAGTAGGTGTTTTTTTTCTTTCTTTCTTTCTTTTTTTTTTCTGTATCATCCTGCCTTAGGTTTTTTCTGCTTAAGTTTCCTTATAAGCTAGATACTATTATCGCCCACATTTTCCAGTGAGGAAATAGGATCACAGAGAGGTTAAATAACTCTCTTCAGGTCTCACATCTTCTATTGTGGTGGCAACCAGGATGCAAACCCAGGTAGTCTGTTTTTAGAACTTAGGGTCTTAACAACTCTGCCACAACTGCATTTCAAATTAGGAAGCTTTAATGTATTAGCCACAATAAAATAGCAAAAAAATATTTTAAGTAACGATTTCCAGTGCTATTAAAGTTTTATAAAAATAGGCATACTCATGTACTCTTAGAAACCTTGGAAATAATTTGCTGGACCCCTTGGCAAAGCACTACAGAAATATTCAGTTAGAGCCACAAATAAATTCATATTCTATGATCCAAGAATTCTAATTACAGAAATTTGTCTCAAGGAGTGACTCCAAAAGGCACGGAAAAGCTATGCACATAGGGATGCTTGTTGCAGCCTTATTGATGAAGAAATGGAAACAACAAGATGGTCCACCATTAGGGGACTGGCTGTTTGTACATCAACAGAATGGAACATTAGGTAGCCTTGAGAAAAAAAAAAATAGGAAGACTGCAAAGTTATGTGACACAATGCTTATGATAGAATGATAAATGAAAATATCATGCACCAAATTCCCCAGTCATCTTGGTTGAAGCCCATTTAAAATATGCATGCATATGGAAGGAAAAAAGCAAACATGAGCCTAGTGATATCAGGGTGGTGGGATTATGAGACACTTCCATTTTTATTGTTATGTGTTTTCTTTAATGCTCTTAGAGATAATCTTTTTAATACAGAAAGGAAAATAGAACATAGTAATAATTCTCTTATTTCCAGGAGGCTGCTTTCATTTCACAAAGACCCAGGAAATTCATGCCTCCACAGCACTGCATTTTGGTCGTTTTAAGAGGTGGGGCTTGTGATAGAGGTTCTGGCTATAGAAACACCATCCAGACAGACAGGAGTTCTCTCCAGGGCCTATACTTTTCTTGGAAGGAAGAATAAGTAAGCCTCTTGGATAGCCCCTTTCAGCAAGTTCTTTTTAATGCATCATTTAAATTAAGAAGTGTAGTATGCTGGTATATTCCTGGATAAGAGATCAGGTGATGGGTTCACGCCCACTTTGGGGTCCATGTGAAGTCAGGCACTCTTGTTATACTCTCCTTCTCCCATGTGGAAGGTGTCTCTCTCAGTGCTGGGCTGCCTGAGTGTAATCAAGGGTACTGGGAGTAGTGCAAATCTATATTTCCTATACTTCTCAATGCATCCTTTCTGATTTCTGTGCTTCGCCCAGAAATCCCTCACCTGTGTAATTCCTCACCTGGAATCCTTGGCTTTTGTGAAGGTATTTTTGAGTCCAAATAGCTATTCACATTAAGGAGTGTGGGAAGGGATGAGTGGTAGAAATTCCTAAGCTGCCATTATGTTGACTTTTTTTTTGTTATTTAAATTCAGTTAGCCAAGTTATTTTGTTGACATCTGTATTGCTGAGTAAATTTTTGTATATGGTGTGAGGTAGGGGCCTAATTTCATTATTTTTTATGTGGCTCTCTAGTTGTCCCAACACCATTAGTTGGAAAGATGGCTTTCCCATGGAATAAATGATCTTGGCAGCTTTGTCAAAAATCAATGACCATATATATGGGTTTATTTCTGGACTCTTAATTGTATTTCACTGATCTATATGTTTGTCCTTATACCAGTACCACATTATTTTGGTAACTGCAGCTTTTGTTTTTAAGATTTTATTTATTTATTTGAGATAGAGAGAGCAAGAGAGAGTGAGAAAGAGAGCATGGGTTGGGGAACAGAGGGAGAGGGAGAAGCAAGCTCCCCTCCGAGCAGGGAGCCAGATGTGGGATCATGACCTGAGCCGAAGGCAAATGCTTAACTGATTGAGCCACCCAGGTGCCCTGGTAACTGCAGCTTTGTAGTAAGTTTTGAAATCAGTAAGTGTGTTTCCTCCAATTTTGTTTTCCTTCTACAAGATCTTTTTTTAATTGGGGATCCCCTGCAATTCCATATGACTCCATGTTAATCCTTCTTTTTCCAGCTTTCGTGAGGTATAATTGACAAATAAAATTGTAATATATTTAAAGTGAACAACATAATGATTTGATATGTGTATACATTGTGAAAGCATTCCCACACTCAGGTTAATTAGCATATCCATCACCTCATGTTTACCATTTTTTGTGAGAACACAAGTTCTACTCTCTTAGCAAATTTCAATCATACAGTACAGTATTATCAACTATAGTCACCATGTTATACATGTTATACATTACATCCTCAAATCCCCCAGTTCATAGCCCTTGGCAACCATCATTTTACTTTCTTTTTCTGTGAGTTCAACATTTTTTTTTTTAAATTCCACATATAAGTCATACTATACAGTATCTCTCTTTCTCTGCCAACTTATTTTGCTTAGTATAATGTCCTCAAGGTTCATCCATTTTTTACAAATAGCAGGATTACCTTCTTTTAAGGGTGAATAATATTCCTCTATCTATCTATCTATCTATCTATCTATCTATCTATCTATCTATCATCTATCTATCATCTATCTATCTATCTATCTATCTATCTATCTATCTATCTATCATCTAACATTTCTTTATCTATTCATCTGTCAACAGACACTTAGATTATTTCCATACCTTGACTATTGTGAATAATGCTGCAATAAATATGCAAGTACAGATATCTCTTTGAGATCATAATTTTATTTCCTTTCAATATATATCCAGAATTGGGATTGCTGATTCATAAGATGGTTCCAGGTTTAATTCCTTGAGAAATCTCTATACTGTTTTCCATACTGACTGTACCAGTTTACATTCCCACCAACAGCATACAAAGGTCTGTTTTTCTCCCTATCTTTGCCAGTATCTGTTATTTCCTGTCTTTTTGATAATAGACATTCTGTCATGTGTGAGGTATTATCTCATTGTGGTTTTGATTTGCATTTCCCTAATGATTAGTGATGTTGAAAAGCTTTTCATATACCTTTTGGCCATTTTTATGTCTTTTTTGAAAAAAAAAAAGTCTATTGAAGTTCCTTGCTCGTTTTTAGTGAGTTATTTGTTTTTTGACTGAGTTGTATGAGTTGTTTGTATATTATGGTTGTTAATCCCTTTTCATCAGATATGTGGATTGAAAATATGTTCTCCCTTTCCATAGGTTGCCTTTTCATTTTATTGATAGTTATTATTATTATTATTATTTATTGCTGTGCAGAAGATTTTTAGTTTGATGTAGTCCTACTTGATTATTTTTGCTTTTGTTGCCTTTGTTTTAGGTGTCAAATTAAAAAAAAAAAAAGATCATGGCCAAGACCAATGTCAAGGAGCTTACCCCCTGTTTTCTTCTAGGAGTTTTACATTTTTAGGTATGATGTTAAAATCTTTAATCCATTTTGACTTGATTTTTGTACAGAGGATAAGTGTCCAGTTTTTCCAACACTATTTATTGAACAGACTCTCATTTCCCCATTGCATATTTTTGGATCTTTTCATAAATTAATTGATCATATAAACATGGGTTTATTTTGGGACTCTTTATTCTTTCCCATTAATCTGTGTCTGTTTTTATGCCAGTACCATACTGTTTTGATTACTATAGTCTTGTAATATAGTTTGAAAGCAGAAATTGTGATGCTTCCAGCTTTGTTCTTTCTCAAGATTGTTCTGGCTATTCAGGGTCTTCTGTAGTTCTATATGAATTCTAGGGTTGCTTTTTTTATTTTTTTTGTGAAAAAAAAAATGCTATTAGAATGTTGATAGGGACTATGGAAAGAGCCAAGATGTCCATCAACAGATGAATAAAGAAGATGTGTATATATATACAATGGAATATTATGCAGCCATCAATAAAACCGAAATCTTGCCCTTTGCAATGACGTGGATGGAACTAGAGGGTATTATGCTAAGTGAAATAAGTCAATCAGAGAAAGACATGTATCGTATGATCTCACTGATATGAGGAATTCTTAATCTCAGGAAACAAACTGATGGTTGCTGGAATGGTGGGGGGTGGGAGAGATGGGGTGACTGGTGGTAGACATTGGGAAGGGTATGTGCTGTGGTGAGCGCTGTGGATGGTGTAAGACTGATGAATCACAGACCTGTACCTCTGAAACAAATAATACATTATATGTTAAAAAAAGAGAGAGAGAAGAAGATAGTAGGAAGGGAAAAATGAAGGGGGGGGAATCAGAGGGGGAGACGAACCATGAGAGACTATGGACTCTGAGAAATAAACTGAGGGTTCTAGAGGGGAGGGGGTTGGGGGGATAGGTTAGCCTGGTGATGGATATTAAAGAGGGCATGTATTGAATGGAGCACTGGGTGATATATGCAAACAATGAATCATGGAACACTACGTCAAAAACTAATGATGTAATGTATGGTGATTAACATAACATAATAA
>NC_058419.1:74974595-74982014 GCF_002201575.2 Neomonachus schauinslandi | reverse complement strand
GTCAAAAACTAATGATGTAATGTATGGTGATTAACATAACATAATAAAAGAAAATTTAAAAATATATAAAAAAGAATGTTGATAGGGATTGCACTGAATATACAGATCACTCTGGGTAGTATGGACATTTTACAATATTCTTCTGATCTACGAACACAGAATATCTTCACATTAATTTGTCTCTTCCTCAATTTCTTTTATGAATGTTATATAGTTTTCAGTTCATGGATCTATCATCCCCTTCATTAAATTTACCCCTAAATATACTATTTTCTGGTGTTATTATCAATGCCATTGTTTTCTTTTCTTTTTTTTCTATGTAGAAAAGCAATTTATTCCATTATAAGCACTTACACAGTTAGTCATGGAGAGTAACAGACCTGCTGGTGAAACAGGTCACCCAAAATTGAGATGGTACCAAAATAGTGGTCAAAGACTAACTCCTAAAAAAAAAAAAAAAAAAAAAAAAAAAAAAAAAAAAAAAAAAAGCAACTTTTACCCAGGATTAATTTAATTTTAAAGCAAATACAAGCTATCAATTCGCTCTTCTCAACTCAACTGGATAGTCTACCTGTGGTATAACTGTCAGGTAAAAACATACATCTTTACAACTTGGTGGTCCCAAATTTTTTAAAAAAACATTTCACGGAAAGGAAAGAAGAAAACAGCTCAAGAAATACACTAACAAGCAAAAATATATGGGGGAAAGAGGAACACATAGTTTTGACTTAACCGAAGAAACTGAAAGGAGACTGGTCTACATAGGAAAATGTGTATCCTGGAAAGTCAGGTGTGAAAATTTTAGAATAGGAATTTATATGACTTGAATCTCCCCCATTTCCTGAATAAAAATGACAACTTGTGGTATTTATACTTCATGGCTCAGACACTTACCTCACTTGGCTCTACTCTTTCCTTACTTTAGCCTTTATTTAAAGGAGTTTGAAAAACTTGGGGATATAGCCTAAAAAGAAAAATAACCACACATAATATTCCCCTTTCTGTGGCTACTTTAGACCTTTGTTACTAGAAAATTCCTAAAGAAAATTTAAATATAAGTCTGTGACTTTACTGAATCAAGTCCCCCAGTTAATATTTAGAAAACACCCTCTGTTTGGGCTAATAATATTGTTGATGGTACCTATCATAGAGGGATAGCCAAACAAAATCTGTGTCTCAAAATCAGTGTTAAATCAGTCTCAGGGTTGAGAGGGAAAAAAAGGGGAGTCTAAAATCACAAGAAGTGCAGACATATCTAGGACGTTTGTCCTTCTGGATCCATACTTCCTTCAGGATCTTCATCATTATAAATGTTCTCTGCCATTTGCCACACTTGCATGATATTGTCTTCTGATACAGAACAAATCACCCAAGGTTCATTGGGATTCCAGGAGAAATCAGATATCTTGGCAGTGTGACCACCATGAATAAACAACAATTCTGGTGGCCCATCTTCTGCATCTTCCGGGGATTGTTCCTCTCCAATTTTACTTAAATTCCAGACATTCAGTCTGCGATCAGTGCCACTGGAAACCAAAATAGTCTCATTGTGAGGCAACCACTGAACCTGGAATAATATTTCGTCCTTATGTGATTCAAAGGAATGCAACTTAAGTTTCAGATTTCTCAGATCCCACAAGGCAACAATCTTGTCAGCTGATCCTGTGGCCAGAATGAACTCACTATAAGGATTGAAAGATAGGCTGTTCACTTCAGCAGTGTAAGCATCAACTGAGTGGCTTGGTTTGGAACTATTGTTTGAATGAGTATCCCAGATCATAAGTTTCTGATCATCAGCAACTGACCCAAACAGAGACTCATGGAGCAGATGCCAAGAAACATCTTCTACTACTGCTGTATGTCCTGTAAAGATGGTCTTCGCATCCACCACTTTTCCTTCCTTTGGGACAACACTGATGTCCCAGAGGCAGATGGTATGGTCGTCTGAAACACTAAGTAAGTGTCCACTGAGATTTGGGTTCCAAGAAAGTCCATAGCCTCCCTTCTGATGTCCATGCAGACAGAAGTCTGGGTTGCACTCTCCAGAAGGGTCTGGTTTGGAAGGATGTTTTGTATAGTAAAAAACAAGAACATCACTGGATGAAGTCTTTCTTGCAATGATGCAAGGGTTCTGGGGCATATAATGCACCCGGTTTACTTCTCCTTCATGGTTGATCTTGATTTCTGTTTCAATTTTTTCACTAACTGAGCCAAAACCTCCAAATTCTCCTTTCTCACTGTCGTAGTGTGAAGCATCAAACTGAGCATCATCGTTAGGGAGCTGCACACTGGCTATCACAAGATGGTTTTGTTCATCTGACGTGTGTGTTCCCAGGACAAGTCGATGAATGCCGAAGTCTTTCCCTTCTGGTCTGGTTACATCTGGAAGCCACTGTGCAGTTAGGCTAGGCCATTCCAGAGCATGGGTCATCACCAAATCATAAAGAAAAAGGGTGTTCTTTTTCCATATTTTGTAGTCTTCACTGATGACACATTCTTCTACTGCATCATCAAAGGCTGTGTCTTTGTCGGTCATGGCGGGCAGGCAAGCCGGGGGGATCCCGGGGTAGAGCGTTGTGGGAGAAGCCTGCCATTGTTTTCTTAATTTCCCTTTACCATAGTTCATTGTTAATGTATACAAACAAAACTGATTTTTTTTTAAAGATTTTATTTATTTATTTGAGACAGAGAGAATGAGAGAGAGAGAGCACATGAGAGGGGGGAGGGTCAGAGGGAGAAGCAGGCACCCTGCCGAGCAGGGAGCCCGATGCGGGACTCGATCCAGGGACTCCAGGATCATGACCTGAGCCAAAGGCAGTCGCTTAACCAACTGAGCCACCCAGGCGCCCAAAACTGATTTTTTTTTAGTTTTCATTTAAATTCCAGTTAGTTAACATCCAGTGTAATATACTTTCAGGTGTACAATTCAGTGATTCAGCACTTACATACAGCATTGGGTGCTCATCACGGCAAGTGCCCTCCTTAATCCCCATCACTTACTTAACCCATCCCCTGACCACTTCCCCTCTGGTAACCATCAGTTTGTTCACTATACTTAAGAGTCTGTTCCTTGGTTTGCCTCTCTTCCCCCCCACCATAATTGTTTGCTTTGTTTCCTAAATTCCACATATGACTGAAATCATATGGTATTAGTCTTTCTTTGAATGACTTATTTCACTTAGCATAATACTCTCTAGCTCTATTCATGTTGTTGCAAATGGCAAGATTTCATTCTTTTTTATGGCTGAATAATATTCCATTTGTGTGTGTGTGTGTGTGTGTGTGTGTGTGTGTGTATACACATACCACATCTTTACTCTTTCATCAGTCTATGGGCATTTGGGCTCTTTACATAATTTAGCTATTGTTGATAATGCTACTATAAACATAGGGGTGCACATATCCCTTCAAATTAGTATTTTTGTATCCTTTGGGTAAACATCTAGTAGTGCAATTGGTGAATCATAGGGTAATTCTAAATTTAACTTTTTGAGAAACCACCATACTGTTTTACAGAGTGGCTGCACAAGTTTGCATTCCCACCAACAGTGCAAGAGGGTTCCCCTTTCTCCACATCCTTGTCAATACTTGTTGTTTCCTGTGTTAATTTTAGCCATTCTAACTGGTGTGAGATGGTATCTCATTGTGGTTTTGATTTGTATTTCCCTGATGATGAGTGATGTTGAGCATCTTTTCATGTGTCTGTTGACCATCTCGCTGTCTTCTTTGGAAAAATGTCTATTCATGTTTTCTGCCCATTTTTAATTGGATTATTTGTTTTTTGGGTGTTGAGTTTGATAAGTTCTTTGTAGATTTTGGATACTAACCCTTTATCAGATATTTCATTTGCAAACATCTCCCACTCTGAAGATTGCCTTTTAGTTTTGTTGATTGTTTTCTTGGCTGTACAGAAATGTTTATTTTGATGAAGTCCCAATAGTTGATTTTTCATTTTATTTTCCTTGCCTCAGGAGACTTATCCAGTAAGAAGTTGTTATGGCCAATGTCAAAAAGGTTACTGCATGGATTCTTCTCTAGCATTTTGATGGTTTCCTGTCCCACATTTAAGTCTTTAATCCATATTGAATTTATTTTTGTGTATGGTGTAAGAAAGTGGTCCAGTTTCTTTCTTCTTCATGTTGTTGTCCAGTATTCCCAACACCTTTTATTGAATTGTGGTACCTCCAGCTTTGATTTTCTTTTTTCAAGGTTGATTTGGCTATTTGAGGTCTTTTGTGGTTCCATACAAATTTTAGGATTGTTTGTTCTAGCTCTGCAAAAAAATGCTGTTGGTATTTTCATAGTGATTGCATTAAACAGACAATTACAATTCATTTTTATGTATTGATTTTGTAGCCTGCAATTTCACTGAATTCATTTATTTGTTCCAACAGTTTTTGGGTGAAACTCTTAGGGTTTCTTTTTTTTTTTTTTGTAAGATTGATTTATTTATTTGAGAGAAAGAGAAAAAGAGAGAGTTCAGGGGGGATGGGCAGAGGGAGAGGGAGAGAGAGTCCCAAGCAGACTCCACGCTAAGCATGAAGCCTGATACGGGGCTCAATCTCATGACTGTGAGGTCACAACCTGAGCTGAAACCAAGAGTCAGTCACTTAACTGACTGAGCCACCCAGGCACCTCAACTCTTAGGGTTTCTATATTTAATATTATGTCATCTGCAAACAGAGACATTTTACTTTTTCTTTTCCAGTTTGGATGTCTTTTATAACCTTTTTTTAATTTAATAACTCTGAAGGTACTTCCAGTACTATTTTGAAAAAAAAAAATGGTGAGAATGGGCATTGTAGCCTTGTTTCTGATCTTAGAGGAAAAGGTTTCAGCTATTATTAACCAATGAATATGCTGTTAGCTGTGTGTTTTTCATATATGGCCTTTTTATGTTAAAGTACATTCTGGGGGCCTGGGTGGCTCAGTCGGTAAGTGTCTGCCTTCAGTTCAGGTCACAGTCCCAGGGTCCTTGGATCAAGCCCCACATCCGGCTCCCTGCTCATCGGGAAGGCTGCTTCTCCCTCTCCCACTCCCTCTGCTTGTGTTGCTTCTCTCACTGTATCTCTCTCTGTCAAATAAATAAAATCTTTTAAAAAATAAAGTACATTCTGTACATTCCATTTATTATAAAAGGATGACAGATTTTGTCAAATGCTTTTTCTGCATCTATTGAGTTGATTGTAAGATTTTTATCCTTCATTTTGTTAAGGATGGTGTATCATATTTATTGACTTGTATATGTTAAGCCATGGTTGCATCTATCTCACTTGATCATGGTATATGACCTAAAAAGATCATATATTGTTGAATTTGGTTTGCTAATATTTCATTGAGGATTTTTGCATCTATGTTTATGTGGGATATTAGCTTACAATTTTTTTTTTTTGTAGTGTCCTTGTCTGGCTTTGGTATTAGGTTAATACTGGACTTGTAAAATGACTTTGGGAGTGCTCCCTCCTCTGCAATTTTTATATTCCTTCTCCCCCACATTTAATGTTTTTGAGTTACAATTTACATATTTTATATTGTGTATCCATTAAATTATTTACAGCCATTTAAAATATTTTTTTTACCTTTTATGTTAGAGTAATAAATTGCTTACTCAGCACCATTGCAATATTAGAGAATTTTGAATTTAACTACGTATTTACTCTTATGAATGATATTTATACTTTGATATGTTTTCATGTTACTAATTTACCATCCTTTTATTTTAGCTTGATGAACTCCCTTGAACATTTCCTATAAGGCCAGTTTAATGGTAATTCTTTCAGTTTTTGTGTGTTTGGAAAACTCTCTCTCAATTCAGAAGGAAAATTTGGTGGTAGAATATTCTTGGTAGGCAATTTTTTTTCTTTCAATATTTGACTATATTGCACTCCTTTCTATCCTCCATAATTTCTGTGGAAAAATCCACTGATAGTCTTATGGGAGGGTTCCTTTTTATGTAATAAGTTGCTTTTAAGATTCTCTTTTTGTCTTTAACTTTTGCCTATTTAATTATACCCTATCTTAGAGTGGGTCTCTTTTGATTCATATTATTGGGTGTTCTTTAGGCTTCTTTGATAAGCTTAAGATCTTGTCTTAAAGATCAAGTCTTCAGGATCTTGATGAGTTTTCAGTCATTATTTCTTTGAATAAGCTTTTTTTTCTCCATTCTCTCTCTTTATGCCTTCAAGGGTACCTGGAATGCCCATCCCAGCCAGGCCTGTTGACTGTTAAAAGTCCAGGCTTTGGAGATGTGGTTTGGGCAGGTGCTTATGCTGGTCTTCTGGGGGAGAGGCCCATGGTGCTGGGACTGATGCAAGCTTGACTAAGAAGGGTATTTCTTCCACAACGTAGTGGTGTGGGGTTTGGAGTAAGCAAATTAGGCAGCCAATGTTGGTGCTGGGCTGCTTCCCAGGTGGCTCTGTGTTTATGTTGAGGTGTGGGGTCCAGGAATGGTGCCAGCCAGCTCCTTTGTCTCCACAGGGGCCTCTCTGTGAACACTGCCTCTCAGAGGAGCAATTTGAGAAGAGTGAATAATCTCTCTTCTGTGTGCCCCAGGCATTTTTCAGATCAGTTTGTTTCCAAGCTGTCTTCTCCCCTGGGATTGTTCGACTGACTACTCTCTAGGAACGGAGCAGTGCCCTAAGGGCTCTATCCCAGACAAGTCAGCTTTCTTTTAAAACTCCAGGCTAAATTTAAGCCCTGCTGGGTGCAAGAACTCAGGAAATTCAGCCCTTCTTTTTCCAAGCCAATGGTTTTGGGGAAAAGTTCTCCTCATGCATTCCTCTCAGTGGTCTATTCTCTCTTGCCTTTCTCCGTGACCAGGGCTCCCTCCTCCAGAGCACCCATGATTTATTTCTCCCCTAAAACAGGTTTCCAAATTCCTATCTTCTTTTTGTGGCCTCTTGTCTCCCTTTATTTATTTATTTTTAAAATTTTATTATGTTATGTTAGTCACCATACAATACATCATTAGTTTTTGATGTAGTGATCCACGATCCATTGTTTTTGTATAACAACCAGTGCTCCATGCAGTATGTGCCCTACCTAATACCCACCACCGGGCTAACCAATCCCCCCTCCCCCCTCCCCTCTAAAACCCTGTTTGTTTCTCAGGTCGATAGTCTCTCCTGATTCATCTCTCCCTCCAATTCCCCCCGCCCATTTTTCCCCTCCTTCTCCTAATGTCCTCCATGTTATTCCTTATGTTCCACAAATAAGTGAAACCATATGATAATTGACTTTCTCTGCTTGACTTATTTCACTTAGCATAATCTCCTCCAGTCCCATCCATGTTGATGTAAAAGTTGGATATCCATCTTTTCTGATGGCTGAGTAATATTCCATTGTATATATGGACCACGTCTTCTTTATCCATTCATCTGTTGAAGGGCATCTTGGCTCTTTCCACAGTTTGGCTATTGC
>NC_058419.1:74821900-74974195 GCF_002201575.2 Neomonachus schauinslandi | reverse complement strand
GTTGAGAGTGATTATTGAAAGATATGAATTAATTGTCATCATGTTGCCTGTGAAGACGTTGTTTTTATAGATTGTCCCTGTAAATTTCTGTTGTAGATCACTCTTGGGGTCTTTCCCCTTTTATAGAACCCTCTTAATATTTCTTGCAGGGCCGGCTTGGTGGTCACATATTCTTTCAGCTTCTGCTGCTCGTGGAAGCTCTGCATCTCTCCATCCATTCTAAATGAAAGCCTTGCTGGATAAAGTATTCTTGGCTGCATGTTCTTCTCATTTAGTACCCTGAATATGTCTTGCCAGGCCTTTCTGGCTTGCCACGTCTCTGTGGATAGGTCTGACGTTATTCTGATATTCCTCCCTCTGTACGTAAGGAATCTCTTCCCCCTAACTGCCCTTAAGATGGTTTCCTTGGTTCTAAGGTTTGCAAGTTTTACTGTTACATGCTGGGGTGTTGGCCTGTTTTCCTTGATCTTGGGAAGGGTCCTCTCTGCCTCTAGGATGTGAATGTTTGTTTCATTCCCCAGATTAGGGAAGTTCTCAGCTATGATTTGCTCAAATACATCTTCTAGCTCTCTCTCTTTCTCCACTACCTCCAGGATTCCAAGTATTCTGACATTGGAATGCTTCATTGTGTCACTTATTTCTCTGATTCTATTTTCATGGATTCTGAGTTGTTTTTCCCTGGCCTCCTCTTTTCCTTTTTTTTTTTCTATTATAGTGTCTTCCAGGTCGCTTATTCTTTCTTCTGTCTCAGTTACCTAGCTGTTAGATTATCTAGATTGGATTGGATCTCATTGATAGCATTTTTAAGTTCTGCCAATTCACCTTTTATTTCTGCCCTTAGAGACTCTATGTTGCCGTTAATTGATTTCTCCATTCTAGCCATTGTCTTCACAATTGCTAGCCTGAATTCCATCTCTGACATCTTGGTTACATCTGCATCCATTTGTAAATCTTCAGCATAAGTCATAATCTCTGAGTCTTTTCTGTTTTGGGGGCTCCTCCTCCTAGTCATTCTGTTGATGGGTGTTTTAGGGAATGTATAGAGTCCAAATTATTGACCAGAACCCAAGCAAGATGCACCTGTTTTCTTGGGACCTTAGGGTTGCTGGCCTCCTATTTTCCCAGCCTGTCTTCTGAGGGAGGGGCCTGCCGCGCTGTTACTCAGGCAACGCTGTTCGGGCGGAGTTGCCCTGTGCCCTTCTGGTGGGGGATGGGCTCAGCGGGAATCAGTCTTTGGGGCTTTTGTTCTCTGGCGCCTTTCCCTGGTGGCTTTCCACGTCTCTTCCGCGAGTCAGAACAGAAGAGACCAGTTCCAACCCTCTGCCTCAGAGCAGAGAGACTGCAGTCTGTTCAGTGAGCCCTCCAGGCCACACTGTCTCTGTTTCTGTCCATGCTGGTATAAACTGCAGCGTCCAAGGTTGTGCGTCCCTCTGCAGCACTCCCAGTCCTGCCTCCAGGTCGGGGCACATCTCTGCTCTTTGTGCTTCTAAAACCGCCAGCCGCTCCCAGTTCGCGCACGCACGACTCCACCACTCCGGGTTTCCATCGAGGGGACTGCAGTTCGCGTGCGTGTGACTCCGACGCTCGGGGTTTCCGTCCTGGGGCTGCAGTTCACATGAGCGCGACCCCGCTGTTCTGGTTTTCCATCCCGGGAGCTGCCCTAAAGTCCCTTCCCTGATGCTACCGGTCTGCGAGTCTGTGCCTGTCTGCAGCGTGCGAGGCTGTCACTCACCTGCGGTGTAGGATCCCCACAGCCAGGCACCCTCCCACTTCCATTTATCCTCCGAAATCTGCCCGCAGAATCACGGCTCTCCGCTTCGTACCTCAAAACCAATTGCCTGCGATATTCTGTTTGTAGAGATCCAGATCTTCTTACATCTCAGGCTGGTTTCGTGGGTGTTCAGAGTGGTCTGGTAGATAACCAGCTCAATTCCGGGGACCAGCTGAAATAGGGTCCCCTACTCCTCCGCCATCTTTCCCCTCTCCTCTTCTCTCCCTTTAGTTGTGGTGTTTGTTATGTCAGTCTCCAGGTTGATTTCTGGGATATTTAGAATGCTTTTATAATTATCTAGCTGTGTTCTAGGGATGAGGCCAGCCCAGGGTCTTCCTACTCCACTGCCATCTTCTAAATTTTGATTCTATTCTGGAGACAATTTTGATTTTTTGTGCATTTCTAAGAATATGTCCATTTCATCTAGTTTATATAATTTGTTCCCATGTAACTATTCATAGTATTCTCTTTTATTTTTATTTAGATTCAATAAGCAGTACATAATTAGTTTCAGATATAGTGGTCCCTAATTAATTCATCAGTTGTGTATAACACCCAGTGCTCATCACATCATGTGCCCTCCTTAATAATACCCATCACCCAATTACCCATCCCCCCACCCACCTCCCCTCCAGCAACTCTCACTGTTTCCTGTAGTTAAGAGTCTCTCGTGGTTTTTCTCCCTCTCTGATGACTTCCCATCCAACTTTCCCTCCCTTGCCTATGATCCCCTGTGCTGTTTCTTATATTTCCACATAAGAGTGAAACCATATGATAATTGTCTTTCTCTGCTTGACTTATTTCACTTAGCTTAATACCCTCCAGTTCCATCCATGTCAATGTAAATGCTAAGTATTCATTCTTCCTGATGGCTGAGTAATTTTCCATTACATACATATATAATTTATACCACCACATCTTCTTTATCCATTCATTTGTCAATGGACATCTCAGCTCTTTCCACAGTTTGGCTATTCTGGACACTGCCACTGTAAACATTGGGATGCAGGTGCACCATTGAATTACTACATTTATATCTATGGGGTAAATACCTAGTAGGGCAATTGCTGGGTCATAGGGTAGCTCTATTTTTAAATTCTTGAGGAAACTCCATACTGTTTTCCACAATGACTGTACCAGCTTGCATCCCCACTAACAGTGTAAAAGGATTCCCCTTTCTCCACATCCTTGCCAACATTTGTTTTTTCCTGTCTTGTTAATATTAGCCATTCTGACTGGTGTAAGGTAGTATTTCATTGTGGTTTTGATTTGCATTTCCCTGATGCCAAGTGATGTGGAACATTTTTTCATGTGTCTCTTGGCCATTTATATGTCTTCTTTGGAGAAATGTCTGTTTGTGTCCTTTTTTTAAGATTTTATTTATTTATTTGACAGAGAGATAGAGAGCAGAAGTAGGCAGAGAGGCAGGCAGAGAGAGAGGGAGAAGCAGGCGCTCCACTGAGCAGGGAGCCCGATACAGGACTCAATCCCAGGACCCTGGGATCATGACCTGAGCCAAAGGCAGCCACTTAACCAATTGAGCCACCCAGGGGCCCATCTGTTCATGTCTTATGCCCATTTCTTGACTGGATTATTTGGTTTTTTGGGTGTTGAGTTTGATAAGTTCTTTATAGATCTTGGATAATAGCCCTTTATCTGATATATCATTGGCAAATATATCCTCCCATTCTGTAAGTTGCCTTTTAGTTTTGTTGATGGTTTCTTTTGCTGCGCAGAAGCTTTTTATCTTGATGAAGTCCCAATACTTCATTTTTGCTTTTGTTTCCAATGCCTCTGGAGACTTGTCTAGCAAGAAGTTGCTGTGGCTAAGGTCAAAGAGGTTTCTGCCTGTGTTATCCCCTAGGATTTTGATGGATTCCTGTCTCACATTTAGGTCTTTCATCCATTTTGAGTTCATCTTTGTGTATAGTGTAAGAAAATGATCCAGTTTAATTCTTCTACATGTGACTGTCCAATATTTTCAGCACCATTTGTTAAAGAGAGTGTCATTTTTCCATTGAATAGTCTTTCCTGCTTTGTGGAAGATTAGTGGACCACAGACTTAAGGGTCCATTTCTGGGGTCTCTTTTCTATTCCATTGATCCCTGTGTCTGTTTTTGTGCCAACGTCATACTGTCTTGATGATTACAGCTTTGTAATAGAGCTTGAAGTCCGGAATTATGGTGCCACCAGCTTTGGTTTTCTTTTTCAACATTCCCCTGGCTATTTGGGGTCTTTTCTGGTTCCATACAAATTTTCAGATTATTTGTTCCAGCTCTGTGAGAAATGTTGATTCTATTTTGAGAGATTGCATTGAATGTGTAGACTGCCCTGGGTAGCATAGACATTTTAACAATATTTATTCTTCCAATCTTTGAGCATGAAATGTTTTTTCCACTTCTTTTTGTCTTCCTCAATTTCTTTCCTAAGTGTTCTCTAGTTTTTATTTTTATTATTTTTTTAAAGATTTTATTTATTTATTTGACAGAGAGATAGCACAAGTAGGCAGAGGGAGAGGGAGACGCAGGCTCTCTGCCGAGCAGGAAGCCAGATGTGGGGCTTGATCCCAGGACCCCAGGATCATGACCCGAGCTGAAGGCAGCTGCTTAACCGACTGAGCTACCCAGGCACCCCTGTGTAAACATTTTTTACTGAATATTTTAAGCCCACTATTGAGAATTACTGCTCATGAAAAAAAAAATTCCTTTCAAAATATTACTGCTTATGGACAATGCACTTGGTCACCCAAGAGTTCTTACAGAAATGTGCAATGAAATTAATGTTTTCATGCCTGCTAACACACTATCCATTCTGCAACCCAGGGATCAAGGAGTAATTTTGACTTTCAAATCTTATTATTTAATACATTATGTAAGCCTAAAGCTTTCATAATGGTTCTCTGATGGATCTGGAAAAAGTAAATTGAAAACCTTCTGGAAATGATTCACCATTCTAGGTGCCATTAAGAACATTTGTGATTCATGGGGAGAGGACCAAATATCAACATTGATAGGAAGTTGAAAAAAGTTGATATCAACCCTTGTGGATGACTTGGAGGGATTCCAGACTTCAGTGGAGAAAGTAACTGAATATATGGTGGAAATAAGAGAACTAGAATTAGAAGTGGAGCTTGAAGATGTGACTGGATTGTTGCAATTTCATAATAAACTTTTAACAGATGAAGGGTTGTTTTCTATGGATGAACAGAAAAAGTGGTTCCTTGAAATGGAATCTACTCTTGGTGAAGATACTGTGATGATTGTTGAAATGACAATGAAAGATTTAGAATACTATATAACTTTAGTTGATAAAGCAGTGGCAGAGTTGAAGAGGATTAACTCCAGTTTTGGAAAAAAGTTCTGCTGTGGTTAAAATGTTGTCAAATAACATCACATTCTGTAGAGAAATTATTTTTTGAAAGGAAGAGTCAATTGGTCTGGCTACCTTCATTACCATCTTATTTTAAGAAATTGCCACAGCCAACCCAAACTTCAGCAACCACCACCCTGATCACTCAGCAGTCATCAACATCAAGGCAAGACCCTCCACCAGAAAAATATTATGACTCACTGAAAGCTCAAATAATGGTTAGTATTTTTTAGCAATGAAATATTTTTTAAAGATATGTACTTTTTTAGACATAATGTTATTTCACACTTAATAGACTGCAGCATAGTGTATACATAACTTTTATATGCACTGGAAAACCAAAAAATTCATTTTACTTGCTTTATTGCAATATTTGCTTTATTGTGATGGTCTGGAACTAAAGTCACAGTATCTTTAAGGAATGTCTGCAATCAAGGGCCTGATAAGGACAACATAAAGTACAGGAAATTATTATTATTATTTTTTTTTAAAGATTTTATTTATTTATTTGAGAGAGAGAGAGAATGAGAGAGAGCACATGAGAGAGGGGAGGGTCAGAGGGAGAAGCAGACTCCCTGCCGAGCAGGAAGCCCGATGCGGGACTCGATCCAGGGACTCCAGGATCATGACCTGAGCTGAAGGCAGTCGCTTAACCAACTGAGCCACCCAGGCGCCCCAGGAAATTATTTTGATAAGGCAAAAAAATCTTTGCTTTCCAAACAAATTACCCCCAAACCTTTCATAATCACTTAAAAGCAGACAAACAGTCCAAGAAAACTTTTTCCTTTTGAAAAAGAAAAAAAAAAACAAATTACAATTTCACACCATTGTACTTTTTAAAAAATTTATTTCTTTATTTTAGAGAGAGCAAGAGCAGGAGCAGGAGAGCAGAAGGAGAGGGAGAGACAATCTCAAGCAGACTCTAAGCTGAGCATGGAGCCCAACGTGGGGCCCAATCTCATGACTTGAGCCAAAACCAAGAGTCTGATACTTAACAGACTGTGCCACCTAGGCACCCCTGTACCAATTTACTTTTGATATTAGGGCTCATTCTTTAAAAACTTAAATAAATCCATTCCAATCTTGAGGACAAGTAAAATTCCTTTTTCAAGATTCTTTTTCCACAAACCTCCCACCATTTTTTTTGTATCCATTCAGATTTCATCCTATATTGTTCTTCTTTATTATTCTAGAACAGCCAGTAATTCTACTTTAGGATGAGATTACTCTCTTTTCCCCTCAACAAAGCCATGCCCTTCATACTTTTTCTTATCTACAAAATACGTTGTACTTTCTTTATCTACTTTTTTTATGCACAGTTAATTCCTTTCATACTCACTATTTCCAGTAGTTTTTAAAAAATATTTAATTATTTTGAGAGAGAGAGAGAGCAAGCATGAGTGGTAGGGGCAGAGGGAGAGGGAGAGAGAATCCCAAGCAAACTCCATGCTGAGTGCAGAGGGGCTCAATCTCACAACCCTGAAATCATGACCTGAACCAAAACTAAGAGTTGGACACTTAACCGCCTTTGCCAACCAGGTATGCTTAATAGTTTTAATGGTATATATTTATTATAATTCTTAACCATTAGGAAACTTAATTTCCAGTGAAAACTAAGAAGTAAGCAAATGTGGACTGTTATGCTAACATCCTCTAGATTCATAAATTTATAAGTACATTTTATAATTTCTAGAATTATTTTTTATTCTAGAATTTTTAGAAGTAATTTTTTCAATGTGGCACAAACCATGTTTACTAATAGACCCAAGTGCCTTTATTCACTCCGTAATAAGAAGCCAAAAGTAAATTAAACCTAATTTTAGTAATTGATGTTTCAGTGTTTTATCTTATTTGGAAATATTCTAGATATTCAATAGATATGCATCACTTAACTCAGCATAACTTTAAGGTTTCAAGTTACCAAAAAAGCTTTTGGGAACTGTTTTTAAGTAGACATACAATAAACCATAATTATTGTTGAAAAGTTTACTTAAAAACTCTTATCTTACTTACATTTACTTAGTTAATTTGCTCTTAACAATTATGTTTAATTTACTCATGAAAATTTCACAAGACATAAACAGCTAACCATCCTGTTAATTTTTCTTGCTGACAGATCGTGCAGCAGAGATAACATGAGCTTATTTGACCTTTAGTAAGGCTAGGTAGAATAAAAGTTCTATATCCACATCATCTTTAATGTTGATAACTCTGAAGACATGCCTGTTTTAATTAAACCAATTTTTTTCTTTTACATAAGATTATTCTAGATCATGTGAACTTGAGAAAATTTTGGGTTAGTTTCTATATTTGGGACACAATACTTAATTTATATAAGTGCTTATTTGTCTTTAAGCCAATTATATAGATCCCTTTTGTAAATTAATTTTGGAAATATCATCTGGAGGTAGGAAAATCACACATCTATAACACACACACACACACACACACACACACATATAAAGACAGATACAAACAGAGATCTTATAGCTTTTGTTTTAAAATGTTAGTTATGAATAGATATAATAATACAAAAATCACTAGTTTATAAAAGAAAAGTCAAATCCAAATTATGTTTATGGCAAATGAAATAAGCTAAGGTTACCTGCTCAGAGGTCTTAAGTTTTCTACTAATATTTCTGTAGAAGACTTTTTATGTTTCTCATTTGCCCACTTTTGAATAGTTTTTTCCCCTTCTGATAAAAATTATTTCCCTGAAGTTCGCATTTCAAAGAGATGGCTCTAGGCTCTTAAAGAAGATACGGTAGAACATCTCAAAGGCCAGAAGAAGGATATGAGTTTTCTCCAAGGAGGAGTTTTTTCTAAGTACAGATGTTTTACAAATCTGCAAGCATTTTGAAATAAATAGGGGAGGTTTGGGGATTGGTAAAAAGGATTGGAGGGCTTTGAATATCTTCTAGATCTGCATTTCTGTTCTTGTAAATACTTGATTTGTAAGACAAGGATAGTTGTTTTTAATTTCTCAAAGAATTGGGTTGCAATCTGAATTGCAGTCACCAATCCAGCTACATCATCTTTCATTTCTTTCTTTATATCAGGGAAGAAAATTTCAACTAAGATGGAAATCAAAAGATTCCTATGTTCTAGATTTAGAGCTGTGTGTTTTTGGAATGTTTTTAGTAAATCCTTTCACAGTGGATTTAGTAAATGGATTTTAGTAAATCCTATCCTTCAGGATATTCTCTTTCCCTCTGGGTACATAGTTCTTCTTAGCTGAGGGGAGAAGGCCTCAAAAAAAAAAAAAAAGTTCCTTAATGATGTACTATATGTTGGCTAATTGAATTAAAAAAAAAAAAGTCTCACCTTCAAAGAACCAACTCTCAGAACTAGTATTTGGTATATATTTAAAAGCTAACCCCCCCCAAAGAAGTTCCTTGTACACTCTAAATATCAGCTTCCAATTTGGCAACCTTCTGACCATAAAGTTAATTTAAAAATACTTTCAAGTATCTTATCATCAGATTTTATCCAGGACAAAGGTAAATATTCCTGGCGGTATTGAACTTTTAAAAAGTTATATATAGATGATAGATAGATAGATAGATGATAAATAGAGAGATGATAGATGATAGATAGATAGATGGGTTATAGATATAGATATAGATAGATATAGATGATATAGATATAATCCTAGAAAAGAACTCAGGTAGTAATGTCTCTGACATTGGCCATAGCAACATTTTTCTAGATATGTCTCCTGACACAAGGGAAATAAAAGCAAAAATAAACTATTGGGACTTCATAAAAATAAAAAGCTTCTGCACAGAGAAGGAAACAATCAACAAAAATAAAAAGCAACCTATGGAATGGGAGAGGATATTTGCAAATGACATATCTGATAATGGGTATTCAACATATATAAAGAATATATACAACTGAACACCCAAAAAACGATCCAATTTAAAAATGAGCAGAAGACATGAACAGACATTTCTCCAAAGAAAATATCCAGATGGCCAACAGACATATGAAAAGATATTCAGCATCACTTACCATCAGGGAAATGCAAATCAAAACTACAGTGATATATCACCTCACACCTGTGAGAATGGCAAAAATCAATGACACAAGAAACAACAGATGTTCATAAGGATGTGGAGAAAAAGGAACCTTCTTGCACTATTGATAGGAGTGCAGCCACAGTGGAAAACATTATGGAGATTTCTCAAAAAGTTAAAATTAGAAGTATCCTATGATCCAGTAATTGCACTACTGGATATTTACCCAAAATATGCAAGGACACTGATTCAAAGGGATACATGTACCCTTATATTTATTGCAGTATTATTAACAATAGCCAGATTATGTAAAGAGCCCAAATGTTTGTCAACTGATGAATGGATAAATAAATGGGATGGATTATTCAACCATAAGAGAGAATGAGATCTAACCATTTGCAAACAATATAGATGGAGCTAGAGAGTATACTGTTAAGTGAAATAAGTCAGTCAGAGAAAGACAAATTCCATATGAGTTCATTCACCTGTGGAATTTAAGAAACAAAACAAATGAGCAAACAAACAAACAACAAAAAAGATAGATAAACCAAGAAACAGACACTTAGCTATAGAGAACAAACTGATGGTTACCAGAGGGGAGACTGGGAGGGGGACAGGTGAAGTAAGTGATGAGTAAGGAGTGCACTTGTGGTGATTTAGCACTGGGGTGATGTATGGAATTATGAAAACACTATATTGTACACCTGAAACTAATATAACACTGTATGTTATCTATACTAGAATTAAAATAAAAGAAAGTTAGATATGAAAAAATAAAATTAATAAATAAAAATTACACACACACATATATATAAAGCATCTTCCTTATCCATTTGTGTACTGATGAACACTTATGTTGCTTCCATATCTTGGCCACTATAAAGAATGCTACAATAAATATAGGATACACACACACACAATAGGCTATTACACAGCCTTCAAAAATAATGATATTGTGCCATTTGTGGCAAAATGGGTGGGCATAGAGGGTATTATGCTAAGTGAAATAAGTCAGTCAGAAAAAGACATACCATATAATTTCATTCAAAGGTGGAATCTAAGAAAAAACAAAAACAAATGAATAAACAAACAAACAAAAAGCAGAATCAGACCTACAAATACAGATGATTTCCGGAGGGAGGTGGGTGGGGGCTTGGGCAAAATGAGTGAAGGGGAGTGAGAGATACAGGCTTCCAGTTATGGAATGAGTAAGTCACAGGAATAAAAGGCAGAACATAAGGAATATAATCAATGATATTTTAATAGGATTTTATGGGTGACAGATGGTAGCTTCACTTGTGGTGAGCCTAGCATAAAATATAGAGAAGTTGGATCACTATGTTGTACATCTAAAACTAATGTAACATGTGTGCCAACTACGTTCAAATTAAAAAAATAATAATAATGATTATTTTTCCTTTTTCTTTTTAAACCAAAGGTATACCTATCAAGTGACTTGAAACCAATAAGCCTTTTATGGTTTAACTATGAACACAGGAGGAATCCCCAAAGAGGGTGCAAAGGGTACAGCCATCCCAAGATCCAGAACCACTCTCAAAGGTAACCAAATAAAAACTTAGAATATTCCATGAGAGCTGGCAACAGTTGTTAGGATGTTACCTGCAAATGGAGTGCAACTCCCATTTCCATTGGGGCCTCTAACCTGACCACTGGGCTGCCTACACATGCAAGAAACAAAAACTTGTGTACCTCAATTGACGGGAAGCTAAGCCAAGTTCTCAGTATACAAAATAAGACAAAAAAGCAATAGCTGCTCCTAGGAGGGAAAGGATAGATAACCAATGGGTACCCCCAGACCAAATCCATAAGACTCTGAATTTGGGAAGGAAGGAGCAGGGTGAAATTTTACCTCTTTTCTTGACCTAGCACTACAAAGAGAGATCCAAGAGATGACTTTGGTAAGACTTCTTGCCCTTTACTAGCCTCTGCAATTTTTTTCAGGACTTCATCTGTAAGCTCCAGAGTGAGTAGAGTGTCCCAGCAGGTTCCATCTGGGTCAGAAGCTGTAGGGGAGAAGTAATTTTCTCTGTACCCTTCTGAGTTCTTGGATGAGACCCCCTTTTCTCTAGTGTACCTAGTAAGTGGATAAGCTTATCTAGGTTAAAAGTTTCACACCATGGCCACTGTACTTCCCACCAAAGATAATCTTTGGTAAGGTTAACCCTCTTGTTCAAACATAGATTCTGGGCCTGTAATTTTCATATAGTTAGCTGGAGTCCCAGATAGAGGTGTCCCAGACTCTTTGAAGTTGGAGGAACCCATTTTGTCTTATTTTCTCCTTTAAAACAAAATTTTATTTACCTGAGGCCTCACACTGGACCCAGTCCAGTTTAAGTCAGACCCAGTCCAACTCCAGACTCAGTCTGGTAAAAGGATTGCTAAAGTCTGAGAGCTCAAAATGCAAAAGCTGTGGAGTTCAGATATCCAAGAGGGACTTACTTGAGACATCCAGATACACAAAGGGCTAAATGGTATCTATACCTGGTCACTGCTCATTGTTCCCAGGGGGCCATTGGGGATCTCCTTCAGATCCCTTTTCTCACACCAAGACTGTTAAAACAATAAACTGAGGCATATTAATAATTTTAACAATTTATTTGAGTGAAAATCAATTTCAACTGGGCAGTGCCAAACCAGGAGTGGTTAGGAGCACTCCATTGACAGGAGTTAGGGGAAAGACTTTTATAGAGAAGAGGTGAAAGCAAAGCAACTAAATCATTTGATTGATTGTAGCTTAAGTGGTTGCCTTATTTGGAAAAGCCTAGTTGGCTGTTTGTAATGGGTTGTCCTAAAATTTTGATTTCTTAGCCTTGAAGCATTATAGGCTTAGGTTTTGGTTTGCTTACATAGACTACTAAGGCATTTAAATCACCTTATTCTAATGGTCTCCTTGTTTAATTAATTTGACAGAAGCAATGTTGCCTATCTTCTACTTTGAAAAGACCTATAACATTCTATATATCAATTGTCCTGAACTCAATAATGCCAAAGGTGGAGTGGAGGGCATTTTAGATTAAAGGACACTGAAGGGATAGGATAAACAAATGCAATTTGTAAACTTTAATGGGTTTCCAGATTGAAAACAAAGGAGACAATCTGAAACAAACATTTTCTTTTTTCTTTTCTTTTTTTTTTTTTTGAAACTTGGGAAGTTAGTGTATTATTTAACATTGAATCAACATTTACTTTCTTGAATATAATAATGCAACTGTGGTTATATAAGAGACTATTCATGTTTTGAAGATATAGGATGAAATGTTTATGGGTAAAATTTCATAGTGCTGCAACTGACTATTTAAATGGTTTAGCAAAAACTGTGTGTGTATATGTGTGTGCTTATGTGTAGATGGAATATGGATGTTCATTGTACTATTCCTTCAAATTTTGTTAGTTTGATATTTTTCAGAACTAAAAGGTTGGAGCAGGGAGGACCTGTAAGTTGCTTTCTATAGTGCTTTGGCATATAATAGGTGGCCAAAAAATATTCCTGGGAAGAAAGATTGCAAGGATGGTCTGGTTGTGGCTGACATTGGAGTGTCAGCATAATCTGGCTTTACTTATTCTTTATAGCTATTTTAAGGAAGTTAATCTCTTTAAAAATTTTCTTCATCTGTACAATGGAGAGTTAACCTTCTTCTTTCTTTCAGGGTGATAGAGAAGCTCAGTTTGAAAAGTAAGTCCTTTCTAGGTTTAAGGTATAGGTAGTGGAGGTTCCACATGCTGAGCTCACATAGATTACCATCTATTTATTGAGTGCAACTGTATTTGATGCTCCAAAATAGAGCCATCTCTGTACCCTGGGTTGACAGGGGAAATTAACCAAAGGTCAGCAGTCCAAAGTTCTATAGGTTATGGAAGGCAGTGGAAGATCTGGTGCTAACACCACAGTGACATCAACCCCCACCTTCAAGTGGAAAAGGTGCAATTGGCTGGATCTCATTTGATGGATGATAGGATCACCATTAAGGCTGGGCTCCAAGGGCAACTAAGTTAAATTATTTTGAATCCTCACCAATCAATCACCCTGTCCCTCTTGAATATACCAAAATTGGATAACTCAATATCTGTTTAAGAAATTGACTTTTAGAAAGTTCTGCCTCATACTGAACTGGAATTTGTTTTAATCAGTCTGCTTCCTCTGATCCAAGACAGACTTCCATAAGTCTGAAGACAGTGCCCGCATTCTCTTGTGGCTTCTATGATTCAACTTAAACAGATCCTACTCCTCAGATCTTTTTTCTTGGGATCTGGGTTCCAGCCCTTCCCTGATCGCCTCACTCTTATGGACACTCCTAGTTTGTGTATGGCATATTAAGATGTAGGGTACAGAATTGAAACCGTCTTCTGAGAAACTTTGTCACTGCCCTCCAGTTCAAATTCTGGATGTTTCTAAGAATTCAAATGTGCAGGCCAGGCCCCATTCTCTGATGCTTCCAATACCCATAGTTTAAGAAACAGTACATCAATTGGCTTTCTTGAGAGCTAACATGATGTGTGGAACCCGAGGAGACCTTACTGGAGGAAGAAAACTGACTGAATTCAGACAGCGGTTACAGGTGGTGTCCGTAAGTTGTGTGCCTTTTGCCAGCCTCTTGCTCACAGGGCCATTCTCTGGAAACAGGAAAAGGTGTTGGTATTGCACATGTGTCCATCACAGTGCCAATACACTGGGGCACCAAGACCTTGCCCAACAGCACTTCCTGGATAGATCTGTGGAGTCGTTGAGGTTTCCAGACTTGCTGGGTGGCAGTGTCTTCTTGTCTGCCAGTTGGATGGAAGGGTGGGACTTGAGCACAAATGGCCAGCCTCTGAGTGCCATGTAGTAGGGAAAGGCTCACCCCTAGTGTGTGAATTCCTGCCTCTTTATCACCACTAAGTATCGTTTGTTTAGTGCCTCTCCTTCTCTGTTGTGTCTCTTGTAGCACTGCTCATGCTAAAAAGGGAGGAAAGAGAGACAAGAAAGTGATTTACTTTCCCAACCTGGCCAGAGTCCTCTAGTTAGGAAGTGAAGACTGCAAGAAGCAACTCCAGTTAGGAATTATACATTGGTCTCTGTACTCTTTCTGCTTGAGTTGTCATACCAGTTAGTCACAGCCATTTAGGGAGCATGTGAAAGAAGAGAGATATAAGTAAGACTTGTTTTCTTCTTTCAAACAGTCAAGGGCAGAGGGACTGCAGAGAGTACCAGGTGTGCTAATTGATTATAATTCTGAATAATCAATGTTATTAATGACAGATTAATTAAATTTGGGAGGAAGCAGCAAATTTATCTTGGGAAATTTGGGGAAGAATTCATTTAGAATGTTTGTGGGTTTTTCAGCTGAGCTTGCCAGGTATAAAAGCAGGGATAGAACATGTGGTACACTGAGAGAAAATCATATGCAAAGTCACAGAGGAATGAAAGGACATAGCAAATGGATAGTAATTTGCAATTGCCAGGGAGTACGGATAGCAAGTTTGAGACACAATTTTGATGCTATGATAATAAGTTGGCCTTATCCTGTGGATAATTAGTACTCAAATTCTCATTAAAAAATGACATGCACAGAAATGATTATTAGATAAAAGTATAGAGGATGAATGAAAAGTTGTATTCGAAGTCTTGAAAGAATTTTGTTTAAAAAAATTACAGGAAGCCAAAAAGAAAATAAGTGTGTAAATTATAGAGACATAAAGCAGACAAATGAGAAGAGTAGGTAATGCCTGTCTAAAGAACCAAATTCTAGCCACAGAGTGCCTTGTTTGATCCAACCCCTGGCTGGAGGCCCTGAGCAGGTGATGGAGGTAGCTCAGATAACTTTTGATTCAGAGATACCCAAAGTATATTGAGAAACTCCTATATGTCTGGGGACATGCTAAGTAATTTTACATACATTAGATGATTTTCATCAGGTTTTTGGATATCAGATCTGATTGTTCCTTTATGCCAAGTTACCACCCATCCCTCTTCTTCACTCCCTGCTCCAACCTGGATGTGGGAACAAAAGCACCAGATCAAGAATCAGAAGACCTTTGATCTACTGTGTGACCTTGGTCAATTCCTTTATTCTCTCTGGGCACCAATTTCCTCATTAATACAAAGAAGGGTTTGGATAATCTCTAAGGATCCTTCCTACTTCTGTCATACAGAAGTATTGAGTGCTACATAGATTCTAAGCAGAGAGAATCCTATGGGCTGGGCTGGTCAAGGAGGGCTTCTTAAAAGAGGTGAAATATGAATGGAACCTTGTAGAACCAAGTGTCTTTTATAATTTTTTTTCTTTCCCCTATTTTATTTTATTTTTCAATATTTTATTTAAATTTCAGTTGCTTCACATACAGTGTAATATTAGTTTCAGTTGAAGATTTAGTGATTCATCACTTACATACAACACCCAGTGCTTATCACAACAAATGTCCTCCTTAGTACCCATCACCGATTAACCTATCCCCTTTGCCCACCTTCCTTCCAGTAACCCTCCATTTGTTCTTTACACTTAAGAGTCTGTTTTCTGGTCTGACTCTTTCCCCCCTAAGTTCATCTGCTTTGTTTCTTGAATTCCACATATTAATGAAATCATTTGATATTTGTCTTTCTCTGACTAATTTCACTTATTTCACTTAGCATAATACTCTCTAGCTCCATCTGCATCATTATGATGAATGGACATATGTATCCATAACCTCTTAATCCATTCATCAGTTGATGGATATTTGGGATCTTTCCATATTTGGGTATTGTTGATAATGCCGTTATAAACATCCAGGTGCACGTATCCCTTCAAATCAGTATTTTTGTATCCTTTGGGTAAATACCTAGTTGTGCAATTGCTGAATCATAGGGTAGTTCTACTTGTAACTTTTTGAGGAATGTCCATACTGTTTTCCAGAGTGGCTGCACAAATTTGCATTCCCACAAACAGTGTAAGAGGGTCCCCTTTCTCCACATCCTCACCAACACCTGTTGTTCCCTGTCTTGTTAATTTTAGCCATTCTGACTTGTGTGAGATGGTATCTAATTGTATTTTTTATTTGTATTTCCCTGATGATGAGTGATGTTGGGCATCTTTTCATGTGTCTATTAGTCATCTGTATATCTTCTTTGGAAAAATATCTATTCATGTCTTCTGCTCATTTTTTAATTGGATTATTTGTTTTTTCTAGTACTATGAATTTGATAAGTTCTTTATAGATTTTAGATACTAACCCTTTATCAGATATGTCATTTTGCAAATATCTTCTCCCATTCCGTGGGTTGCCTCTTTGTTTTGTTGACTGTTTTTCTTTGCTGTGTGAAAGCTTTTTATCATGATGAAGTCCCAATAGTTCATTTTCGCTTTTGTTTCCCTTGCCTTTGGAGACATGTCATGAAAGAAGTTGCTGTGGCCTATGTTGAAGAGGTTACTGCCTATGTTCTCCTGTAGGATTTTGATGGATTCTTGTCTCACATTGAGGTCTTTCATCCATTTTGAGTTTAATCTTTGTGTATGGTGTAAGGGTCCAGTTTCATTCTTCTATATGTAGCTGTCCAATTTTCCCAGCACCATTTATTGAAGAGACTGTCTTTTTTCCATTGGATTTTTTTTCCTGATTTGTCAAAGATTAGTGACCATAGAGTTGAGGGTCCATTTCTGGAGTCTCTATTCTGTTCCATTGGTCTATGTGTCTGTCTTTGTGCCAATACCATGCTGTCTTGGTGATCACAGCTTTGTAATATAGCTTGAAGTCAGGCAACGTGATGCCCCCAGCTTTGTTTCTCTTTTTCATCCTTCCCTTGGCTATTCGTGGTCTTTTCTGGTTCCATACACATTTTAGGATTTTTTGTTCCAGCTTTTTGAAAAATGCCAGTGGTGTTTTAATAGGGATGGCATTGAAAGTGTAAATAGCCCTGGTGAGGATAGACATTTTAACAATGTTTATTCTTCCAATCCATGAGCATGGAATATTTTTCCATCTTTTTGTGTCTTCCTCATTTTCTTTCATAAATGTTCTGTAGTTCCTAGGGTATAGATCCTTTACCTTTTTAGTTAGGTGTATTCCTAGGTATCTTATGGTATTTGTTGCTATTGTGAATGGAATTAATTCCTTAATTTCTCTTTCTACAGTTACATTGTTAGTGTACAGAAAAGCAACTGATTTCTGTGCATTGATTTTTTATCCTACCACCTTGCTGAATTGCTGGATGAGTTCTAGTAATTTGGGGGTGGAGTCTTTTGGGTTTTCCACATAAAGTATCATGTCATCTGTGAAGAGGAAGAGTTTGACTTCTTCTTTGCCAATTTGGATGCTTTTTATTTCTTTTTGTTGTCTGCTGATGCTACGACTTCTAGTACTATGTTGAACAATAGTGGTGAGAGTGGGCATCCCTGTCATGTTCCTGATCTTAAGGGAAAAGCTCTCAGCTTTTCCCCATTGATAATGATATTCACTGGGGGCTTTTCATATATGATTTTTATGATACTGAGGAATGTTCCCTCCATCCCTATACTCTGAAAAGTTTTAATTAGGAACAAATGTTGTATTTTGTGAAATGCTTTTTCTGTATCAATTGAGAGGATCATATGGTTCTTGTTTTTCCTTTTATTGATGTACTCTACCATGATGATTGATTTGGGAATGTTGAAAAACCCTTGCATCCCAGGCATAAAATCCACTTGGTCATGAAGAATAATACTTTTAATGTACTGTTGGATCCTATTAGCTAGGATCTTGTTAAGTATTTTGGCATCCATGTTCATCAGGGATATTGGTCTGTCATTCTCCTTTTAGATGTGGTCTTTGCCTGGTTTTGAGATCAGGGTAATGTTGGCCTCATAGAAGGAGTTTGGAAGTTTTCCTTCAGTTTCTATTTTTTGGAACAGGTTCAGTAGAATAGGTATTATTTCTTCTTTAAATGTTTGGTAGAATTTCCATGAGAACCCATCTGGCCCTGGACTCTTGTTTTTTGGGAGGTTTTTGATTACTGCTTTAATTTCGTTACTGGTTTTTGGTCTGTTCAGATTGTCTGTTTCTTCCTATTTCAGTCTTGGTAGTTTGTAAGTTTCCAGGAAGGCATCCATTTCTTTTTTTGTTAAAGAGTTTCTTTATTTATTTGACAGAGAGAGACACAGCGAGAGAGGGAACACAAGCATGGGGAGTGGGAGAGGGAGAAGCAGGCCTCCTGCCGAGCAAGGAGCCTGATGCGGGGCTCAATCCCAGGACCCTGGGATCTTGACCTGAGCTGAAGGCAGATGCTTAAGTACTGAGACACCCAAGTGCCCCAGGGCATCCATTTCTTCAGATTGCTTAATTTGTTGGCATATAATTGCTGGTAATTATTTCTAATAATTGTTTCTATTTCCTTGGTGTTAGTCATGATCTCTACCCTTTCATTCAGGATTTTATTTATTTTATTTTTATTTTTTTTCTTTGTAGTTTTTTTTTTTTTTAAAGATTTTATTTATTTATTTGACAGAGGGAGACACAGCGAGAGAGGGAACACAAGCAGGGGGAGTGGGAGAGGGAGAAGCAGGCTTCCCGCCGAGCAGGGAGCCCGATGCGGGGCTCGATCCCAGGACCTGGAATCATGACCTGAACCGAAGGCAGACGCTTAATGACTGAGCCACCCAGGCGCCCCTTTTTTGTAGTTTTTAATTTTATTATATTATCTTAGTCACCAAAGAATACATCATTAGTTTTTGATGTGGGGATCCACGATCCATTGTTTTCGTATAACACCCAGTGCTCCATGCAGTACATGCCCTCCTTAATACCCATCACCAGGCTAACCCATCCCCCATCCCCCTCCCCTCTAAAACCCTGTTTGTTTCTCAGGTCCATGGTCTCTCGTGGTTCATCTCTCCCTCCAATTCCCCCTGCCCATTTTTCCCTTCCTTCTCCTAATGTCCTCCATGTTATTCCTTATGTTCCACAAATAACTGAAACCATATGATAACTGACTTTCTCTGCTTGACTTATTTCACTTAGCATAATCTCCTCCAGTCCCATCCATGTTGATGTAAAAGTTGGGTATTCATACTTTCTGATGGCTGAGTAATATTCCATCGTATATATGGACCACATCTTCTTTATCCATTCATCTGTTGAAGGGCATCTCAGCTCTTTCTACAGTTTGGCTATTGTGGACATTGCTGCTATAAACATTGGGGAGCATATGGCCCTTCTTTTCACTACATCTGTGTGTTTGGGGTAAATACCCAGGAGTGCAATTGCTGGGTCATGGGGTATCTCTATTTTTTTTTTTTAAAGATTTTATTGATTTATTTGACAGAGAGAGACACAGCGAGAGAGGGAACACAAGCAGGGGGAGTGGGAGAGGGAGAAGCAGGCTTCCCGCCGAGCAGGGAGCCCGATGCGGGGCTCGATCCCAGGACCCTGGGATCATGACCTGAGCCGAAGGCAGATGCTTAATGACTGAGCCACCCAGGCGCCCCAGGGTAGCTCTATTTTTAAATTTTTGAGGAACATCCACACTGTTTTCCAAAGTGGCTGTACCAACTTGCATTCCCACCAACAGTGTAAGAGGGTTCCCCTTCCTCCACAACCTCTCCAACATTTGTTGTTTCTTGCCCTGTCCATTTTTGCCATTCTAACTGGTGTAAGGTGGTATCTCAGTGTGGTTTCGATTTGGATTTCCCTGATGGCTAATGACGATGAACATTTTTTCATGTGTCTGTTAGCCATTTGTATGTCTTCTTCAGAGAAGTGTCTGTTCATCTCTTCTGCCCACTTTTTGACTTATTATTTGTTTTTTGGGTGTTGAGTTTGAGAAGTTCTTTATAGATCTTGGATACCAGCCCTTTATCTGTAGTGTCATTTGAAAATATCTTCTCCCTCTTTGTTTTGTTGACTGTTTCCTTTGCTGTGCAGAAGCTTTTAATCTTTTTTTTTTTAAAGATTTTATTTATTTATTTGAGACAGAGAGAATGAGAGACAGAGAGCATGAGAGGTAGGAGGGTCAGAGGGAGAAGCAGACTCCCTGCCGAGCAGGGAGCCCGATGCGGGACTCGATCCCAGGACTACAGGATCATGACCTGAGCTGAAGGCGGTCGCTTAACCAACTGAGCCACCCAGGCGCTCAGAAGCTTTTAATCTTGATGAAGTCCCAAAAGTTCATTTTTGCTCTTGTTTCACTAGCTTTTGGAGATGTATCTTGAATGAAGTTGCTGTGGCCGATGTCAAAGAGGTTACTGCCTATGTTCTCCTCTAGGATTTTGATGGATTCCTGTCTCACAGTGAGGTCTTTCATCCACTTTGAGTTTATCTTTGTGAATGGTGTTAGAGAATGGTCAACTTTCATTCTTCTGCATGTGGCTGTCCAATTTTCCCAGCACCATTTATTGAAGAGACTGTCTTTTTTTCCATTGCATATTTTTTCCTCCTTTGTCAAAGATTATTTGACCATAGAGTTGAGGGTCCATATCTGGGTTCTCTATTCTGTTCCATTGGTCTGTATGTCTGTTTTTGTGCCAGTACCATGCTGTCTTGGTGATCACTGCTTTGTAATATAGCTTGAAATCGGGAAACGTGATGCCCCCAGCTTTGTTTTTCTTTGTCAACATCTCTTTGGCGATTCCAGATCTTTTCTGATTCCATACAAATTTTAGGATTGTTTCTTCCAGCCCTTCGAAAAATGTAATTGGAATTTTGATTGGGATGGCATTGAAGGTATAGATTGCTATGGGTAGCGTAGACATTTTAACAATGTTTATTCTTCTGATCCATGAGCATGGAATATTTTTCCATCTTTTTGTGTCTTCTTCAATTTCTTTCATGAGTGCTTTGTAGTTCCTAGAGTGTAGATCATTTACCTCTTGGTTAAGTTTATTCCGAGGTATCTTATGGTTTTTGGTGCTATTGTAAATGGAATCATTTCTCTAATTTCTCTTTCTACGGCTGCATTGTTAGTGTATAAGAAAGCAACTGATTTCTGTGCATTGATTTTGTATCCTGCCACATTACTGAATTGCTGTATGAGTTCTAGTAATTTGGGGGTGGAGTCTTTTGGGTTTTCCACATAAAGTATCATGTCGTCTGTGAAAAGAGAGAGTTTGACTTCTTCTTTGCCAATTTGAATACCTTTTATTTCTTTTTGTTGTCTGATTGCTGTTCCTAGGACTTCTAGTAGTATTTTGAACAACAGTGGTGAGAGTGGGAACCCTTGATGTGTTCCTGATCTTAAGGGAAAGGCTCTCAGCTTTTCCCCATTGAGGATGATATTCGCTGTGGGTTTTTCATAGATGGATTTTATGAACTTGAGGAATGTTCCCTCTATCCCTATCATCTGGAGAGTTTACATCAGGAAAGGATGCTGTATTTTGTCAAATGCTTTTTCTGCATCAATTGAGAGGACCATATGGTTCTTCTTCCTCCTCTTATTAATGTGTTCTATCACACTGATTGATTTGCAAATGTTGAACCACCCTTGCATCCCGGGGATAAATCCCACTTGGTCGTGGTGGATAATCCTTTTAATGTATTGTTGGATCCTATTAGCTAGGATTTTGTTGAGAATTTTGGAATCCATATTCATCAGGGATATCGGTCTGAAATTCTCCTTTTTGATGGGGTCTTTGCCTGCCTTGGGGATTAAGGTAATGCTGGCCTCATAGAATGAGTTTGGAAGTTTTCCTTCTGTTTCTATTTTTTGAAACAGCTTCAGTACAATAGGTATTATTTCTTCTTTGAATGTTTGGTAGAATTCCCCAGGGAATCCATCAGGCCCTGGACTCTTGTTTTTTGGGAGGTTTTTGATCACTGCTTCAATCTCGTTACTGGTTATTGGCCTATTCAGGTTGTCAATTGCTTCCTGTTTCAGTCTTGGCAGCTTATAGGTTTCCAGGAAGGCCTCCATTTCATCCAGATTGCTCAGTTTATTGGCATATAGTTGTTGATAATAATTTCTTTTCTTTTTTTTTTTTCAAAGATTTTATTTATTTATCTGAGACAGAGAGAATGAGAGAGACAGAGAGCACATGAGAGGGGGGAGGGCCAGAGGGAGAAGCAGGCTCCCTGCTGAGCAGGGAGCCCGATGCGGGACTCGATCCAGGGACTCCATGATCATGACCTGAGCCGAAGGCAGTCGCTTAACCAACTGAGCCACCCAGGCGCCCCTATTGTTGATAATAATTTCTAAGAATTGTTTCTATTTCCTTGGTGTTAGTCGTGATCTCTCCCCTTTCATTCCTAATTTTATTAATTTGGGTCCTTTTTCTCTTCTTTTGGATAAGTCTGGCCAGTGGTTTATCAATCTTATTAATTCTTTCAAAGAACCAACTTCTAGTTTTGTTGATCTGATCTATTGTGTTTCTGGTTTCTAATTTATTGATCTCTGCTCTAATTTTAATTATTTCTCTTCTAATGCATGGCTTAGGCATCGTTTCTGGCTTTTTCTCTAGTTCTTTAAGGTGTAGAGTTAGTTGGTGAATTTGGGATTTTTCTATTTTTTGGAGTGAGGCTTGGATGGCTATGTATTTCCCCCTTAGGACCGCCTTTGCAGTATCCCAAAGGTTTTGGACCGATGTGTTTTCGTTCTCATTGATTTCCATGAATTGTTTAAGTTCTTCTTTGATTTCTTGGTTGACCCAAACATTCTTGAGCAGAGTGGTCTTTAGCTTCCAAGTGTTTGAATTTCTGCCAATTTTTTTCTTGTGATTGAGTTCCAGTTTTAGAACATTGTGGTCTGAGAATATGCAGGGAATAATCTCAATCTTTGGGTATCGGTTGAGCCTGATTTGTGACCCAGTATATGGTCTATTCTGGAGAAAGTTCCATGTGCGCTTGAGAAGAATGAGTATTCTGTTGTTTTAGGGTGGAATGTTCTGTAAATATCTATGAGGTCCATCTGGTCCAATGTATCATTCAAAGCTCTTGTTGCCTTGTTGATTTTCTGCTTAGATGATCTGTCCATTGCTGAGAGTGAAGTATTGAGGTCTCCTACAATTAACGTATTGTTATCAATATGACTCTTTATTTTGGTTAACAGTTGGCTTATATAGATGGCTGCTCGCATGTTGGGGGCATAGATATTTACAATTATTAGATCTTCTTGTTGGATAGACCCTTTAAGAATGATATAGTGTCCTTCTGTGTCTCTTATTACAGACTTTAGTTTAAAATCTAATTTGTCTGATATAAGAATTGCTACCCCAGCTCTCTTTTGAGGTCCGCTGGCATGGAAGATGGATCTCCATCCCTTCACTTTCAGTCTGGATGTATCTTTAGGTTCAAAATGAGTCTCTTGCAGACAGCATATGGATGGGTCCTGTCTTTTTATCCAATCTGCAACCTTGTGCCATTTTATGGGAGTGTTTAAGCCATTCATGTTGAGAGTGATTATTGAAAGATATGAATTAATTGTCATCATGTTGCCTGTGAAGACGTTGTTTTTATAGATTGTCCCTGTAAATTTCTGTTGTAGATCACTCTTGGGGTCTTTCTCCTTTTATAGAACCCCCCCTTAATATTTCTTACAGGGCTGGCTTAGTGGTCACATATTCTTTGAACTTCTGCCGGTCTTGGAAGCTCTGCATCTCTCCATCCATTCTAAATGAAAGCCTTGCCGGATAAAGTGTTTTTGGCTGCATGTTCTTCTCATTTAGTACCCTGAATATGTCTTGCCAGGCCTTTCTGGCTTGCCACGTCTCTGTGGATAGGTCTGACGTTATTCTGATGTTCCTCCCTCTGTATGTAAGGAATCTCTTCCCCCTAACTGCCCTTAAGATGGTTTCCTTGTTTCTAAGTTTTGCAAGTTTTACTATTACATGCCGGGGTATTGGCCTGTTTTCCTTGATCTTGGGAGGGGTCCTCTCTGCCTCTAGGACTCGAATGTTTGTTTCATTCCCCAGATTAGGGAAGTTCTCAGCTACGATTTGCTCAAATACATCTTCTAGCCCTCTCTCTCTCTCCACTCCCTCCGGGATTCCAATTATTCTGACATTGAAACGCCTCATGGTGTCACTTATTTCTCTGATTCTATTTTCATGGATTCTGAGTTGTTTTTCCCTGGCCTCCTCTTTTCCTTTTTTTTTTTCTATTATAGTGTCTTCCAGGTCGCTTATTCTTTCTTCTGTCTCAGTTACCTAGCTGTTAGATTATCTAGATTGGATTGGATCTCATTGATAGCATTTTTAAGTTCTGCCAATTCACCTTTTATTTCTGCCCTTAGAGACTCTATGTTGCCGTTAATTGATTTCTCCATTCTAGCCATTGTCTTCACAATTGCTAGCCTGAATTCCATCTCTGACATCTTGGTTACATCTGCATCCATTTGTAAATCTTCAGCATAAGTCTTGATCTCTGAGTCTTTTCCGTTTTGGCGGCTCCTCCTCCTAGTCATTCTGTTGATGGGTGTTTTAGGAAATGTATAGAGTCCAAATTATTGACCAGAACCCAAGCAAGATGCTCCTGTTTTCTTGGGACCTTAGGGTTGCTGGCTTCTTGTTTTCCCAGCCTGTGTTCTGGGGGAGGGGCCTGCCGCACTGTTACTCAGGCAACCCTGTTCAGGCGGAGTTGCACTGTGCCCCTGTGGCGGGGGATGGGCTCAGTGGGAATCAGTCTTTTCGGCTTTTGTTCTCTTGCACCTTTCCCTGGTGGCTTTCCGCGTCTCTTCCGCGAGTCAGAGCAGAAGAGACCGTTTCCAACCCTCTGCCTCAGAGCAGAGAGACCTTAGTCTGTTCTTCAGTGAGCTCTCCAGGCCACACTGTCTCTGTTTCTGTCCGTGCTGCTATAAACTGCAGCGTCCTGGGTTGTGTGCCCCTCCGCAGCACTCCCAGTCCTGCCTCCAGGTGGGCACATCTCTGCCCTTTGTGCTTCTAAAACCGCCAGCCGCTCCCAGTTTGCACGCAGGACTCTGCCGCTTGGGGTTTCCACCCCGGGGATTGCAGTTCACCGGCGCGCCCCTGGCGCACCGAGTTTCCACTCAGAGGCTGCAGTTCGCGTGCGCGTGACCGTCGCTCCAGTTTCTGTCCCGGGGGCTGGGGTTCGCGTGCACGCGACCCCGCTGGCCTGGTTTTCCACCCCGGGGGCTGCCCTAAAGTTCTTTCCTGGTGCTACCGGTCTGCGAGTCTGTGCCCTGTCCGCAGAGCGCGAGGCTGTCACTCACCGGCGGTGTAGGATCCCCACGTCCAGGCACCCTCCCGCTGCTGTTTATCCTCCGAAATCTGCCTGCAGAGTCACGGCTCTCCGCTTCATACCTCAAAACCAACTGCCTGCAATATTCTGTTTGTAGAGATCCAGATCTTCTTACATCTCAGGCTGGTTTCGTGGGTGTTCAGAGTGGTCTGGTAGATATCCAGCTCAATTCCAGGGACCAGTTGAAATAGGGTCCCCTACTCCTCCACCATCTTTCCCCTCTCCCCATTCATGATTTTATTAATTTGGGGCGTTTCTCTTTTCTTTTGGATGAGTTTGGCCAATGGTTTATTGATCTTATTAATTCTTTCAAAGAACCAGCTTCTAGTTTCATGATTTGTTCTACTGTTTTTCTGGTTTCTATTTCATTGATCTCTGCTCTAATCTTTACTATTTCTCTTCTCCTGTTGATTTAGGTTTTATTTGCTGTCCTTTCTCCAGCTCCTTTAGGTGTAGGGTTAGCTTGTGCATTTGGGATTTTTCTACTTTTTTGAGGAAGGCTTGGATGGCTATGTATTTCTCCTTTAGGAAAGACTTTGCAGTATGCCATAGGTTTTGGATCGATGTGTTTTCATTCTCATTGGTTTCTATGAATTATTTAAGTTCTTCTTTAATTTCCTGGTTGACCCATTCATTCTTTAGCAGGATGCTTTTTAACTTCCAAGTGTTTGAATTCCTTCCAAATTTTTTTCTTGTGATTGAGTTCCAGTGTCAAGGCATTGTGGTCTGATATCATGCAGCAAATAATCTCAGTCTTTTGGTATTGGCTGAGACCTGATTTGTGACCCAGTATGTGGTCTATATTGGAGAAAGTTCTGTGTGCATTCCAGAAGAATGAGTATTCTGTTGTTTTATATATCTGTGAAGTCCATCTGCTCCAATGTGTCATTTAAAGCTCTTGTTTCTTTGTTGATCTTCTGTTTAGATGATCTGTCCAGTGCTAAGAGTGGAGTGTTAAAGTCTCCTACTGTTGATGTATTATTGTCAATCTCATTCTTTATTTTGGTTAACAGCTGGCTTATGTAGTTGGCTGCTCCCATGTTGGGGGCATAGATATTTACAATTGTTAGATCTTCTTGTTGAATAGACCCTTTAAGAATGATATAGTGTCCCTCTGGATCTGTTATTACAGTCTTTGGTTTAAATTCTAATCCGTCTAAGAAATGCTACCCCAGCTTTCTTTTGAGGTCTGTTGGCATGATAAATTGTTCTCCATCCTCTCACTTTCAGTCTGGAGGTGTCTTTAGGTTCAAAATGAGTCTCTTGTAGACAGCATATGGATGGGTCCTGTCTTTGTATTCAATCTGCAACCCTATGCCATTTCATGGGACCATTTAGGTCATTCATGTTGAGGGTTACTACTGAAAGGTACGTGTTTATTGCCATCTTACTGTCTGTACAGTCCCTGTTTTTATGGATTTTCTCTCTATATTTCTGGTCTATATTACTCTTGGGGTCTTTCTTCTTTTATAGAATCCCCCTTAGTATTTCTTGCAGGGCTGGCTTGGTGGTCACATATTCTTTCAGTTTCTTTTGGTCTTGGAAGCTCTTTGTCTCTCCATCTATTCTGAATGACAGCCTCCCTGGATAAAGTATTCTTGGGTGCATGTTCTTCTCACTTAGTACCCTGAATATGTCTTGCCAGTCCTTTCTGGCTTGCCAGGTCTCTGTGGACAGGTCAGACGTTATTCTGATGTTCTTCCCTCTGTACGTAAGGAATTTCTTCTCCCTACCTGCTCTCAGGATGGCTTCCTTAGTTCTAAGACTTGCGAGTTTTACTATTACATGCCGGGGCATTGGTCTGTTCTCCTTGATCTTGGGAGGGGTCTTCTCTGCCTCTAGGACACAAATGCTTGTTTCATTCCCCAGGTTAGGGAAGTTCTCAGCTATGATTTGCTCAAATATATCTTCTAGCCCTTTCTCTCTCTCCACCTTCTCAAGGATCCCAATAATTCTGACATTGGAACATTTCATGGCATTGTTGATTTCTCTAATCCTGTTCTCATGGATTTTAAGCTTGTTTGCTCCAGACCTCCTCCTGTTCCTTCCTTTCTATCAGTTTATCCTCTAGATCACTAATTCATTCTTCTGCCTCATTTACTTTAGCAGTTAGAGTATCTAGTTTAGACTGCATCTCATTCATAGCATTTTTAAGTTTGGCCTGATTAGGTCTCATTTCTGCCCTTAGAGATTCTATGTTGCCATTAATATTTTTCTCAAGCCTAGCTATTGTCTTTGTAATTGTTACCCTGAAGTCTATTTCAGACATCTTGTTTATATCCATATCCATTAGGTCTGTGGGAGAGGCCATTGTCTCTGGTTCTTTTCTTTGTTGGAAGTTCCTCCTCCTAGTCATTCTGTCGAGTGGTGGTTGAGGGGATGTACAGAGTCAAAAATATCAACCACAGTCCAGGCAAGGTGCACCCTGGGAAAGTTTGGAGCAATTGGAAGTCACCACCAAAAACACCCAGCCAAATGAAATCCAAGAAAAGATTTATAAATTTCAAAAAAGAAAAAAAAAGGAAAAGGGGGGGTGAGGGGAAGGGGGCTATAATCCCTCAGTGTGGGCAAGGTAGGGTGTTTCAGTTCTTCCTGGGTGTATTTTGTTCTCTTTGTTAGAGAACACTACTTCCCAGAGATGCAGGATAATTAAAACTGGTATATATATTAAGGTAGTATTGAATAGGGAAAAAAGGACTACATTGAAGCTTTTATCTATATATATATAAAAAGAAAGAAAAAATATGTGTGAAAAATTTCAAGTTAAAAAGTGACTCTGGAATATGTATTAAACATCTAGTTGAAATGGTAAGTAGGTAAAAAGAAAAAAACAGAGAAAAAACATAAGAAAGAATTAAAAGAAAAAAAGTTATTTCTAAGAAATACACAGACCGTGAGGCAACAGCAGGAGCTTAATATAGTATTTTCCCTTGGTGTTGGGGTTTTACAGTTTTATGGGGATCTTCAGGTTGCCATCCTTTTGTTCTTCCTGCTTGTCTTCTGGGAGAGGGTCCTGCCCCATTTTTTTTCAGTCAGTCCTGCTTGGGCGGAGTTGCCCTGACCCCTATCAAGGGGCTAGACCCCGTGGAAACTGGTTTTTTGGGCTTTTGTTTTCTGGTGGCTTTTGTTCTCTGTCGACTTTTGTTCTCTGGTGGGTTTTCGTGCCTTTTTGGAGGGTCAGAGCAAAGGAAAATGTCCGCACCCTGACCTCTGCCCCAGAGGAGAGAAGCCATGGTCTCTCCTCTCTGAATCCTCCAGAAGACACAGTCTCCCCCTCTGTAAGCGTCACTAAAAACTGCAGCCCCCCACAGGTATTGCATGCCCCCAGTGATCCTCTCAGTAGTCGAACCAGGCCCCTTTGTCTCTTCCCCCGTGCCTCCAAAACCGCCAGTGATCCTGGTCTGGGCAGGCCTGGTCGCGGGCCACGGCGGCAGCCACCCGGGTCCATGGGCACAGGTCCGTGCCTGTGGCCACCCCAGTCCAGCGTTTGCGCCTTAAGCCTCTGGATTCCATTTGAGTGCTGGCTGGAGTCCTTTCCCATTCCACTGCCACAGCTCTCCAAGCTATTGCTGGTCCCCAGGCGCAGGATGCTTTTGCACTGGGGTACTACTTTCCAGTAGCTAGCTTCTTGTGGTTCCCTCCCCCTTCTGTTTATCCTCCAACATCTGTCCACACAATCACAACTCCGCCCTTTGTACCTCTGGACTGATGATCCTCTGCCCCTGTAGAGATCCAGATGTATAATCTTATATCTCAGGCTGATTTCATGGGTGTTCAGAGTGGCTTGGTAGATATCTAGCTAAATTCAGGGGACTGGTTGAAATGGAGTCCCGCACTCCTCTGCCATCTTGCCCCTCCTCCATCTTTTCTTTTCTTAATGTGGTGTATCACATTGATTGATTTGTGAATATTGAACCATCCTTGAAGACCAAGAATAAATCCCATTTGATTGTGGTGGATGATTCTTTTTTTTTGTTTGTTTGTTTTTAAAGATTTTATTTATTTTTCAACAGAGAGAGAGAGACAGTGAGAGAGGGAACACAAGCAGGGGGAGGGGGAGAGGGAGAAGCAGGCTTCCCACGGAGCAGGCAGCCCGATGTGGGGCTCGATCCCAGGACCCTGGGATCATGACCCGAGCCGAAGGCAGACGCTTAACGACTGAGCCACCCAGGCGCCCCGGATGATTCTTTTAATGTACTGTTGGATTCCGTTTACTAGTATTTTATCTTTTTTTTTTTTTTTTAAAGATTTTACTTATCTTTTAGAGAGCGAGCGAGAGAGAAACAGCATGAGAGGGGAGAGGGTCAGAGGGAGAAGCAGGCTCCCCGCTGAGCCGGGAGCCCGATGCGGGACTCGATCCCAGTACCCTGGGATCATGACCTGAGCCGAAGGCAGACGCCCAACGATCTGAGCCACCCAGGCGCCCCGTTTACTAGTATTTTATTGCAAATTTTTGCATCCATGTTCATTAGGGATATTGACCTGTAGTTGTCTCTTTTTTTTTTTTTTTTAAGATTCAATTTATTTATTTGAGAGAGAGAAAGACAGAGATAGCAACAGAGAGCACAAGCAGGGAGAGAGAGCTGAGCAGGGAGCCTGACATGGGGCTTGATCCTGACATGGGGCTTGATCCCAGGACTCTGGGACCATGACCCGAGCCAAAGGCAGACGCTTAACTGACTGAGCCACCCAGGTGCCCTTGTAGTTGTCTTTTTTTAGTGGAGTCTGTCTGGTTTTGGAATCAGGTGAATTCTGGCCTCATAAAATGAGTTTGGAAGTTTTCCTTCCATTTCCGTTTTTTTAATAGTTTGAGAAGAATAGGTATTAACTTTTTAAATGTTTTGTAGAATTCCCCTGTGAAGTCATCTGGCCCCAGACTTTTGTTTGTTGGGAGATTTGTGATTATTGTTTCGATTTCTTTGCTGGTTATTGGTCTGTTCAAGTTTTCTATTTCTTCCTGTTTCAGTTTTAGTAGTTTATATGTTTCTAGGAATTTATCTATTTCTTCCAGATTGTTCAATTTGTTGGCATATAATTTATAATTGTTTGCATTTCTGTGGTGTTAGTTGTCATTTCTCCTCTCTCATTTATGATTTTATTTATTTCAGTTTTATCTTTTTTCTTGTTGATAAGTCTGGCTCGGGGTTTATCAATTTTGTTAATTTTGTCAAAGAACTAGCTCCTGGTTTCATTGATCTGTTCTACTGTTTTTGTTTGTTTCTATGTCATATATTTCTGCTCTGATATTTATTATTTCCCTTCTTCTGCTGGCTTTAGGCTTCATTTGTTGATCTTTTTCTAGTTCCTTTAGGTATAAGGTTAGGCTGTTTATTTGAGATTTTTCTTGCTTCTTGAGGTAGGCCTGTATTGCTATATACTTCCTTCTTATGACCACTTTTGCTGTATCCCAGTGGGTTTGGACCATTTTATTTTCATTTTCATTTATTTCCATGTTTTTTTTTAAATTTCTTCCTTAATTTCCTGGTTAACCCATTCATTCTTTAGTAGGATGTTTTTTAACCTCCATATATTTGGGATCTTTACAGTTTTTTTTCTTATGGTTGACTTCAAGTTTCATAGCATTGTGGTCAGAAAATATGTATGATATGATCTCATTCTTTTTGTAGTTTCTGAGGCCTGACTTGTGACCCAGTATGTGATCTATTCTGGAGAATGTTCCATGTGCACTCTGCTGCTTTAGGATGAAATGTTCTGAATATATGTGTTAAATCCATCTGGTCCATTGTATTATTCAAACCCATTGTTTCCTTGTTGATTTTCTGTTTAGATGATCTGTCCATTGTTGTGAGTGGGGTTTTAATGTTTCCTACTATTACTGTAGTATTATCAATGAGTTCCTTTATATTTGTTATTAATTGTTTTATTTATTTGGGTGCTCCCAAGTTGTGGGCATAAATATTTATGGTTGTTAGATCTTCTTGTTGTATAGTCCCCTTTATTATGACATAGTTCCCTTCTTCATCTCTTGTTTCAGTCTTTGGTTTAAAATCCAGTTTGTCTCATATAAGTATTGCTACCCAGGCTTTCTTTTGACATCCATTTTCATAGTAAACATTTCTCCATCCCCTCCCTTTCAGTCTGCACGTGCTTTTAAGTCTAAAATGAGTCTCTTGTATACAGCATATAGATGGGTCTTTTTTTTTTTTTTTTTCCATTCTGACACCTTGTGTCTTTTGGTTGAAGTATTTAGTCCATTTACATTCAGAATACTTCTTGGTAGATATGTTTTTAGTACCATTTTGTTACTTGATTTGTCATTGTCTCTGGAGATATTCTGTTTCTTTCTAGTCTTTGTTGCTTTTGGTCTTTCTATCCCACTCAAAGAGTCTCCCTTTTCCTATTGTACCAAGAAGAGCTGAAGGGCAGACACTTGTACTTAAAAGTATACTATAGTAGGAAGGGATGCCTGGGTGGCTCAGTTGGTTAAGCATCTGCCTTCAGCTCAGACCATGAACCCAGGGTCCTGGGATCGAGTCCTGCATTGGGCTCCTTGCTTGGCAAAGAGCCTGCTTCTCCCTCTGCTTGCTGCTCTCCTTGCTTGTGCTCTTTCTCTCTCTCTCTCTGGCAAATAAGTATACAAAATCTTAGAAAAAAGTATACTATAGTAGGAAAAATGTAGCTTCTGTTGTTGTCTGGGCCTGGAGATGAATCCTTCCTTTGCCACTCTAATGAGACCTTTCAGAATCCTTGTCTGTAAAAGCAAGATAGTAATAATACCTCCTTTAGAGTATTGCTGGGAGAGTAAATTTATGAATAGTAGTACTTAGCATGATGCTTAGAATAAATGAACCATATTTGACTTTTCTCCCCCTGTCCCTTTCCTGTGCCTCTCTGGTGCATTGCTTAAACTGACCCAGATCTGGGCACCCAGTAGGTACTCCAACAACACTGGCTTATTCATAATTTAATTTGAAGTCTGAAGCTACTGTCAGGACTAAGAAAGAATGCAAAGTTTTTTGAAATGGTAAGTAGGTGTGTGAGTGGTTCAGAGCATAAATGTTCTTCCAGTACCATTACATTAATTTATCAAATTAATCAATTTAGGGGCACCTGGGTGGCTCAGTCGTTAAGCGTCTGCCTTCAGCTCAGGTCATGATCCCAGGGTCCTGGGATCGAGCCCCCCCATCAGGCTCCCTGCTCAGCAGGAAGCCTGCTTCTCCCTCTCCCACTCCCCCTGCTTGTGTTCCCTCTCTCGCTGTGTCTCTCTCTGTCAAATAAATAAAAATAAAATCTTAAAAAAAATTAATCAATTTATTGTGTAAACAAGGCATCTGCTGCTCATGGCTTAGAAGGGACCGGGAGTTCTTGCTGGCAGGGGGAGGCAGACTATCATAACAACGATTAATTGAAATTCACTGAATGATCTTTTGTGATATTTTCCTAAATAATAGTAATAATTTCACACAATCAACACCACATTGAGAAGGAAATCTCACCCTGTGGCCATGTTCAACACCTGAGCTGCTGCATTCACAAGAAGGTTGTGCTGAAAGAACAAGTAACAAGAGGCAACAGTTCTACTCTTTGAATATAAATAGCTGGAAGGCTGAAGTCATGTGACAGGCTGAAAGGCTGGAGACATAGTGGGGTGAAAGTGATGATGGGAGAGAATCTTGTGTAACAAAGATGCCTGTACTCACCCACATATATGCATAATCCCTTTCTCTACCCTAGCAGAGAAACATGTATGCATGTACATATGTACTGCTCCATGTCCAAAGGATCAAATGTGTACACAGATGTGGATGACAGAAAGCAGAGGTTTTGCCATTGCATGAGAAAGGGAAGTTAATGGGCTTAAAAGTCCCTGTCCTGTCTCCAGTATGTACTAATGTGCCATCTGATTCTGTTTCATTATCTGTGACCCAGAATACAAGGCAGACACAAAAGGAAAGGATACCCAAAAGGTTCACTCTATGTCTGTCATAGTACATATGGAACAACTGGAGCCCAGAGAGGGGAAAATACTTGGCCAAGGACACACAGAGAATTGGTGATAGGGCCAGAACAAGAATACAACTCTTAGCTTCAATATGCAACTGGACAATTATTTCCCAAATTGTACAAGCACCACTGGTCTGTGTAGGCAAGATGATTTTAGGTGGTACATGGGTGAGTGTTTTTTTTTTTATTTTAACAGTTATGTATACATATCTGTGTATATTAAGAAAAAAAGTACTTGCAGATCAGAACAATAATTTCATGGATAGTTATTCCTTAAGATATGGCAGAAATTGTGAAGGTGGTATACAAATGGCTGACATTTGAAAAACTTGGTATGAAGGATCTTGGACCAGAAAGAACTGGGTTTGAATCTTGACTTGTTTTCTACTATCTTGGGGCCTTGGTCAAGTAACTTTCCCTCCCTAAATTTCTGGCCTCACCTATATAACAGGGATAGTGATAGCGACCTATATAATAGGGATAGTGATAGCTACCTATATAATAGGGATAGTGATAGCTACCCCCAGAATAATTGTGAGGATTGACAATAAGCACATATAAATATCTACTAAATCTAAAAATATGTGTGTCCTATGACCTAGGGATTCTACTCCCGGGGATACACTCAATAGAAATGGGTGTTTATAGCTTCACTGTAATATGTTTCCAACAGCCTGCAAGAAACTGAGACCCTCAGTCCAGCAGGCTGCAAGTAACTAAATGCTTCCAATAGCCATGTGAGTTTGGAAGTAAATATCTTCCCAATCAAACCCCAACTGAGACTGCCAGCCCTAGCCCACATCTTGATTTCAGCTGTATGAGACCTTGAAGCAGAGGACCCAATTAAGCCATACAGAGACTCCTGACCCATAGAAACTATGAGATAATAGATGTGTTTTATTTTAATCTGCTAACTGTATGTTAATACTGTTACAGAGAAATATATGCCTAATACAATGAGACAACATAAAATAATTTCAAAAAACAAGCTTAGTGAAAGAAGCCAGACACAAAAGTGTACATATTATGTGATTACATTTATAAAAAGTTCAGGCATTATTTGTTTGTATGTTATATAAACAATAGGAATGGTGCTATGAACCATTCAATAGGAATGGTGCTAGAACTCAGAATAAGGGTTGCCCCTAGGGAGTTATTGAATGGAAGAAGCACCAAAGGAGCCTCTGGGGATGTTGAAAATGTTCTATAGCCTGATCTTAATATCAGTTACCCAGGCATATATTTTTGTCAAAAGTCATCAAATGTACACTTGAAATGAGTGCATTTTTATTACATATGTATTTTACTCAAGTACAAAATAAAATAAAATGCCCCCTTTTACGGCTAGAATGCAAATAAAAATGGAAGCATGCATTTAAAGTGGTTGGCAAAATATGGGCTTTTGACATGTGCTCTGATCCCTCCCTACCCAGGGATCATTCCATCACTTCAAGTGGTTTTCTACTTTTGCATGGGGTAATCTATGAACCAGTAGGTTGGAGAGGCCCTGCTATTTGTGTTTGGAGTTCCAGGATACTAGAGGTGTTCCAAACATCCTACCCTTTCCTTTCCAGCTTTGAGGACTACCTGCATACTTACTCTAGATGAATGGCTGAAGGATGTTTTGAACCTGACAAGATAGATTGATGGTTGGAAAACCTCAGGCCACTGGAGCCAAATCCATCAACCTTTTCAAATCATCCACTGTAGCTGGAACCACACTCAGTCATATATAGAGGTAAAAACCTGTCACACTAGTGCCACACACATACACACATTTACCCAGTCAAAACAGTATTCCTTTGTAGCTGTATAAATCAAGCAATTAACAAATCTTTACTTTTAGGCCCTCTTGATGTTCAACTCTGCATAAGGATCTAAGAAGGACTTGAAGCTTCAGTTTCATCACACTGACCTTTAAGTATGGTTTGGGAAGATCCAGTGATATAATAAGTGAGAAAAAAATGGGAAAATTGTGATACCATATGGAAAGAAGCATGTGTAGCAACTCCTTGTGCATATTAATTGCTTAAGTAATGTTTTTCCCCCCAAATAGAACTGAGAAATAGTGTCCTTGACCAGTTTCTTTTTGAAGAATATGTTAATTACACCTTCTTTCTGTCCTGCCACTGCTATTCCATGTATAGCCACAACTGAGATCCCAACCAATATTTGAGTTGAAGATGCTTCCACAATGATGGCTTCCACCTGTCATATTACTCCAGTCTTAGAGTCTTCCCAATTCTCAAGACATTGTGAAACAGAGACAAATTATCTCCACTGTCCTTTCTCAACCATGAACATAATTAAATGGTTGCTTTATAAGTTTTGGGATGGTTTGTTAAGCAGCAGTAGATACTAAAACATCTACCTACCCCATTAAACTGTTCTTTGTGTTCAGTGACTGTCATCTGTGTAACTTTAGTGCCTTAATTTATTTGATTATTCCTTTAGTCATTCATCCAACAGGCAGTTTTTGAACATTTATTAACTGTCATGAACTGTGGTATGTACTGAGTGGAGACAGAATAAAAAAAATAAAAATGAAAAAAATTTGTAAGACCCAAGAACTCATAATTTCTCAGGAAAGGTAGATGTTTAAACAAACAGTCCTGGTTGAGTTTTTAATGGTGAATTATTCAATCACAGATAACCAATATATACTTGGAAATGGAGGAGAGACTTTGGAGTGATGTAAGACTGGAGGAAGAGATATAGGACTCCTTTGAAAAAAGGTAAAAGTTAATCGTGCAGGAATAATGGGGCACCAGGAAGAGTTTAGAGAAGAGAAGGGGACCAAGGAGAAAACTTCGAGGTGTTCGTACTGATGTGGGAAACAAAGGCAAAGGAAAAATTATTAATTTTCCTTACTACCTACAGCCCATTGACAAGTCCTTGAAACAGGCAGAGTGACATTCCACTAGGAACTCAGCTGCCTTGATGTTAATACCTTGCTAAGGGCAAATGGCAATCTTAGCCCAACCCCCAGGACCCTGTAAGTCTACTTTAACATATAGAAATTCTTTAATTGCTTCCTTTATCTCTACCCCCCAAGATACATGTTGACAATCAACCTCCAAGCATATGACCCACTGATACACATCTGAAGGATCTCATGACTGAGGGTTTACTAAACAATAATAAATGATCTTTCCCAACAATAACCCCCTCAAGATCCTGGAAACCTTGTTTCCAAAATACCTGGGAGGCTTAAGCTCTCCCTAACCCCCTCCCAACTTGAAAGTATATAATGAGCCATTCCTCATGACTCCAGTGCAGCTTCTCTTTCTGCCCAAAGGTCCTGCCCCTGTACTTTAATAAAACCACCTTTTTGCCCCAAAGGTATCTCAAGAATTCTTTCTTGGCCATTGGCTTCAAACCCTAACATCTTTACTACATCTCCTATATTAAAAAAAAAGGAGATATGCCAATAAATGAAGATGTACTCAGGAAAATTGATGAATAAAGGGATGGAAATGAACATATCTTGAGACTCTCCCTGGAATGTTGTCCTTTGTTCCTTCTAACAATCCCATGAAATAGGGCTTTATTTGCCCAATTTTGGAGGAGAGAAAACTAAAGTTCAGAGAGCCTAAGTGGTAAGCACTATAAGAGGCAATCATCCTCCAAACATAGGGTAGGGATTCAATAGCCTGAACTTATCTACCTAATGGCTTAAACTTTTAGCCTGATGGTAGAAAGAGAATGACCTGTCTGGCTCTAAGAGACCCTCCCAAACTTCATCAACTTTCTGTCATACTAGGTTCATTTGCCTTGGCTCCCTTGGCCCAAACACTAAGAGACCTATGATTCAGGAAACCTTATCTATGCTACCAGCTAAATATCATAGATGTGGTACTTTAATCTTACCTGGAGACTATATGATCTGATTTTATTTCCGAAAATGACCCTAAAAACCATCTTTAAGATCACCACGTGTACATATTTCTGTGCATGTGTACACATGTGCATGGTGAGAGAAATCAAGAAACTCACCAAGATGATCATCTGCACCAGATAGACATGGAAATCTGGAAGAGGACAGAGGGAAACAAGAAAGACATACTAGAGTAAAATATCTCCAGACCTAGAGTATCTCTCTACACAGAAGATTTAGGGCAGAGGTAAGAATGTTGAGCAGATTTTGTGTTGTGGAAGTGATGTAGGAAACAAAGGCAGAAGGAAATGTAGATAAAATTAGATGTCCTTATAGCCTACAGCCCATTGACAAATACTTGAGGCAGGCAGAATATAACATTCCTCTAAGAAGTTCCCAACTGTCTTAATGTTAATGCTTTGCTAGAGGGAAAAACAAACTTAGTTGGACAATAGCAAGGCCTTCAGTATCCTGTGAGTCTTCTTTAGCTTACGAAAATCCTTTTGGAACTTCTCTTATCTTTACTTCCTCCCAACCCCAAAATATATAATCAGTTGCTCCTCACAATCCTGGGGCAGCAGCAGCTCTTTTTGCCCATGGGTCCTGTCCCCCTACTTTAATAAAACCACCTTTTTGCACTGAAGATGTCTCAAGAATTCTTTCTTGGACATCAGCTCAGGACCTCACCAACATTCCAAAACTACATCAGAAGGGCACTCAACTTGGAGTCAGAACCCAATTTTTAGTATTCTCTCTGCAACACAATAGTAAGAGGTTGGGTATATCTTGTCACCACTCTGACCCAAAGCTTCCTGCTTATAAAATGGGGTAGGACAACTGATTTCCAAAGTCCCTTCTAAATTGAACATTGTGTGATTCTAGAAATACCATGTGTATCATATAAAGAAAACCCTGATTACAAATCTTGCTCACATTTTAATCACTTCTGGGGACCATAACAATTTTTTTCATTACTTTGACTGGAATAGCTTCTGGTGCTTGTGTCAAACTGTGATGAGAATTTGGTTCAGGTTTGTTTAAAAGCAAAAATGAATCTTCAGTTCCAGGGTCTTGTATAGCACCTGGCAGCCCCAGTCCTGCCCTTCCAAACAGTTCTATTTCTACTCCAACCCAATGTCTGAACATCCAGGCCTGGTAAGTACAGGTATCCTGCTGCTCTTCCTCTGCCTAGCTCAGCCTAAGTGCCCTCTGCTCCCAGAACTTGTAAAAAATGGCCTTTCAAATTCCACAAAGAAAACTACCACTGTTTGGAAAGTATTATATACATTTCCCCCTTTCTTCTTCCTTTGGCAATAGTAGGGAAGGAGGAGGAGAGCCAAGCCAAGGGGATGAGGAAAATTTTCTCTGGGTAGTTACAAATTGCTTAGAGGTCTCAGAGAAACTCATTGATTATTATGCTTGTTGCCAAAGAAAATGTTCCAGGCTATGAGAAGACTATTGTAAAAGCATACATGTTTGAGATTAAGACTAAATGATGAATTATGTCAATTGGGGATCTGTTTATTCTCTAAAGCGAAGAGTTATTGCTTGTTAGCTGATGCAAGGCATGATACTTTGATTACAGGGAATGTATTCAATTCACTTGACAGATGTCTTAAGAGTTCTGGCTCCAGATCTGTGATTTTGAGCCAGTTGCTTCTCCTTTTTAGGTCTCAGTCTCCCCATGTACACAATGAGATCCAGATCTTCCTTACTATTCCCTCTGAAACTGACATGCTGGAGATATATGTCAGAACTTTGCAGCCAGGGATCTCAGCCACAATGACTGTTGAAGGTTTTGAGATAGGAGATGTAGAGGAGTTACGAGAGCACTGAATTTTGAGTTCTCAGTCTTAACTTTTACAGTAACAATCTGGATGACTCTGAGCAAATCATTTCTTAGAGTTTCCTTTTTCTCATTTGTGGAAAGATGACTAGGCAATCCTTAAGGTACCTTCCAACTTGGGAACTCTACAAATGCATAAACTTTCAATTACAAAGTCCCTACTCCCAGTGCTATGAGGGGAATAATTAGATAAGGCAAATTCTTGCTGTCAAACAACTTCATATCTAGGAGAAAAAAATGGAGGTTTTTGTAATTACCCTTCTTACCTCATCTACAATCCTTGGCCCGATTCACAAATCCTCAGCCCTCTCTCCAATTCAAAAATCCCTTCAAATGACCCATTTTATACTGGATTGAGTGATTCTTCAAACACATGTTGACATGGTAAGTATATGAATAACATTTATCCAAAGATACACTCTGCCTTCATATCTTAATTCTTTTATCTGGCATTCCAGTCTGGCTCTAACATAGTTTTCTCAGTTCTTTTCAGTCCTTTTGTGTACCTGTGTACCTCTATTATCACATAATACATACACAAACAATATGGTGTGATATATCTGTCATTCTCCAGGTGCACACAATTCTTGGAGGGCCACAACTAAGCATTGGTCATTTCTGCACTCTTTATATGGTACCTGGCCCATAAGAAGTGCTCAGTCAATATATGTTAAGCAAAAGAATAAATGAATAAGTGAATGAATGAAACAAATCTAATACAAGTGAAAAACATATATAGATCACAGAGAAGTCTCTAGCTTCTGGCAGTTTTTATGACTAATGGAATAAGGGTAGGTTTTATGGGGAAAAGTGTTATGCAACAGTGTCATTAAAGACCATTAGAGCTTCATCTTCTGGAAGATGCCAGTAGAGGGAGCCAAGTCAAGCCAATAGAACTAGGCAAGGAGGGGGCATTTTGAGAGACTGGGGAGCAGTCTAGTTTGGCCGTACAATGGAAGTTGATAAAAGGGTGAGGAGGGAGACAGAAAAAGATTCTTCAGAAGCAGGTTATAGTAAACCATGAGTACCAGACTAAGGGTTTTTAACTTCCTTCTGTAGGCAAGGAAGATCTACTGGTGGCTTCTGAACAGGTAAGTATTGTAATCCAAGGTATGCTTAATGGAAATAATTGTGGGAATGGGGCCAAGGAGGGACTGTTTGGTCAGTGAAGTTAGCCTCAAAGATGGGAAGACAGACCCTGGACCCTGCTGTGAGATGGCAGAAGAGTGGCATTCTAGCATGCTTGTGAGAACTCTAACAATTAATAATTTGATGGTAGATACCAACAATCTCAACAAATAATGAATCATTCTTTCCAGCTGTGAGCACTAGGCAGTTGTGGCCCATTTATGTAGTGTCAATCACCTGGGATGTGACGTATCAAACTTAATAGAGGACTCTAAGTTTTGACTGAGCCTCCAGCAGTCTTGGTTCCTATGTGACTTGGTCCATTCAGGTGTACCTGTTCCTTCTGCTACTAGGGAAATTTTCACTGCCATAATATTGCCCTCTAGTGGTCTTTGTTCTTCCAACAGCCAAGGGTACACTTGCCCTGACTTTAAACTGTTCCTCTTCCTCACAAATTGCAGTTTTCTTTTATATGTCTCTCTGTTTCCTTTTTCACATCTACCTTCTCTTTCCTTTCCCTCACTTATTCCATGGTGGAGTAAACTGAGTGAAGCAGAAAGGACTAGAGAGTATTAACTCAACATAACATAAACTGAAGCTTAGAAAGGTGAAGTGATTTATTCTACATCATTCAATTACAAACTGGCTGGATTGGAATTAAAATCTTATCACTTGATTTTGAATTCTGGGTTCTTTCCTGGCAGCTTTCCTCCTCCCCTCCCTACCCTTTCCCCATCCCTGTTCTTTCCTTCCACAAATGCCAAGTGACTACTGTGTGCCAGAGACAGTGTTAAGACCTGGAGATGAATAGATTCTGTTTTAGAGAAAATTCCTCGCCTCTCTCTCAGTACAGAAAGACATATGATGATTATAACCCAATGTGATGAGAGTATTGATAGAGTCATGTTGGCTGTGTTGGGTCACCAAGGATGTAAGGCAATTTACCTGTCAGAGAAGGGGGAAAAGGGGAGATGATTTCAGGCCAAGAGACAAGCAAACATTAAAGCACAGATTTGTGGAAAGGACATAGCATTTTCAGAGAAATGGTAAGGGGTAGAAGATGGTGTGGGGCCTGGAGCCAGAATGTGACAGCCTTTGTATGCCAGGCAGAGTACTTTGGACTGTAACCTCTATATTTACACAATTCCTGAAACTTATAAGGGGCGGCGCTTTCTAGGCTATCACCCCTCCCCCCCACACACACACCAAACTGTTTAATTTGTCAGGCAGGCCCAAAAAAATAAATTATTTCTAAGCTTGCCCAGAGACACAGTGTAAATCCAGGGCTGAATGGGGCCCAAACTCTGGTCTCCTGCCCTCTAGGTCTTCTGATGTTGATCAAAATGGAGGGTAGGAGGCAGATATGGAGAAAATAACTTAAAAAATAATGGGCAGATTCCAGATATCTGGACCTGTCTCATGTAAATCAATATGCAGACTATGGCCTATTCACTCTGGCTTTTACATTACTTAAACACCTAGGGATTGGATGGGAAGCAAATGTTAACTCACCGAAGTGAATCTCCAGAATATTTTCAGGGATGGTTGCAGCTCCATTGAAAACATGGGGGCCACAACACATTAGCCCCAAACTACACAGGAATCCCCATATAGTACTCCCTCTGTTCTCATGTATTATCTGAGTGCATGTATTAATAATTATCAGCCTACCAATTCCACTTCTTCACAGTTATGGAGATTCTTATGAATAAAGTCCTCTCACAACCACTGGGATCTTCAATAATCCCAGGAGGGAAGTTAAGAGGCGAATTTAGCTCCTTGTTTTGCAGAAGAAGAAATAGTTTCAGAGATGGAGTTGCCCCCAGCTAAGGGAAGGAAGCAGAGCAAAACTCCAAATTCAGTACTGTTGCTACCAATCCAGTTCCTGTCAGGAAATGTAATCAAAGGAACACTAAAGCCTCAAGCTATTTGAAGACTCATTAATAGCACTTTCATTAAAAATACCTCACAGTTAATTTTTATTTGCTGCACATTTTCTCCAGACTCAGGTCCTAAGACCCAGAGGAGCCTTACTGAACCATTTCTCTGACCAATGTGATGCTTTGATGCATTTACATTAAGAGCCAAAATGTCAAGGAGGGTCCTTCTTACCTTTCAAAAAAGGGCACTTCAAGGGAAGAAAGGCCCTTAAGGAGTGCATGACCACTTGAGCAGAATTTATGCTTAGCACTCCAAGATTTGGAAATGTACCAAAGAATTGACTTATTTTCCCCCACCAGATAAAATAGCCCTTACAAACCTGAGTTTTTCAGTGACATTAAAGCATTTTTCTACCTTTAGCTGCTTTTCTTTGATAACTGGCTTTCTCTTCCTTTGCACCTCCTGACCTCAGGGGATGGGCTTCAGGGATCTGCCAATGTCTTTCTCTAAACATTCTTTCTCTATGTATCTTGTATCTCTATCACTTTGTGTATGTTTCTAAGAGATCTCATCTCTTCTGTGCTGAGACTCCCACATGTCTGTATGTGGTATCAAACCACATATAATATAATAACAAAGGTTAAGATATTTGAGCAAAGTCAACCAGTTTAAAAATGCAAGATATGAACCCAAATAGTCTGGTTCTAGAGCCTGTATATTAAAGTATCATCCATTTTGTCTTGCTTTTAATTTCAGCATTCAGAGCCTCTCACCCATTGCCCCTTGTCCCAGTTGTACTAGGTTTATTCTAAACCTTATATCTTTTTTTTGGTTGTTGTTTATGAGAAAAAGACTTTATTATTTATTTATTTATTTATTTATTTATTTATTTATTTATTTATTAGTGTTCAACGATTCATTAGTTGCATATAACACCAAGCTGGTATAGCCACTCTGGAAAACAGTATGGGGGTTCCTCAAGATATTAAAAATAGAGCTACCTTGTGACCCAGAAATTGCACTACTAAGTATTTACCCCAAAGATAGAGGTGTAGTGAAAAGAAGGGGCACCTGAACCCCAATGTTCATGGCAGCAATGTCCACAATAGCCAAACTGTGGAAGAAACTGAGATGTCCTCATATCTTTTTTCTAAGGTTTATTTATTTATTTATTTACTTGAGAGAGAGACAGAGACAGATACAGAAGAGAGACAGAGAGAGGGAGCAGGAGAAGGGGGGAGGAGAGGGAAAAGGAGAGGGAGAGAGAGAAAATCTTCAGCAAACTCCCCACTGAGTGCAGAGTCCACTGGAGTCCAATGTGGAGCTGGATTCCACAACCATGAGATCATGACCTGAGTTGAGGCTTAACCAACTGAGCAACCCAGGTGTCCCTCCAAACCTTATATCTTGAGTTAAGCTATTCCTCTGCCTCCCATTTTCTTTCCATTTCTCTGTACCTGTTACAGACATTTGGAGGCTTAATTCAAGTCCTGTTTTCTCTACAAAACGTTTCCGAAACATGCCATTATTAGGATATCTAACAATTTGATTGCAATTAGCGTAGTATCTCAGAATCATCTCAGAATCTTTTCATTGATCTCTTAGTGTTCAAGGATAAATATCTTTTCAATTTTTTTTAACTTTTTCAAGATCAGAGACACGTCTTTGCTTGTACTCACATAGATTTAGCACAATACTTAGGTACATACTTCTACTGAACCCATTCTCCAAATCTAAATAAATATTGGTTTGACAACAGTTCAAATTACTTGAATCTGGAATGAATGATTTCAGTCCATTGAAACAGTGTTAAATTAAATAATCAATTGCCTTACCAGTTAATCACTTTATGTTTGTCAGAATGTAATCAGATTGAGCTGAGTGCCAATCAGTGCACTGAGTAATAATCGTATACTCCTTTCATATAACTCTCACAACAGTCCTGAGAATGACTTCCCACCTATTGAATGAGCTAATCCTTATGATTTGCATGAAAAATATTGTTACATGTCAGGCCACTTTTCATGGAGGAGTGTCTAACCAGGATCAATATTTGACGATAGCTTTCCAAAACAGGGCAAAGTTGAATTCTTTCAGTGTAGAAGTGTAAGAGTTTGTGTCCATCTCTTTTTATTTTAAAAAAATTTTTTTAAAGATTTTATTTATTTATTTGACAGAGAGAGACACAGCGAGAGAGGGAACACAAGCAGGGAGAGTGGGAGAGGGAGAAGCAGGCTTCCCAAAGAACAGGGAGCCGGATGGAGGGCTCAATCCCAGGATTCTGGGATCATGACCTGAAATGAAGGCAGACGCTTAATGACTGAGCCACCCAGATGCCCCCTGTCCATCTCTTTTTAAAGGGCTATAGATTAAACCAGTGCCTTATTATAAATTAGAATACAGATAAGAAAGGTTCCTTAGGAGAATCCTTTTAATGTGAAACCAGCAAAAAGGCTTAAGGTTTTTATTAAGTGTTTTATAGCAAGCTAGCTAGCTATAATGTTATATAGAAGGATATATACTGTCTATCTATCTATCTATCATCTATCATCTGAATAAGAATCCTTAAGTAAGTTCATACCTTTTCACTCAACATTTCCACTTACCTCTAGAAACCTATCCCAAGGAAATAAAGGTTCTGAGAATGACATCTGCACAAAGCTATTCAGTGCTTCCAGAGGTTACATTTTTTGCCAGTACAGCAAGCTGGATCCTGGAAATAGAAATTAAATTGAGTTATAAAAAGACAAAGTTATTTTTCTTGTACATGTATGTTTATAAATTTACTGAGATTCATACCTGATATAGATAGACAAACATATACATATACATATAGATTTATGGTGGACCACATTAAATGTTCCAGGGAATGGCTAAATAAATATGGTATAACTGCAAGAGATAACATAGAACCATTTCAAAGAATATTTACCAACAGGGGGAAATGTCAATTTTATGACATTAGGTGAATAATGGAGGACACAACAGAGTGTAATGAGTATAATCTCAATTAAGAAAAACAAGTAATACAAACACACATACACACACATTCAGAAAAAAAGACTGGAAAGAAATGAACCAACAAACTTAACTGTGGTTGTTTCTTGGTTGTGGGGTTATGGGATTTTTTTCCATTACATATATTTTCTTCTCTGTATTTCGGGGGGATTTTCCCCAATGATCATTATTTTTTATTAATTTATTTTATCTGAGTATAGCTGGCACACAATGTTACATTAGTTTCAGGTGTATAACACAGTGATTCAACAAGTTTATACATTATGCTATACTCACCATGAGTATAGCTACTATCTTTCACCATACATTACAATACCATTCACTACATTCCTTATTGGTAAAGAAGTTAAACTGTTGCTATTTGCAGATGACATGATACTCCACATAGAAAACCCTAAAGACTGTATGAAAAATTTACTAGAAGTAATAAATGAGGAGCAGGGGGCAAAATGGCAGAGGAGTAGGAGACCCCATTCCAATGGGTCCCCTGAATTTAGCTGGATATCTACCAAACCATTCTGAACACCCACAAAATTAGCCTGAGATGTAAGAATATATATCTGGATCTCTACAAGCAGAAAAACATCACCTGTCATGAGGTAGGAAGGGCAGAATCCTGAATCTGTAGGCAGATATAGGAAGATAAGCAGAAGGGGGAGGGAGCCACCATAAGCTGGTGCCTGGAAAGTGATGTAACACTGGAGCACAAAAGCATCCTGCCCCAGAGAGCAGGAAAAAACTTGCAGAGCAGTAGCAGCCATGAAAGGTCTTTAAAGCAGCGCTCAAATAGGATCCAGGAGCTGCAGGGGGCATGCGTGCAAACCTGGGACTGCTCCTGGTTTTAGAAACACAAAGGACAGAGACAAGCCCTGGACCCTAGATGGACCACAGAGAAGGTTGTTGTGGGCATGCACAGCTCATGGAAGGCTGTGATTTTCAGCTGCACCTACAGAAATGGAGACTGCGTGTTCTGGAAGATGCAGAGAAGAGCAGACTGGGATTTCTCAGCTCTAGGACAGAAATCTGGGTGTGGCCATTTTTGCTCTGACCCTCAGAAGAGGCTCAGAAAGCCTACCAGAGAACAAAAGCTCAAAAATCCGGTTTCCACTGAGCCCAGCCTCCCAACAGGGGGCAGGGCAACTCTGTGCAAGCAAGGTTGCCTGAGAAACAGTGGGCAGGCCCCTCACCCAGAAGACAGGCTGGGAGAACAAGAGGACAACAACCCTAGAGCCACCATAAAACTGTAAAACCCCAACACCAGGGCAAAATATTATATTGAGCTCCAAGCGTTGCTTCACAGCTTGTGTATTTTTCAGATACAACTCTCTTTTTCTTTTTATTCTTTCTCTTATTCTTCTTCTCTGTTTGGTCTTTTTACCTTTTTCTCATTTCAACTAGATGTTTAATATATCATATTTCATAGTAGTTTTTTTTTTAAAGATTTTATTTATTTATTTGACAGAGAGAGAGAGACAGCGAGAGAGGAAACAGAAGCAGGGGGAGTGGGAGAGGGAGAAGCAGGCCTCCCTCAGAGCAGGGAGCCTGATGCGGGGCTCGATCCCAGGACCCTGGGATCATGACCTGAGCTGAAGGCAGACACTTAATGACTGAGCCACCCAGGCGCCCCTTCATAGTAGTTTTTAACTTGTACTTCTCCACACATATTTTTTATAGATATATGCTTCAATATAGTCTGTTTTTCCCTATTCAATATTACCTTTATAAATATATACCAGTATTACTTTTCCTGTAATTCTGGGAAGTAGTGTCCTCTAACAAATAGAAAAAATACATCCAGGGAAAACTGAAACACCCTACTTTTTTGCCCACAATGAAAGAGTATAGCCTCTCTCTCACTCCCCCCTTTTTAAAAACATTTTAAAAATTCAAAATTTTATAAATTTTATTCTTTTGCTTTGTTTTTTTCTGTGGTGGCTTCCAACAACACCAGATATTTCCTGGGGTGCATCTTGGCTTGGGTCGTGGTTGATATTTTGGACTCTGTACATTCCCTCAGCCATCCCTCAACAGAATAACTAGGAGGAGGAAATCCCAACAAAGAAAAGAACCAGAGACAATGTCCTCAGGCACAGATCTAATGGGTATGGATATAAGCAAGATGTCAGAGATAGACTTCAGGGTATCAATTATGAAGTCAATAGCTAGGCTTGAGAAAACTATCAGCTGCAATATAGAATCTCTAAGGGCAGAATTAAGAGCTAATCAGGCCAAATTTAAAACTAATATGAATGAGATCTAGTCTAAACAGGATACTCTAAAAGCTAGGGTAAATGAGGCAGAAGAACAAATTAGTGATCTAAAGGATAAGCTAATACAAAGGAGGGAAGGGAGCAGGGAAAGGATGGCAGAGGAGAGAGGGACCCTATTCCAAATGGTCGCTGGAATTGAGCTGGATATCTACCAGACCATTCTAAGCACCCACAAAATCAGCCTGAGATGTGAGAAGATCTGGATCTCTACAAACAGAAGATTGCAGGTGGTAGGTTTCAAGGTACAAAGTGGGGAGCCATGATTCCAAGGGTAGATATCAGAGGATAAATGGCAGTGGGAGGGAGCCTGGCCATGGGGATCCTACACCGCCAGTGAGCGATAACCTCCCGTGCTGGAGACCAGGCACAGACTCACACATCGGTAGCATCAGGGAAAGAACTTTAGATGGAAACTGGAGCAGCAGGGCCATGTGTGCAAACTGTGGGTGGCTGGCGGTTTTAGAGGCACAAAGGGCAGAGACATGCCCCAACCTGGAGGCAAGACAGGGAGTGCTGTGGAGGGGCACACAACCAAGGATGCTGCAGTTTATAACAGCACAGAGAGAAACAGAGAGACTGTGGCCTGGAGAGCTCACTGAAAAACAGACTGCGATCTCTCTGCTCTGAGGCAGAGGGTTGGAAAAAGTCTCTTCGAAGAGAAACAGAAAGCCACCAGGGAAAGCCGCCAGAGAACAAAAGCCACAAAAAACCAGTTCCCACTAAGCCCATCCCCTCCCACAGGGGGACAGGGGAATTTTGCCCAAACAGGGTTGCCTGAGAAACAGTGTGGCAGGCCCCTCCCCCAGAAGACAGGCTGGGAGAACAAGAGGCCAGCAACCCTAAGGTCCCTAGAAAACAGGTGCATCTTGCTTAGGTTCTAGTCAATAATTTGGACTCTATACAATCCCTCAACCACCAGAATGATGAGGAGGAGGAATGCCCAAAATAGGAAAGACTCAGAGATTATGATTTATGCTGCAGATTTACAAACGGATGCAGATATAACCAAGATGTCAGGATGGAATTCAGGCTAGCAACAGTAAAGACAGTAGCTAAAATGGTGAAATCAATTAATGGCAACATAGAGTCTCTAAGAGCAGAAATGAAAGCAGAATTGGAGGAACGTAAAAATGCTATCAATGAGATCGAATCTAATCTAGATAATCTAACAGCTAGGGTAACTGAGACAGAAGAATGAATTAATGACCTGGAAGACAATTTAGTAGATAAAAGGGGAAAAGAGGAGGCCAGGGAAAAACAACTCAGAATCCATGAAAATAGAATCAGAGAAATAAGTGACACCATGAAGCATTCCAATGTCAGAATTATTGGAAGCCCGGAGGGGGTGTAGAGAGAGAGAGGACTAGAAAATATATTTGAGCAAATCGTAGCTGAGAACTTCCCTAATCTGGGGAATGAAACAAACATTCGTGCCCTGGAGGCAGAAAGGACCCCACCCAAGATCAAGGAAAACAGGCCAAAACCCCAGCATGTATTAGTAAAACTCGCAAATCTTAGAACCAAGGAAACTATCTTAATGGCAGTTAGGGGGAAGAAATTCCTTACATACAAAGGTAATGGCATTAAGTGGGAAAAGATTCCTTACTTACAAAGGGAGGAACATCAGAATAGCGTCAGACCTATCCACAGAGACCTGGCAGCCAGAAAGGCCTAGCAAGACATATTCAGGGTACTAAATGAGAAGAACATGCAGCCAAGAATACTTTATCTGGCAAGGCTGTCAATTAGACTGGATGGAGAGATGCAGAGCTTCCAAGGCTGGCAGAAACTGAAAGAATATGTGACCACTAAGCCGGCCCTGCAAGAAATATTAAGGGGGATGCTATAAAAGGAGAAAGATCCCAAGAGTGATCTACAACAGAAATTTACAGGGACAATCTATAAAAACAATGTCTTCACAGGCAACATGATGACAAATAATTCATATCTTTCAATAATCACTCTCAATGTGGATGGCATAAATGCTCCCATAAAACAGCACAAGGTTGCAGATTGGATAAAAAGACAGTACCCATCCATATGCTACCTACAAGAGACTCATTTTGAACCTAAAGATACATCTAGACTGAAAGTGAAGGGATGGAGATCCATCTTCCATGCCAGTGGACCTCAAAAGAAAGCTTGGGTAGCAATTCTTATATCAGACAAATTAAATTTTAAACTAAGACTATAGTTAGAGACACAGAAGGACACTATATCATTCTTAAAGGGTCTGTCCAACAAAAAGATCTAACAATTGTAGATATCTATGCCCCCAACATGGGAGCAGCCATCTATATAAGCCAACTGTTAACGAAAATAGTCATATTGATAACAATACGGTAATTGTAGGAGACCTCAATACTCCACTCTCAGCAATAGACAGATCATCTAAGCAGAAAATCAACAAGGAAACAAGAGCTTTGAATGATACATTGGACGAGATGGACCTCATAGGTATATACAGAACATTCCACCCTAAAACAACAGAATACTCATTCTTCTCAAATGCACATGGCATTTTCCCCAGAATAGACCACATAGTGGGTCATAAATCATGTCTCAACTGATACCAAAAGATTGAGATTATTCCTGGCATATCCTCAGACCCCAATGCTTTAAAACTGGAACTCAATCAAAAGAGAAAATTTGGCAGGAATTCAAATACTTGGAAGCTAAAGACCACTCTGCTCAACAATGTTTGGGTCAACCAGGAAATCAAAGAAGAACTTAAAGAATTCATGAGAATCAATGAGAATGAAAACACATCGGTCCAAAACCTATGGGACACTGCCAAGGCGGTCCTAAGGGGTAAATACATGGCCATCCAAAACTCATTCAAAAAAATAGAAAACCCTGAATTCACCAACTAACTCTACACCTTAAAGAACTAGAGAAAAAGAAAGAAACGATGCATAAGCCATGCATTAGAAGAGAAATAATTAAGATTAGAGCAGAGATCAATGAATTAGAAACCAGAAACACATTGATCAGATCAACGAAACTAGAAGTTGGTTCTTTGAAAGAATTAATAAGTTCAATAAACCACTGGCCAGACTTACCCAAAAGAAAAAAGAAAGGACCCAAATTGATAAAATTATGAATGAAAAGGGAGAAATCACGACTAACACCAAGTAATAGAAACAATTCTTAGAAATTATTATTAACAACTATATGCCAATAAACTGAGGAATCTGGATGAAATGGATGCATTCCTGGAAACCTATAAGCTGCCAAGACTGAAACAGGAAGAAATTGACAACTTGAATAGGCCAATAACCAGTAATGAGGTAGAAGCAGTGATCAAAAACCTCCCCAAAACAAGAGTCCATGGCTGGATGGACTCTCTGGGGAATTCTACCAAACATTCAAAGAAGAAATAATACCTAGTCTCCTGAAGCTGTTTTAAAAAATAGAAACAGAAGGACAGCTTCCAGACTCATTCTATGAGGCCAAAATTACCTTAATCCTCAAACAAGGTAAAGACCCCATCAAAAGAAGGATTTCAGACCGATATCCCTGATGAATATGGATTCCAAAATCCTCAACAAAATCCTAGCTAATAGGATCCAACAATACATTAAAAGGATCATCCACCACGACCAAGTGGGATTTATCCCTGGGACGCAAGGGTGGTTCAACATTCACAAATCAATCAATGTGATAGAACACATTAATAAGAGGAGGGAGAAGAACCATATGGTCCTCTCAATTGATGCAGAAAAAGCATTTGACAAAATACAGTATCCTTTCCTGATTAACTCTTCAGAGTATAGGGATAGAGGGAACATTCCTCAAGTTCATAAAATCCATCTATGAAAAACCCACAGTGAATATCATATTCAGTGGGGGAAAGCTGAGATCTTTTCCCTTAAAACAGAACACGTCAAGGATGCCCACTCTCACCACTATTGTTCAACAAACTATTAGAAGTCCTAGGAACAGCAATCAGACAACAAAAAGAAATAAAAGGTATTCAAATTGGCAAAGAAGAAGTCAAACTCTCTCTTTTCACAGACGACACGATACTTTATGTGGAAAACCCAAAAGACTCCATCCCCAAATTACTAGAACACAGACAGCAATTCAGTAATGTGGCAGGATACAAAATCAATGCACAGAAATCAGTTGCTTTCTTTTACACTAACAATGCAACTGTAGAAAGAGAAATTAGAGAAACGATTCCATTTACAATAGCACCAAAAACCATAAGATACCACGTAATAAACCTAACCAAAGAGGTAAAGGATCTATACTCTAGGAACTACAAAACACTCATGAAAGAAATTGAAGAAGACACAAAAAGATGGAAAAATATTCCATGCTCATGGATCAGAACAATAAACTTTGTTAAAATGTCTATGCTACCCAGAGCAATCTATACCTTCAATGCCATCCTGATCAAAATTCCAATGACATTTTTCAAAGTGCTGGAACAAACAATCCTAAAATTTGCATGGAATCAGAAAAGACCCCGAATCGCCAAGAAAATGTTGATAAAGAAAAACAAAGCTGGGGGCATCACATTGCCTGATTTCAAGCTATATTACAAAGCAGTGATCACCAAAACAGCATGGTACTGACACAAAAACAGACATATAGACCAATGGAACAGAATAGAGGACCCAGATATGGAACCTCAACTCTATGGTCAAGTAATCTTCGACAAAGCAGGAAAAAATATGCAATGGAAAGAAGACAGTATCTTCAATAAATGGTGCTGGGAAAATTGGACAGCCACATGTAGAAGAATGAAACTTGACCATTCTCTAACACCATACACAAAGATAAACTCAAAATGGATGAAAGATCTAAATGTGAGACAGGAATCCTTCAAAATCTTAAAGGAGAACATAGGCAGTAACCTCTTTGACATTGGCCACAGCAACTTCTTTCAAGATACATCTCCAAAAGCTAGTGAAACAAAAGCAAAAATAAACTTTTGGGACTTCATCAAGAGAAAAGTTTCTGCACAGCAATGGAAACAGTCAACCAAACAAAGAGAAAACCCACAGAATGGGAGAAGATATTTGCAAATGACACTACAGATAAAGGGCTGGTATCCAAGATCTATAAAGAACTTCTCAAACTCAGCACCCAAAAAACAAATAATCAAGTCAAAAAGTGGGCAGAAGATATGAAAAGACACTTTTCTGAAGAAGACATACAAATGGCTACCAGACACATGAAGAAATGTTCATCATCATTAGCCATCATGAAAATTCAAATCAAAACCACATTGAGATACCACATTACACCAGTTAGAATGGCAAAAATGGACAGGGCAAGAGACAACAAATGTTGGAGAGGTTGTGGAGAAAGGGGAACCCTCTTACACTGTTGGTGGGAATGCAAGTTGGTACAGCCACTTTGGAGAACAGTGTGGAGGTTCCTCAAAAAATTAAAAATCGAGCTACCCTATGACCCAGCAATAGCACCAATGGGTATTTACCCCAAGACACAGATGTAGTGAAAAGAAGGGCCATATGCAGCAATGTCCGCAATAGCCAAACTGTGGAAAGAAGTGAGATGCCCTTCAACAGATGAATGGATAAGGAAGATATGGTCCATATATACAATGGAATATTACTCAACCATCAGAAAGGATGGATACCCAACTTTTACATCAACATGGATGGGACTGGAGGAGATTATGCTAAGTGAAATAAGTCAAGCAGAGAATGTCAATTATCATATGGTTTCACTTATTTGTGGAACATAAGGAATAGCATGGAGGACATTAGGAGAAGGAATGGAAAAATGAAGGAGGGGAATCGGAGGGACTGTGAACCATGAGAGACTATGATCCCTCAGAAACAAACAGGGTTTTATAGGGGAGGGGCTGGGAGGATGGATTAGCCCCATGATAGGTATCAAGGAGGGCACATACTGTATGGAGCACTGGGTGTTATACGAAAACAATGCATCGTGGATCACCACATCAAAAACTAATGATGTATGGTGACTAACATAACATAATAAAATTAAAAAGAAAAAGAAAGGAGGGTAGTTAGGCAGTCTAAGGATAAACAACTAGAAGCCCATGAGATCAGAATCAGAGGCATCAATGACACCATGAGACTTTCCAAAGTCAGAATTATTGGGGTCCCTGAAGGGGTGGAGAGAGATAGAGAAGACTAGAAGATATATTTCAGCAAATGATAGCTGAGGACTTCCCTAATCTGGGGAAGGAAACAAACTTTCATGTCAAAGAGGTAGAGAGAACTCCTCCCAAGATTAATAAAAATAGACGAACACCAACACCCCAGCATATAATAGTAAAATTTCCTAATCTTAGGGCCAAGGAAGCTATCCTGAGAGCAGGTAGGGGGAAGAGATTTCTTACGTATGGAGGGAGGAACATCAGAATAACGTCAGACATGTCCACAGAGACCTGGCAAGACAAAAAGGGCTGGAAGACATATTCAGGGTACTAAATGAGAAGAACATGCACCCAAGAATACTTTATCCAGTAAGACTGTCACTCTGAACAGAGAGAGACAACGACCTTCCAGGACTGGCAGAAACTGAATGAATATGTGACCACCAAGCCAGCCCTGCAAGAATTACTAAGAGGGATTCTAAAAAAGAAGAAAGACCCCAAGAGTAATATAGACCAGAAATTTACAGAGACAATCTCTAGAAACAGGGACTTTATAGGCAATATGATGGCACTAAATTCATATCTTTCAGTAGTTACTCTCAATGTGAATGGCCTAAATGCTCCCACAAAAAGGCACAAGTTTGCAGATTGGATACAAAGACAGAATCCATCCATATGCTGTCCACAAGATACTCATTTTGAACCTAAAGACACTCCCAGGCTGAAAGTGAGGGGATGGAGGACAATTTATCATGCCAACGGACCTCAAAAGAAAGCTGGGGTAACAATTCTCATATTAGACAAATTAGATTTTAAACCAAAGACTGTAGTAAGAGTTGTAGAAGGACACTATATCATACTTAAAGGGTCCATCCAACAAGAAAATCTAACAATTGTAAATATCTATGCCTCCAACACGGGAGCAGCCAACTACATAAGCCAGCTGTTAACCAAAAAAAAACAAAAAACAAAACAAAAAAAAAATCATATTGATAACAACACATTAATAGTAGGAGACTTCAACACTCCACTCAGAGCAATGGACAGATCATCTAAGGAGAAAATCAACAAAGAAACAAGAGCTTTAGGGCGCCTGGGTGGCTCAGTTGGTTAAGCGACTGCCTTCGGCTCAGGTCATGATCCTGGAGTCCCTGGATCGAGTCCCGCATCGGGCTCCTTGCTCAGCAGGGAGTCTGCTTCTCCCTCTGACCCTCCCCCCTCTCATGTGCTCTCTCTCAAATAAATAAATAAAATCTTAAAAAAAAAAAAGAAACAAGAGCTTTGAATGACACATTGGAGCAGATGGACTTCACAGATATATACAGAACATCCCACCCTAAAACAACAGAATTCTCATTCTTCTCGAATGCACACAGAACTTTCTCCAAAATAGACCACATATTGGGTCACAAATCATGTCTCAACCGATACCAAAAGATTGAGATTATTCCCGGCATATCCTCAGACCCCAATGCTTTAAAACTGGAACTCAATCATAAGAAAAAAGTTGGAAGGAATTCAGACACTTGGAAGTTAAAGAGCATCCTGCTAAAGAATGATTGGATCAACCAGGAAATGAAAGAAGAACTTAAACAATTCATGGAAACTAATGATAATGAAAACACATTGGTCCAAAACCTATGGGATACTGCAGAGGTGGTCCTAAGAGGGAAATATATAGCCATCAAGCTTCTCTCATAAAATTGGAAAATCCCAAATGCACAAGCTAACCTCAAACCTAAAGGAGTTAGAGAAAGAAGAGCAAATAAAGCCTAAACCAAACAGGAAAATTAGAGCAGAGATCAATGAAATAGAAACCAAAAAACAGTAGAACAGATTAAAGAAACTAGAAGCTGGTTCTTTGAAAGAATTAATAAGATCGATAAACCTCTGGCCAGACTTATCCAAAAGAAAAGAGAAAGGACACAAATTAATAAAATCATGAATGAAAGGGGAGAGATCATGACTAACACCAAGGAAATAGAAACAATTATTAGAAAGTATTACCAGCTATAATATGCCAACATATTAAGCAACCTGGAAGAAATGGATGCCTTCCTGGAAACTTATAAACTACTTACATTGAAACGGGAAGAAATAGACAATCTTAATAGACCAATAACCAATAACGAAATTGAAGCAGTAATCAAAAACCTCCCAAAAGACAAGGGTCCAGGGCCAGATGGCTTCCCAGGGGAATTCTATCAAACATTTAAAGAAGAAATAATACCTACTCTACTGAAGCTGTTTCAAAAAATAGAAATAACTTCCAAACTTCCAAACTTCTTCTATGAGGCCAGCATTATCCTGATCCCCAAATCTGGTAAAGACCCCATCAAAAAAGAGAATTACAGACCAATATCACTGATGAACATGGATGACAAAATACTCATCAATATCCTAGCCAATAGGATCCAACTGTACATTGAAAGGATTATTCACCTCGACCAAGTGGGATTTATTCCTGGGATGCAAGGTTGTTCAACATTCACAAATCAATCAGTGTGATACAGCACATTAATAAAAGAAAAGACAAGCTCCATATGATCCTCTCTATTAATGCAGAAAAAGCATTTGACAAAATACAACATCCTTTCCTGATTAAAATTCTTCAGAGTGTAGGCATAGAGGGAACATTCCTCAATATCCAAAAAACCATCTATGAAAAGGCCCAACAGCAAATATCATTCTCAATGAGGAAAAACTGAGAGCTTTTCCCTTAAGATTAGGAACACCCATGACAGGGATGCCCACTCTCACCACTGTTGTTCAACATGGTGCTAGAAGTCCTAGCCTCAGCAATCAGAGAACAAAAAGAAACAAAATGCATCCAAATTGGCAAAGCAGCAAACTCCCTCTCTTTGCTGATGACATGATACTTTATGAGGAAAACCCAAAAGATTCCACCCCCAAATTACTAGAACTCATACAGCAATTCAGCAAGGCAGCAGGATAAAAAATCAATGCACAGAAATCAGTTGCTATTCTATACACTAACAATATAACTGTAGAACGAGAAATTAAGGAATCTATTCCATTTACAGCAGCACAAAAACAGTCTGATACCTAGGAATAAACCTAACTAAAGAGGTAAAGGATCTATACTCTATAAACTACAGAACACTTATGAAAGAAATTGAGGAAGACACAAGGAGATGGAAAAATATTCCATGCTCATGGATTAGAGTAATAAAGATTGTTAAAATATCTATGCTGCCCAGAGCAATCTATACTTTCAGTACCCTCCCTATTAAAAACACCATTGGCATTTTTCAGGAGGTGGAACAAAAAATCCTAAAATTTGAACGGAACCAGAAAACACCCTGAATCACCAGGGGAATGTTGAAAAAGAAAACCAAAGCTGGAGGCATCACAATGCCTGACTTCTAGCTATATTACAAAGCTGTGATCATCAAGACAGCATGGCATTGGCACAAAAACAGACACATAGACCAATGGAACAGAGTAAAGACCCCAGAAATGGACCCTCAACTCTATAGTCAACTAAACTTCAACAAAGCAGGAAGAATATTCAATGGCAAAAAAAGACAGTCTCTTCAATAAAAGGTGCTGGGATAATTGGAGAGCTATATACAGAAGAATGAAACTGGACCATTCTCTTACACCATACACAAAGATAAACTCAAAACAGATGAAAGATCTCAATGTGAGACAGGAATCCATCAAAATCCTAGAGGAGAACATAGGCAGTAACCTCTTCAACATCAGCCACAGCAACTTCTTTCCAGACACATCTTGGAAGAAGTTGCTTCGGCTGAGGTCAAAGAGGTTGCTGCCTGTGTTCTCCTTTAGGATTTTGATGTACTCCTGTCTCACATTGAGGTCCTTCAACCATTTGGAGTCTATTTTTGTGTGTGGTGTAAGGAAATGGTCCAGTTTCATTCTTCTGCATGTGGCTATCCAATTTTCCCAACACCATTTGTTGAAGAGACTGTCTTTGTTCCATTGGACATTCTTTCCTGCTTTGTCAAAGATGAGTTGACCATAGAGTTGAGGGTCCATTTCTGGGCTCTCTATTCTGTTCCATTGACCTATGTGCCTGTTTTTGTGCTGGGTATTATGCACAATGAATCATGGAACACTACATCTAAAACTAATGATGTAATGTATGGGGATTAACATAAGAATAAAAAAATAAAAATAAAAATAAAATTTTTTGGCATTTCATAGTTTTTCAGATGGAAAGGAAAATAAATATGTGTACTCAGACAACAACAACAAAGACACATCTCTAAAGGGAAGGGAAACAAAAGCAAAAATGAACTTTTGGGACTTCCTCAAGATAAAAAGCTTCTGCATGGCAAAGGAAGCTGTCAACAAAACTAAAAGGCAACCCATGGAATAGGCGAAGATATTTGCAAATGACCTAGCAGATAAAGGGCTGGTATCCAAGGTGTATAAAGAACTTCTCAAACTCAGCACCCAAAAACAAATAATCCAGTCAAAAAATGGGCAGAAGACATGAAAAGACACTTCTCCAAAGAAGACATACAAATGGCTAACAGACACATGAAAAAATGCTCAACATCACTCATCATCAGGGAAATGCAAATCAAAACCACAATGAGATACCACCTTACACCAGTTAGAATGGCTAAAATTAACAAGACAGGGAACAACAAATGTTGGCGAGGATGTGGAGAAAGGGGAACCCTCTTACACTGTTGATGGGAATGCAAGCTGGTATAGTGACTCTGGAAAACAGTATGGAGGTTCCTCAGGAAGTTAAAAATAGAGCTACCCTATGACTCAGCAATTGCACTACTAGGTATTTACCCCAAAGATACAGATGTAGTGAAAATAAGGAGCACCTGCACCCCAATGTACATAGCAACAATGTCCACAATAGCCAAACTGTGGAAGGAGCTGAGATGAATGGATAAAGAAGATATGGTTCATGTACACAATGAGATATTACTCAGCCATCAGAAAGGATGAATACATACCATTTACATCAACATGGATGGAACTGGAGAGGATTATGCTAAGTGAAATAAGTCAAGCAGAGAAAGACAATTATCATATTGTTTTACTCATATGTGGAATATAAGGAATAGCACAGAGGACCATAGGGGAATGGAGGGAGAACTGAAGGGGGAGAAGTCAGAGAGGAAGATGACCATGAGGGACTATGGACTCCAGGCAACAAACTGATGGTTTCAGAGGGGAGGGACATGGGGTGATGGGGTAGCCAGATGATGTGTATTGAGGAGAGGAAGTGTTTTGATGAACTCTGGGTGTTATATGCAACTAAAATGAATTATTGAACACTACATTAAAAACTAATGATTTCCTATACAGTGGCTAATTGAACATAATAAAAAAATAAAATGAGATGCAAATCCCTTAAAAAAAAAAAAAAAAACCAAGGTAACACATGAAATCCGTGAAGCTGTAGGATACAGAATTAAAATCCAGTAATCAGTGGCATTTCTATACACTGTTAACTAAGCAGCAGAAAAATAAATTTAAAAAACAATTCCATTTATAATTGCATCAAAAATAATAAAATACCTAGGAATAAACTTAACTGAGGAGATGAAAGATCTGTACTCTGAAAATATAAAACACTGATGAAAGAAATTGAAGATGACACAAACAAATGAAAAGATATTTCATTCTCATGGATTGGAAGAATTAACATTGTTATGTCCACATTTCCCAAAACAATGAACAGATTCAATGTAATCCCTATCAAAATACCAGCAATATTTTTCATGAAGCAAGACCAAATAATACTAAACTTTGTATGGAACCACAAAAGACCCTGAATAGCCAAAACAATCTTGAGAAAACCAAACAAAACTAAAAAACAAAGCAAGAGGTATCACAATCCCAGATTTCAAGAATACTACAAAGCTGTAGTAATCAAAACAGTATGGTGCTGACATGAAAATAGACACAGAGATCAATGAAACAGAATAGAGAGTGCAGAATCAAACCCACATTTATATGGTGAATTAATCTATGACAAAGGAGGCAAAAAAAAATGCAGTAAGGAGAAGACTCTCTTTTCAATAAATGGTGTTGGGAAAACAGGATAACTACAATAAAAGAATGAAACTGGACCTCTTTCTCACACCATACACAAAAACAAACTCAGTGTAAATTAAAAACCTAAATGTGAGACCTGAAACCATAAAAATCCTAGAAGAGAACACAGGCAGTAATTTATCTGACATTGGCAGTAGCAACATTTTTCTAGATATGTCTCCTGGGGCAAGAGAAACAAAAACAAAAATGAACTATTGGGACTAGATCAAAATAAAAAGCTTTTGCACAGTGAAGGAAACCATCAACAAAACAAAAAGGCAACCTACTGAATGAGTGAAGATATTTGCAAATGATTTATCCAATAAGGGGTTAATACCCAATATATATTTAGAAACTCAACACACACACACACACACACACACACACACACACACACAAACACACACACAAAACCAAAAAACCTGTTCTCTGTACTCTTAAAGTTTTATATTTTCAGTATCTTTTACTTTTATAATAGCAAGAAAAAAGAAAAAATATTTTCACAAAGGAAGGGTGTGTGTGTGTGTGTGTGTGTGTGTGTGTGTGTGTGTGTGTGTTTGGGAATGGGGTGGAAGAACACTAATGAGATAAGTTTCTTGGCATTAGGGGACTGGAAGAGAAGGAATGCAACCAAGGTTAGAGCAGCCCAATGGGAAGCTGAAAATAGCTATTTAAAAGAATTGGAGCTCTTTGGTTGCCTTTCAGAAGGAATTTAGAACCTGAAATGGGTATATTGAAAGCAAATTTTCCATGTTTGCATTCTCTGTAATGGTAGGGGTTAGGAAGGAGAAGGTAGGTGCCTGGGCAAGGTGGTAGCAGTGGGAGGTATAGTGACAGAGCCTCAAGCTCAAGTTCAGACTTAGGACAGAAATTTGGTTTTCATCCTACCACTCCCTCCATCCCCTCACCTCTGCCCCACTCTCCATACCCTAAACAGGGCCTAACACAGAATAAACTGCTGTGTTTCAGTGTTTGTTGATGGGAACATTGAGTGGCAAAGAAATAGAGGCCCTTCTACCTAGAGGTTTCTTTCTAGGCTTTTCCTCTGCTTCAGTGTTTTTTTTTTTCTTTCTTTCTTTTTAAATGGAGGCTGTTTTCTTATATAAGCAAACTCAATGACTATCGTATTTTATTTTTAGCTTGTCTTTATTTTCTTATACAAATATTATATATTTATTACAGTAAAATGTAAAAATACAGGTTTGCAAATACAACATAAATAAAGTATGAATGAATGAATGAATGAATGAATGAATGAATGAAACTACCTGCAAATCCACCACCACCACTTAAAGATAGCCCTGATACATTTTGGTGTATATCCATTCAGACATTTTTCTGTGTATTTATTCTTGCAATATAATTATGTTGTTTTGTAACCTATTTCCTTTCACTTAGCAACTTAACATAAACATCTTTCCAGGTTTTTAAACATTTTTATTTTTGGATCTTTAAAAAGTTTCTATAAGGTATTCAACATTTTAATGTACTCCCCTTGTAAAAAATGAAATATATAAAATGTACTGGTAAGATCAATGCTGTGTTGGGGCACCTGGGTGGCTCAGGTCATGATCCCAGCGTCCTGGGATCCAGCCGCACATCGGGCTCCTTCCTCGGCGGGAAGCCTGCTTCTCCCTCTCCCCCTCCCCCTGCTTGTGTTCCCTCTCTCACTGTGTCTCTCTCTGTCAAATAAATAAATAAAATCTTAAAAAAAAATCAGTGCTGTGTTTAACCACCAGTCTCACCTCTACACTAGTCCTTGTCCCCTTCTCCATTCCTCAGAAATAACTACTATCATCATAGGTGTGTATTCTTACAGGTGATTCTCTAAAGATTTCTATCTATCATCTATGTATCTATGTATCTATGTATCTATCATCTGTCTCTGTCTCTGTCTCTCTCTCTCCCTGTATGTGTGTGTGTATATGACATAATGACATATATATGACATTATTTTGAGTGGTCATCATGGTGTTTATTTTCTATATAAATGGTATCATGTTGAACATATTAGTCTGCAATTTACTTTTCTCACTCAATAACACGACTTGAATATCTAGATGCATTTCGTTCTATTTAACTGATGTGTGGTATTGTGTGGTATAGATGCACCATCATTTATTTGACTACATCACTACTGATATAGGTTTAAATTGTTTCTAATTTTTCACTATTACCAACAGCACTGAGATAAATATCCTTGACATGCCTCCTTGTGCATATGTGTAGGGATGTTCCTTTAGGATAGATACCAGGAGAGAAATTAGTAGGTCATGGGATGCATAACACTTAGCTTCAACATTTATCAACACATGACCAATCTTGTTTCATCTAAACTCCACTCCCCCATACACACTGGATCATTTTAAAGCAAATAATATCATCTGGATGCTTATTTTGAAATTCAGTTTATGATGAAAAATTGCCTCCAAAATGTCTATACCAATTCATATTCCCATTATCAGTGTTTGAGGTTACCTATTTTCAATACCTTTGCCAAACTTGAAATTATTAAACTTTAAAATTCTGCTAATCAGAAATAATATTGTATTATTGTTCTAATTTGCAATAACCTGATTAGTAGTGAAATTGTGCATCTTTTTATATACTTAACAACTATTTGTTTTTCCTCTTCTGTGAAGTTCCTGTTCAAATCCTTTGCTGATTTTTCCATTTTGGTTTGTCCTTTTATGAAACAAATTAGATGTTTATGAATGAAATGATACATAATAAATGTATACAATGTTAGCTTGTGTTTAGCATTTTTAATGTTGAGAGGCAAGTGGACTTTTCTTAGCATCCATTGATTCTTTTATTTATCTAGTTGTTGAACACCTTTTATTTTCTACACTTCAGAGAATTCCTACCCTTATAAAAATTATGATTAGTTAAGTGGGAGAGATTGACATTAATTAAATGGCCACACATATAAATATATAGTTACAAATAATTATAATTACAAATAATTATGTAAAATAAAAGTACCTTGACTGAAAGGCTTGAGGTAGCCAGGCTGGTGGACCATTGGGTAGGTTGGAATAGAAAAAGGGTTAGTAGCAGTTGCTCCCATTCAAAGGGCCAGAACCAATAGGAAAGAATATCTCATCTCCTGAATACATTCACCCTTTAAGTCTGATTCTCATTGCTTTAGTGTCACAATCTGCTTGGAAGGTATTCTTTTATGAAATAGAGTTAGCTGTAAAAACACTGGTTGAATGTGTGACCTAGTGCTTCAGTATTATTCTTTGGCCAAAAATGAGAGACTATCTTCTGTATCCCCAGGGCAAGTTCACTGCTAGAATCTTTCTAGGGAAGCCAATAAAAACATGCAATGGATAGACTAAGTACCTTCTGAGGAAACCGGGGAAACTGTAACTTGGGGAAATCCAGTAGGACTGTGTGCTACTGGATTTATAGCACTATTGACACCAGCAGAAGCAACAATACTGGTAACATGAAAACGCAGAGCAATAGTAGAAGTATCAAGATCTATAAGAACAAGAGCAACAACATCAACTAAGGCAAGAACATCAACCACATCAACAGGATTATAAGGACATCTCAGACATTTTTGTACCTACTCTTTCAAGAAAACAGTAACACCATGCTCAAAGATGCTTATAACTGCTGACATGCTCTGCAGTGAGAAACAATCTCCAGCTTCAGGAGCCATGAAATGCAGGGTAAAGTATGGCCCCAGAGTGATCCATCAAATTCCAGGAATCCACTGGAGAGACACCATCCACCATTAGGAAAACCATAATACTAAGCAAGAACTGCTCCAAACTGTTCATAATGTATGCAAGTCCAAAGAATTTGGGGTAAGTAGTCCATTTCATCTGTTCTGTACCTCCACATTTCCACTTTTTTTATCTTTGACTGTGAGATACCTACATAGGCTTGGGACCTAAGTCTTCCTAAAGCAGAAAACAGTTTGGCCTATGGTGGGTGGCAGTGGCCTGAATGGCTTCTATGTATGATGCTTTATAATAAAATAGAATGGCCTTTACTTGAATTGACTCATGATTTTAAGTCCCTAATGCTTGAGAGGCAGAAAAATATAAGACCTCAAATTCTTCAGGACTCATGGCTCTCTGGCTGATGAGAGCTTCATGATATGGTTTGAAGCTAGGCTGCAAGCAGGGCTGGGTTGTGGTGAGCTTGCAGGATAAGGTTGCTTTGGGGGAAGTGTGAACCCACAACCATATCTAGGGAAATGTGGAGGCTGAGGCTGTCCCATTTATCAATGTTCCTCAGAGTGTGGTGCCCATAAGGGAAAATGTTCTGTGGTATGACCAGTGCTAAGTAGAAGAAGACTGTCACCTTCCTGGTTCCAGACACTGCAACTGCATTTTTGCCAATGCAGTCAAAGATGGTGTTAACTTTTGGCCACCACATCTCACAACGGACACATATTGAGCTATCTACCAAAATCCCTAAGCTGGATTACACATGCTGCTTCTAGGCCATTTCTAGGCCATATCTCCTCCATTTTGTGTGTGTGTGTGTGTGTGTGTGTGTGTGTGTGTGTGTGTGTGTGAGTGTGTTAAGGAAATTTGGGGAGAAGAGACAAAGAAGGCCAGGAAGAATTCAGAACTGTGTAAGAACTTCTGGTCCAAAAAGCCCCACCAATTAGTTAAGTGTTATTACAAAGAGATGACCACTGGCAGAGAGTGGGCTTCAGAAAAGGATCACCGTAGGTTCAAGGTCTGGATTTAGCTTGGTGAGACCAGAAACCTCATCCATAGTTTATCAGGCACAGAGGCACTAATTCCTATTCACCATAAACAAAGCTGAATTACCCAGATCTGTTCCTGTGGCACAGGTTGAGCCATAGACTCAGTGGGCTCTCTCCGTGGATGGTGTCAGTACCACATCAATACATTCTGTATTTGTCTCCTTTTTCTCTAGCCTCCATGGACAACCTCCCCCCCATCCTCATCCTCTCTGTTATGACAACACAACAGTAACTTCAGCTAAGTTACAACATAATTGAGTAGTTTACTGTTTTCTGTATACCAAATTCCATTCCTGCTATGTCTTCCTAAAGATTCAACTTAGGTCCCTTGATGGAGACTAGGATTATGTTCAATTCCCATTATATTAGTAATATGGGTACAAATTCTTTTACAAGCTCAACTCTTTCTGCAGAGGGTTCAGCTCATATGCTTCTTGTTGACTCTGTTTGGGCCAGTTTCCAAACCAAATTAAATTTGGTCTAATTTGGCCTCTTCATGAGTAAGTAGAGGAGCTGGTATTGGATGGAGGGTGTGCCCCTTGTGGGATTTGGCATGCCTTCATAGTAACTATCCAAGTTCCAACCCCTCCAGAATTTATAATAATCAGCTCTACATGATATTTCATTTAATCACTGTAAGAGACCCGTGAGATACACATTATCATCTGTTTATTTATGAGAAAGCCAAGGTTTAGAGACACTAAGGGCTTAGAGTTATACAACTAGTTAAGAACAGAGCTGAACACAGAAGCTTTCCTTTTCTTAAATTTAAATTCAATTAGCCTATAGCCAACTTATAGTACACAGAAGGTTTCTTTACTCATATCCAGGGCTTTTCTGCCTTTCCATTTGGCCTTACCTAAAAGCTGGTGGGATGTCCCATCTATGCTCTTCCTGCCAGGACTTTCCTGTCTCTGGCCACTTCTGGGGACCTCAAAGAGGCAACAAAATGTTCCAGTGACAAAAATCACTTGTACCTTGTTCAGACCTGATGTAAAGGATGCAAGAAACTGGTCTTAGTGCTTAGGCTCTTCTGCCCATGAGGTGTCCTGGTCATACTAGTTAAAGAGGCAGAGAGGGACCTTATCAGACCATTAAGAAGGCCTCGCCTTGCCAGGCACTCTTGATGCCTTAAGAGGGATATCAGTGGAAAGTAGAGTAAACAAATGATTCCTGCCTGTATTAGTTTTCTAAGGCCACCATAACAAAAGACCACAGACTGAATAGCTTCAAAAAAAAACAAAAAACAAAAAACAAAAAAACAGAAATTTATTTTCTCATAGTTCTGGAGGCTAGAACTCCAAGGTTAAGGTGTTGTCAGGTTTTGTTCCTTCCGAGGCCTCTTTCCTGGTTTGTAGATGGCCACCTTCTCACTGTATCTTCACATGGTCTTTCCTCTGCATACACATATACCAGATGTCTCTTTTGTGTTCAAATTTCCTCTTCTTACAAGGACACTAGTCAGATTGGAATATGGTCCTTCGTAATGGTCATATCTTAAGTTAAAATCAACCCTTTAATGGCCCTATCTCGGGTGCCTGGGTGGCTCAGATGGTTAAGTGTCTGCCTTCGGCTCAGGTCATGATCCCAGAGTCCTGGGATCAAGTCCTGTGTCAGGCTCTCTGCTCCTTGGGAGCCTGCTTCTCCCTCTGCCTCTCTCTCTCCCTGTCTCTCATGAATAAATAAATAAAATCTTAAAAAAAAATAAAGGCCCTATCTCCTAATACAATCACATTCTGAGGTTCTGGGGACTTTAGTATAGGAATTTTGGTGAGGAGACACAACTTAGCCCATAACATTGTATTCTTTTCCTTAGAGGTTAGGCTGAAACTAGTCCACCTTATAGGTTTAAATAAATAAAGAACAGATGCATTAAAAATGCATAAATAAGATATGCCATCGACATTTTTCACAGAGCTGAAACCAACAATCCTAAAATTTGTATGGAACCAAAAAAGACCCCAAATCTCCAGGGGAATGTTGAAAAAGAAAACCAAAGCTGGAGGCATCACAATGCCTAACTTCTAGCTATATTACAAAGCTGGAATGCAAATCAAAACCACAATGAGATACCACCTTACACCAGTTAGAATGGCTAAAATTAACAAGACATCAAGACAGCATGGTATTGGCACAAAAACAGACACATAGACCAGTGGAACAGAGTAGAGACCCCAGAAATGGACCCTCAACTCTATGGTCAACTAAACTTCAACAAAGCAGGAAGAATATTCAATGGCAAAAAAAGACAGTCTCTTCAATAAAAGGTGCTGGGATAATTGGAGAGCTATATACAGAAGAATGAAACTGGACCATTCTCTTACACCATACACAAAGATAAACTCAAAACAGATGAAAGATCTCAATGTGAGACAGGAATCCATCAAAATCCTAGAGGAGAACATAGGCAATAACTTCTTCAACATCAGCCACAGCAACTTCTTTCAAGACACATCTCTAAAGGGAAGGGAAACAAAAGCAAAAATGAACTTTTGGGACTTCCTCAAGATAAAAAGCTTCTGCATGGCAAAGGAAGCTGTCAACAAAACTAAAAGGCAACCCATGGAATAGGCAAAGATATTTGCAAATGACCTAGCAGATAAAGGGCTGGTATCCAAGGTGTATAAAGAACTTCTCAAACTCAGCACCCAAAAACAAATAATCCAGTCAAAAAATGGGCAGAAGACATGAAAAGACACTTCTCCAAAGAAGACATACAAATGGCTAACAGACACATGAAAAAATGCTCAACATCACTCATCATCAGGGAAATGCAAATCAAAACCACAATGAGATACCACCTTACACCAGTTAGAATGGCTAAAATTAACAAGACAGGGAACTACAAATGTTGGCGAGGATGTGGAGAAAGGGGAACCCTCTTACACTGTTGATGGGAATGCAAGCTGGTATAGCGACTCTGGAAAACAGTATGGAGGTTCCTCAGGAAGTTAAAAATAGAACTACCCTATGACTCAGCAATTGCACTACTAGGTATTTACCCCAAAGATGCAGATGTAGTGAAAAGAAGGGGCACCTGCACCCCAATGTTCATAGCAGCAATGTCCACAATAGCCAAACTCTGGAAGGAGCTGAGATGTTCTTCAACAGATGAATGGATATAGAAGATATGGTTCATATACACAATGGGATATTAGCCATCAGAAAGGATGAATACCTACCATTTGCATCGACATGGATGGAACTGGAGGGGATTATGCTAAATGAAATAAGTCAAGCAGGGAAAGACAATTATTATATGGTTTCATTAATATGTGGAATATAAGGAATAGCACAGAGGACCATAGGGGAAGGGAAAGAAAACTGAATGGGATTAATCAGTGAGGGTGACAAACCATGAGAGACTCTGGACTCTGGGAAACACACTGAGGATTACAGAGGGAGGAGGTGGGGGGATGGGGTAACTGGGTGGTGGGTGTTAAGGAGGACATATGATGTGATGAGCACTGAGTGTTATACAAAACTAATGAATTGTTGAACACTACATCAAAAACTAATGATGTTGGCTAATTGAACATAATAAAAAAAGAAAAGAAAAAAATAAGATATGAGATAATGGATATGGGGTGGGAAGGATAAAGGATATTAATTGCAATTACTATCTATAACTCTTTCCCCTAGAATTTCAGGGATGCTTGGCAACCACCCATTGTTCTCTTGCTAGCATAATCTTGTTTTTTTCCTGAGGAACTCTTTCTTTTCTCCATTTTGGCCAATATTTGACCACTTGAGAAAAATTGGGGCTCTTGACTTCCTTTCTAGAAATAAGCAAAATAAGAATTTGGTCTACTCAGAAATGGAAATGGACAGTTCTATCTTTAGGCAGTGTTAATCATAAATATGGTGCACATAGATTTCAGATTTCCCAAGATAGCTTCAGGTCCAAAAATTTTGTCCTGTTGATCCCATAACAACATGCACATTTTTCCAGACTGGTTGTTCAAATCTGGGTTCAGAAAATATACTTTAGGGAGATGCTAAATGGATTTTAGCATTCTCTTCAATTACTTTCCATTGATTTGAAGACAAATTCTAAACTCAGCATGACATTCATGGTCTTCAGCGATGTAAACCTATACATCTATTCAGTTTTATCTCCTGTCAGTCCTCAACATAAATCTTGCATTCAAACCATATAGAATTTTAGTCACCCAAACTTACCTGTCTGTTTTATATATCCACATCTTTACACATGCTGTCATAGGATATTCTTTAGAGTGCATATGATGCCTTCCCCCACTAGCCCTACCTATAAACTGCTTTCTATCTTCTTATTTATCTTTAAGTCTCAGTTCAAATCTTCTTTGTGAAACTGTTCCTGTCCTCCCCAGAAAGTTGATTACTCCTGTTTTGCCATTGTAGCTTAAACATAACATATTACATATTTTCCTTGAACATATTATAGTGATGAGCACATTGGGCTAATTGGAAGTCTGTTTATTTGGTTATCTTCCACACTAGACAGGGACCTAACTCAGAGTAAGTACTCATGTTTTTGTTAATTGAATAAATGAAAGAATTGGAAAAGGACACTGCTAAGGATGAATGCCTTCCCTTTCCCATCCTCTAACACGATCAACATGATTTCTGTGATTAAGGTGCTAAGATGAGAGTGAGGTAGAGGTACAACTCAGCCTAGGCTTCTAGCTTGTTTTACCAGTTATGGGATCTGTTCTGATCTAAGCTGCATTTCTAATGCTGGGCCCTAAAAAGACCAAAGCAGGTGGTCAAATTAACCTAAACCCCCCAAAGTATAAGTACTTGAAAGGAGTATAGGATGGCTTGATAGACATGTTCCCAGATAGATCAAGTGTTATGTTGAGGAGTCCAATAAACCTGGTTCCTCCCACCCCCTTAACCACTCCAGAGTCCCTGAGACTTTGGGAGATCGGAACATTGCCACAGTGGTGGGGAAATGCCAGGCTGGAAATTGCCACACAGGTTTTGGGGAAGCAGTATGGGGGGTGGGGTTGGGGGCAGAATGGTACAGAGGGACTGATGCAAAAACCAACTGTCATTCTTGAGCAACTGCGGAGGTATGGGCTAGAAGTCCAGACTGTTGCTGCTAGGACTTCCTTTTCACAATGACTCTGCAATTTAGAGGTTGGAGAGATGGTTACATAAGCTACCTTAGGCCAAGCCTGGGCTAGGGGTGGTGGCAGATAAGCCACCCACTCATGAGTTCCCTCCCCATCCTACTTTCTTCCTTCACATCTATTATTACATCAGATCTGACAATAGCTCTGTAATTTAGGCCGGGAAAAGATCATGACCTCTATTTTACACTTGAGGATGTCAGGCCTAGAGATATGGGCCATGAGGCAGCCTCTTTCCCTACTCTACTACCTATGGTCAGAACTTGAGCTCTGCTGTTACTAGAGCTTTATGTCCATCCAACTTAACAATTCTTTGGCCTTACCATGCCTTCAGCTTCTCTGTTTCAACCTAATCATAAAAATGATGCCAGTAAACCATCTCCTCTCATCTTGACTTATGGTGTATCAGGGGCACCAGTCATTTACTCACTAAATATTATTTAATATTTCCTACCATGTGCCAGGTACTATGCTAGGCTAATATATCTATGAATGAAACACAGTTCTTGCTTATCTTACAGAGTTCCCAATCACAAAATGTACTGTCCAGAACTAGAGAGGTGATCAGCAATAAACATCTAAATTGACCAAAATATAAATTACCCCAAATGGTAGGAAGTACTCTGAAGGAAATCCGTAGGGTTCTAAGTGTGTGAGGGAAAATGGGTAAGGAGAGCTACTTTATTTAGCTAGGATTTAAAGGGAAGCCATTCCATGAAAAGAATATTTTAAGCTAAGATCTGAGGGATGAGAAGGAGTCAGTCAGTTGTAGGGAAGTTCAAAGGCTTGGAGCTAGTGTGGGGGGATGGGTGAAATAGGTGATGTAGATTAAGAGGGCCCCTGTAGTGATGAGCACTGGGTAATGCATGGAATTGTTGAATCACTATATTGTATACCTGAAACTAATGTAAAACTGTATGTTAACTATGCTAGAATTTAAAATAATTCTTAAAAAAAAAGGCTTGGAGGTAAAAAATCACCAAAGGTGTACATAGCCCAGCCATCCAGAGGGTTGATAGCCATCTGGAGGTAGTGTAGTATGCAAGAAGGACACTGGTTGCAATATTAGAAATCTCCTGCTAAGAGTTCTTTCTTTTTCTTTTTCTTTTATTTTAATTCTAGTATAGCTAACATACAGTATTATATTAGTTTTAGGTGTACAATATAGTGATTCGACAATTTCATACATCACCCAGTACTCATCACAAGTGATCTCCTTAATCCCCACCACATATTTAACCCATCCACCCACCCACCTCCCTTCTGGTAACCATCAGTTTGTTCTCTATGAATGAGTCTGTTTCTTGCCTTGTCTCTCTCTTCTCTCTCTTGTTACTTTGCTTGTTTTGTTTCTTAAATTCCACATGTGAGTGGAATTATATGGTATTTGTCTTTCTCTGACTTATTTCACCTAGCATTATACTCTGTAGCTCCATCCATGTTGTTGCAAATGACAAGATTTCATTCTTTTTTTAAGGCTGAGTAATATTCCAATATATATCACATCTTCTTTATCTATTCATCAACTGATGGACACTTTGCTGTTTCCATATCTTGGCTATTGTAAATAATGCTGCTATAAACATAGGGGTGCATGTATCTCTTTGAATTAATGTTATTGTATTCTTTGGGTAAATACCCAGTAGTGTGATTGCTGGATTATAAGTAGTTCTATTTTTAACTTTTTGAGGAACCTCAATGCTGTTTTCTAGAGTGGCTGCACAAGTTTGCTTTCCCACTAACAGTGCAAGAGGGTTCCTTTTTCTCCACTTCCTTGCCAACACCTGTTGTTTCTTGTGTCATTGATTTTTGCCATTCTGACAGGTGTGAGGTGTTGTTTTGATTTGTATTTCCCTGATGATGAGTGATGTTGAGCATCTTTCCATGTGTCTGTTAACCATCTGGATGTCTTCTTTGGAGAAATGTTTGTTCATTTCTTCTGCCCATTTTTATATTAGATTATTTGGGTTTTCTTTGTTTATTTTTATAAGACCTTTATATACTTTGGATACTAACCCTTTATCGGATCTATTGCATTTCTTTTTTTAAGTTTTTAATTCTGGTTAGTTAACATACAGTGTTATAGTAATCCCAGGTGTACAATATAGAATTCAACAGTTCCATACATCATCCTGTGCTCATCACAAGTGATCTGTTGCATTTCTATACACTAACAATGAAGCGGCAGAAAGAGAAATTAAGAAATTTCTATTTACAATTACACACAAAAATAAAATACCTAGGAATAAATCTAACCAAAGATGTGAAAGACCTGTACTCTGAAAACTATAAAACGCTGATGAACAAAATTGAAGACAATACAAACAAATGGAAAGACATTACATGCTCATGGATTAGAAGAACAAATATTTTTAAAATGTCTATACTGCCCAAAGAAATCTACAGTTTTAATTCAATTCCTGTAAAAAAAGAATTTTTTAAATGGAGCAGAAAGGAACTGATATTTACTGAGTGTCTACTATGAGCCATGCACAAGCTAGTCCTTTTCCCACATGAATTTTTTTATTTCCTTCGGTCTCAGCATTCTCATCTGTATAAAAAGGAGGTGAGGATATTTGGTTCCTAAGGGCTGTTATAGCTTGGAGAGATTAGACTATCTATGATCCCATCTTTCTTAGGCAGCTGAAGTTCTGGGAGATGAAGTACTTCTGCCTCAGTTTGTCCAATGAATAAGTACATCTCTTTTCAACTCTAAGCCTGATTGACTAGGATAGGTCTGAAACAGTCTCATCTGAACTAAAAATAAATGGACACACCAGACTCTTGGCACTGTCCAGGAAGAAGGTGCAAATGGAGGGACTCCATCTTGGATGCAGAAGGAAGAAGTCATCTTGTGAGCCCTTTGACAGTATGGTTGTGCCTTTGGATGCCAGCAAAGCTTTTCTTAGCAGAAGATATTTCCAAGAAGAACAGAACCTACAGCACAGTGTTTTGGGTGGATAAGGCTTATCCTGTTTGGGGCAGAGGTCTTGGAAGGAGTTTAAATATAAAGTCCAAAATCTATGTGCTTTCCTGAGAGGGGACCTGACATTTCAAATCCATTATCATTTGCTTCCAATAGCCCTCTTTACTGTTGCTTCTGCTTCTTCTGCTTCCTCCTCCTCCTCACTCCCTTCTCTTCCTTTCTCCTCTTTCTTTCTCCTCTTCCTCATCTTCCTCTTCTTCCTTCTTCTTCCTTCTTCTTCCTTCTCCTCCTCTTCCTCCTCCTCCTCCTCCTCCTCCTCCTCCTCCTCCTTCTTCTTCTTCTTCTTCTTCTTCTTCTTCTTCTTCTTCTTCTTCTTCTTCTTCTTCTTCTTCTTCTTCTTCTTCTTCTTCTTCTTCTTCTTCTTCTTCTCCTCTTTCCTCTGCAACTCAAAGTGCTCATAGTGGCTATACCCAGTTATAATCCAAGGATCAGTCTCAGGTTTATCCCACCACTAGTCCTAATATCTATCCCAACTTCAAAAAGAGAATAGGAAAAGGTGAAGGAGATGAGGAAAGAAAAAAAAAGGTAGGGGGATGACAGGAGACAATAAAGGAGAGAGGTCAGTAAAAGAAGAAGGAAAGAAGAGGGGAACAGGAGGAAGGAAAGGATAACCTCTTTGACTAGTATGCTCACCAATCTTGCCTCACCATGGAAGTAACTTCTCTATGGCCTAAGGCTTTTCCCATAAAATTATATTTGACCCTGATAAGAACACAGCAGTTTGGTTACCAAACTTTTCAATCAACAACCTCAACAAAAAAATAAAGTGTATCTGCAAATCCCCTGAATCTTCCTGAGTCCCTAAAGTCCACCCTTATCTCTACCAGGGGAGAGAGCAGAGCTCTTTGTACCTAAGAGTAAGGGCAAAGTGAGGCCCTCTTCTGTCATCTCATCCACCTAAGGCAAAAGGTTCTCCTGAGATTTCACCTAGTAAAATCAGCATACAATAGATTATCTAGAGAAGTCCTTAAGGGAACAGGAGCTCCAGTTATCAGAGTAGGAAAGAACAGGGCATCACAGAAATCAGAAATCTAATTAAGATGGAATCTCAAGAGGTCTGACTAAATGTTAAAGAAGTTATAGAAACCCCATCAACAGGATTAGCTCAACTTCAGAAATAACAAAGGGTGGGTGGGGGTTCTGCATGAACACTAGGGGGGGAGAAAACAGCACCAAGAACTGATAGTGGTAATTGTATTCATGGTAGTATCAAAGGGACAGAGAAAAAAAAAAAAATAGATGATTCCGATCCTCGTTTTCACCCCTTCTTGGATGAAGAGATTTGAAGAAAGGAAGAATTCATTAAGTTTACCTGGTCTCCTTTGTAATATCTGTGTTCTTATCAAATAACTTTCTGATTAATTTGGCTTCCAGAATAGATATTTCTGAGCAAGAGAGAATTTTTCAGCCAACAGGAGCATTCCCAGTTGTTTAGGGGTTATATTTGCTCTGAAATTAACAAACGAACAAACAAACAAACCCCCTCTGTATTACATCTCGTCCCTGTGAATTTGAATTGCATAAGTCAGTTCATGGAATACGGTCAAGTTAACTCTAGGTGTCTTCTCAAAAATGGGGGCTGGAGGTTGTCTGAAACCAAAACTTGTGTCTCATGGTGAGAGATCTCTGCTTTAGAAGTAAGTCCACATTTTTCAAAAGCATTTCTGTCTCACTCTGTAATGTCAAGGAACCAATCTCCTTATTTTTCACTTGAGAGCACTGAAGCCCAGAAAGGGAAAGAAACTTGCTTAAGTGGGTCAGTGGCAAAGCCAGAATATAAACCTAAGTCATAGCTTTATCTTACCTCAGCTCTTGTCCTACACCATTCTGTGTCTACATTCTGTAAACTCTTTCTTAGTTTTTAATACGGGATCGGGAATTCTGTGAATTCTAAGAAAAATAGTCATTAAATAAATTGAACACAGTTATTTTTCTAGTATCTACCCAAGGACTGAGGTCTATTTACAACTTTGTCTTTTGATTTTAGATGAGAGATTCTCTCCTTCCAGCTCCACCCCAGCTTTTCCACTTCTTTCTGATTTTCATTTCCTCCTTTTCCTTACCTAAGGTGACAGGAATGTAACCCTGATTGAAACTGTGTTTCTTATCAAATTTTATCCCAGTGTGTTCATGGGAAGAAAGTAGAGGTTTGGAAGACAACTCAGTTGCTGTGCCATCCTATTCACCTCTAGACAGATCCTGATTCTAGATCTTTCACTGAGAGCCTACTGTGTGGTAAGTACGGAGCCTAAGAAAAGAAGAGACTCTTGACATATGAAGAGATTTGGATTGGGGTAGGACTGGCGTTGGAGACTAAACATGTACGGAATGATTTTTCAATGGGCCTTTTAATCAGATTTAACAAGAATTTATAGAAAGTCTGCTTCATAGTGGAACTTACTCTAGGATCTGAGAATCCCAAAACAAGTAAGTCAAGGCTAGTGCTTGGTAGAGCTCACCTTCTAGCCATGTAAACAGATAACCTAAATGCAATGTGAGCAGTCCATAAATGAGGGATATACAAAGTACAAGAGACTTTGGGGGGGCAGAAGAGGTTTCTCACAGGAGGTTATAATTGAGCTGGGCTTGAAGAACAAACACCAAGTCTCTTGTCAAGATAGATATGAGAGGTCAAGGAAACTTTCTAGGTCCACAGAGAGGCATGTGGAAAGGTCAGAGGTGTATTAGAGTATAAGATGTGTTGTATCGGGCGCCTGGGTGGCTCAGTTGGTTGGGCGACTGCCTTCGGCTCAGGTCATGATCCTGGAGTCCCGGGATCGAGTCCCGCATCGGACTCCCTGCTCAGCAGGGAGTCTGCTTCTCCCTCTGATCCTCCCCCCCTCTCATGCTCTCTCTCTCTGTCTCATTCTCTCTCTCAAATAAATGAGTAAAATCTTAAAAAAAAAAAAAGAGATGTGTTGTATCTGGAATATAGGATAGGTGGAAAATGATGAAAACTTAGGTTACAGACAGATTGTGAAGAGTCCTGACTTCCTGACTGAGGAATTTTGAACTTTTAACTTCAGGAAATGGGAAGCCTCTGATCACTTTTTAAGCACTGGAATAACACCATTAGAACTGTATTGTTAAGAGATAATCCTGGCAATAAATACCAAATAAGGAGAAAGATGTTATTGACTGAAAATGAAGATTAAGTTTATATATATTTTTTCATTTTCTTCTTAATCATTAGGGACAAGATCATTGTCCCTCTTAGTATAGGCACTCTTGGAGCTGACCTCATTGCTTTCCATTCAGCCAACACTACCTAAACAGTAACTTACTCTGTGCCAAAAAAAAAAAAAAAATGGGGATGCAGAAATTAGTTTATACAGAGACCCTTGTCTTTAAGGGAACCCCTGGATATAATGATGGAAGAGCAAGGCATAAAATATCATGTTAAAAGGTAGTAAGTGTTATAATTAAAGTATTAATAAAAATACATAATGGGGCCCAAAGATGACTTATTTTTCTATCTTGGATTCCTTCCATGGAGATATAGATTCCCTCCAGGATGATGGGCAGGTTTGTTTGAGGTGTAAGTTTGAGGACATGAAGACTTAGACATTCAGGAAGATATGTTCAATATCAATTTAATCTTCTGTTCTAGATGTGGGGAAGATAGTGAACAAGCATGCAGACACACGTATGTATACACAAAGAAAAATACAGAGCTCTGGGAAACACTGATATGTAATGAGGAGCAAGAAAAGAAAGAAGAGCCCATGAAGAAAACCAAGAATGATCAGGAAGATATGTGAATTAAGAGAGTGGAGGTAAACATATTTAACAATTATCACTAAACACTACCCTGGACCAGGTTCTGAGTTAGGCACTAGGGAAGCAAATGAAGAAGGCAGTCACTGCTGTGAATGTTGATCCTTTGGCAGGAAACTGATCTTTACATCTCATCTAAACCATGCTTGTGTAGCTTCTGATGATAGAATTCAATCTGAAGAGGGAGGATATCCTCCAAACCAGTTGATGACAGGGCTTTAAGAAAGAAGTAATGGCTAATAGGATCCAACAATACATTAAAAGGATCATCCACCATGACCAAGTGGGATTTATCCCCAGGATGCAAGCGTGGTTCAACATTCACAAATCAATCAATGTGATGAAACACATCAATAAGAGGAGGGAGAAGAACCATATGGTCCTCTCAATTGATGCAGAAAAAGCATTTGACAAAATACAGCATCCTTTCCTGATGAAAACTCTTCAGAGTATAGGGATAGAGGGAACATTCCTCAAGTTCATAAAATCCATCTATGAAAAACCCACAGTGAATATAATCTTCAGTGAGGGAAAAGCTGAGAGCTTTTCCCTTAAAACAGAACATGTCAAGGATGCCCACTCTCACCACTATTGTTCAACATACTACTAGAAGTCCTAGGAACAGCAATCAGACAACAAAAAGAAATAAAAGGTATTCAAATTGGCAAAGAAGAAGTCAAACTCTCTCTTTTCGCAGACGACATGATACTTTATGTGGAAAACCCAAAAGATTCCACCCCCAAATTACTAGAACTCATACAGCAATTCAGTAATGTGGCAGGATACAAAATCAATGCACAGAAATCAGTTGCTTTCTTTTACACTAACAATGCAACTGTAGAAAGAGAAATTAGAGAAACGATTCCATTTACAATAGCAAGAAAAAATGATAAGATACCTCGGAATAAACCTAACCAAAGAGGTAAAGGATCTATACTCCAGGAACTAGAGAACACTCATGAAAGAAATGGAAGAAGACACAAAAAGATGGAAAAATATTCCATGCTCATGGATCAGAAGAATAACATTGTTGAAATGTCTATGCTACCCAGAGCAATCTATACATTCAATGCCATCCCAATCAAAATTCCAATGACATTTTTCAAAGTGCTGGAACAAACAATCCTAAAATTTGTATGGAATCAGAAAAGACCTCGAATCACCAAGGAAATGTTGAAAAAGAAAAACAAAGCTGGGGGCATCACATTGTCCAATTTCAAGCTATATTACAAAGCTGTGATCACCAAGACAGCATGGTACTGGCACAAAAACAGACATATAGACCAATGGAACAGAATAGAGAACCCAGATATGGACCCCCAACTCTATGGTCAAATAATCTTTGACAAAGCAGGAAAAAACATGCAATAAATGTTCAATTCAAACTCTTCAATACATGGTGCTGGGAAAATTGGACAGCCACATGCTGAAGAATGAAACCCGACCATTCTCTAACACCATTCACAAAGATAAACTCAAAGTGGATGAAAGACCTCAATATGAGACAGGAATCTATCAAAATCCTAGAGGAGAACATAGGCAGTAACCTCTTTGATATCGGCCACAGCAACTTCTTTCAAGATACATCTCCAAAAGCTAGTGAAACAAAAGCAAAAATGAACTTTTGGGACTTCATCAAGAGAAAAAGCTTCTGCACAGCAAAGGAAACAGTCAACAAAACAAAGAGGCAACCCACAGATTGGGAGAAGATTTTTGCAAATGACACTATAGTTAAAGGGCTGGTATCCAAGATCTATAAAGAACTTCTCAAATTCAACACCCAAAAAACAAATAATCAAGTCATAAAGTGGGCAGAAGATGTGAAAAGACACTTCTCTGAAGAAGACATACAAATGGCTAACAGACACATGAAAAAATGTTCATCATCATTAGCCATCAGGGAAATCCAAATCAAAACCACATTGAGATACCACCTTATACCAGTTAGAATGGCAAAAATGGACAGGGCAAGAAACAACAAATGTTGGAGAGGTTGTGGAGAAAGGGGAACCCTCTTACATTGCTGGTGGGAATGCAAGTTGGTACAGCCACTTTGGAAAACAGTGTGGATGTTCCTCAAAAATTTAAAAATAGAGCTACCCTATGACCCAGCAATTGCACTCCTGGGTATTTACCCCAAACACACAGATGTAGTGAAAAGAAGGGCCATATGCTCCCCAATGTTCATAGAAGCCATGTCCACAATAGCCAAACTGTGGAAAGAGCCAAGATGCCCTTCAACAGATGAATGGTTAAAGAAGATGTGGTCCATATATACAATGGAATATTACTCAGCCATCAGAAAGGATGAATACCCAACTTTACATCAACATGGATGGGACTGGAGGAGATTTTGCTAAGTGAACTAAGTCAAGCAGAGAAAGTCAATTATCATATGGTTTAACTTATTTGTGGAACATAAGGAATAGCATGGAGGACACTAGGAGAAGGAAGGGGAAAATGGGAGGGGGGGAATTGGAGTGAGAGATGAACCATGAGAGACTATGGACTCTGAGAAACAAACAGGGTTTTAGAGGGGAGGGGGGAGGGGGGATTGGTTAGCCCAGTGATGGGTATTAAGGAGGGCACATACTGCATGTAGCACTGGGTGTTACACGAAAACAATGGATCGTGGATCCCCACATCAAAAACTAATGATGTATTGTATGGTGACTAACATAACATAATAAAATTAAAAAAAAAAAAAAAAGAAAGAAGTAATGGCCAACGGAGTTATCTTTTGCAGAGACATTGAGGGAGATGAGGGCTAGTAAAGAGGCTTTTGACTTTGTTGATTAGGAGTTCATGGTAATTTGATGACACCAGATACCAGGGTCAGTGCAGAAATAGGAACAAATAAAAAAACTAAGTTATGGTGGATTAGGAAGTTAAGAGTTTAGAAACTACTTTCCAAGAAGGTTGTATTCAATGTATTGAAGAATGATGGGATAAACACTGGAAAGAGATTTTTTGGGGGGGCTGGTTGTAACTTGACTATGTTTATAGGCTGAAAGATCAATAAATGAAGGACCAAATAGAATGACATTTGAAAAGAGGCCAAAGTTGATGAACTGTGTGAAAGTGGAGTAGTGGAAGTAGGTGGTGGAAGTGGTCCCAATCTCAGTTCTGAAACCCCTTTGCTTGGCTTAGGGGTCAAAATGGGAGGTACAAAAGAGGCACCAGATTATAGAAGCTGAAGCATGCAACTCAGGGGGAAATGTTTGGAGGAGAAGTAGGATAAGGGGACAGGAAGTTGACTTAAACCACAACAGGCATGGTTCAGATGAGATGAGAAGATCAACTTCATACCAGAGGAGCATAACTCATGGCAAGAGAAGTGAGAGGATCTCTATATTTGCAATTCCCTAAAATTTACAATTATCCCTCTTCTTTGGAGTAAAAATTGATATGATCCAGCCTGGAGGTAGTGGGATATACTAAAATGATTCTTCCAAGTGTCATGCGGTATAGAAGAAAGTAGGAACATTAGTTTGAACTCCAGCTCAGTAGCTTAATGAGTGACTTGGAGTAATTTGAGCACTCTGGACTTCATTTTTCTCATCTGTGGAAAAGGAAAAACAACTCCTACTTCCTAGAATAGTTAGAAAGATTACATGAGAGGATGTGCATAAAATATCTAGCACCAGTGCCTGGGACATAATAGCCATTAGTTGACTGTTGGCTCTCATCCTTCACTTCCTTTTCCCCAGTCCTATCAACACAGTCTGCTGGAGTCCCCAGATGTCTTGCCCTTTTCTTCACCATTTTTTTTTAAAGATTTTATTTATTTATTCATGAGAGATAGAGAGAGAGGCAGAGGCAGAGGGAGAAGCAGGCTCCCTGATGCGGGACTCGATCCCAGGACCCTGGGATCATTACCTGAGCTGAAGGCAGACGCTTAACCGACTGAGCCACCCAGGCGTCCCCCATTTTTGTTTTTAATAGATAATGAGAATATGGAAAAACCTGTGGATTCTGGTAATACACGCCACAATGTCCAAGAGCTGATCATCTCCTGGACAGAGTCAAGCTGACCAGAGAGGACTGCACAACACCCCTCCTCTTACTTCCACTACCAAGGACTGAGACAAACCAGGCAGCTTCCACGATGTCTGATAGCATCAGTGGGTCAGAGAAATGGGCATAATATTTAGTTAGAGACACTTTCAGGCTCTGAAACATATTTTTGATTTTCAGAGCTGAGAGTATCTGTTTCGCACTATTGAAAGCAGTAGCAGATCCCCCTACAAGTCCCCTGGAGACTGGGTTCAGGCTCAGGTCCAGCTTCAAAGGACCCTGGGGTGAGGGCTACCTATGGCGTCCTAAAGCAGGTCCAGAAAAATCCCCAGCCACATGAAAAAAGACATCCCTCACATTTTTGTTATTATTTTTACAGTCTAAAAATCTTTCTTTACATGTTAGGTAAAGATTTATATATATAAATATAAATAATATAAATATAAATATTATATATATACATGTTTGTGTTTATATTTATAAGCATATAAGTATATTTATTTACTGTATATTTATAAGTATATAAGTATATTAATATACTGTTTAGGGGCACCTGGTTGGCTCAGTCTGTTGTGTCTGCCTTTGGCTCAGGTCATGATCCCAGGTTCCTGAGATAAAACCCCACGTCAGGTTCCCTGCTCAGTGTGGAGTCTGCTTCTCCCTCTCCCTCTGCCACTCCCCCTACTCTGCTCTCTCTCAAATAAATAAATAAAATCTTTAGAAATACACTGTACCTCTGAAACAAATAATACATTATATGTTTAAAAAAAAAGATAGCAGGAAGGGAAAAATGAAGGGGGGAAATCGGAGGGCGAGACAAATCATGAGAGACTATGGACTCTGAGAAATAAACTGAGGATTCTAGAGGGGAGGGGGTGGGGGATGGGTTAGCAGGGTGATGGGCATTAAAGAGGGCACGTTCTGCATGGAGCACTGGGTGTTATATGCAAACAATGAATCATGGAACACTACATCAAAAACTAATGATGTAATGTATGGTGATTAACATAACATAATAAAATAAATAAATAAATAAAAATACACTGTTTATAATAAAATATATATTATATAACAAGTATTATTTGTAATACAACAAACAATATAATATATAATATAAATGCATACGATATAATGAACTTTATATATATATTAAAGAATCCAGACCCAGAGAATTTTATATAGTCTGGATCATCCTTTAGTTCTTAATTTTAGACAGTTTTGAAGAAAGACTTCCTTAAACTCTTACACCAGATTAGATTTACTGTTATTTTCTCTCATAACACCCTACATTTACCTTCCATAACACATTTTTATTGTGAGATTGTTTGGTGAGTGCCTCTTTCCCTCATTAGAACATGAGTTCCAGGAAGGCAAGGTGTTAGTTAGTCATAGTATCTTTGGTATCTTTATCACCCAGGCCATTTGGAAAATTTATGAATGCAAGAAAAGAGCTCTTAAAGACCATCTAGTCTACCATCCTTATAAAGAACAAAGAAGGGACTTTCCCAAGGTCATACAAAAAGGTATGGCATAGCTAGGTCTGAAACTCAGATCTCCTGACACTCTTTGTCTAGGTCTTTATTCAATGAATCGTCAACTCTGGTTAGTTCCAGGTCCCAGGTCATGAGGAACCAGTGCCAAGGGAAGACCATGGCATTCAGTATTTAGATGTCACCACATCTTCAGGCTTGTGCAACAGGAAGAATTGCTTTTCATCAATAAACATTTATCAAGCACCTACTATAAACAAGGCATATTACTAGTCATTAGGGATATTGTAAATAAGATAAAATCACAACCCTTATAAAGCTTGGTGGAGGACGCTGGCAATAAACAAAAGTACAAAATTCTAGAAGCAAAGTCAAAAGGCAAATGATAAACTAGTGGAAATACTTGCAATTCTCATACAAAGGGAAATTTTCTCTAATATGTAAAGAACTCCCAAAATAAATTTAGGAAAAAAAATAGCAACTTAATAAAAAAGACTGGGCATAATAGACATTGTTCTTGCTCTCATCGAGCTTGTAATCTCATGGAATAATTCCTTTTTCTCTAAGGCTGAGGGAGTGGCTGGCCTGCATGGTTTTAAGGAACCAAAGGAAATATTGAGTGCTTGAGTAGCCCCTCTCATGTCTTTTTAGGGGCATAGCTAATAAAAGTCTGAATCTCAGCTCTGCCACTCACTAAATATGTGACTTGGAGGGAAATTGTTTAATGTCTTTGAGTTTCAGTGTCCCAATTTTTGATATGGGAATGATTCTCATTCTATAAGGTTATTGAGAAGAATAAGTGATGTAATAGATATGATAATACTTAGTATAATAAGCACTAATGACCCTTTTCCCCTTCCATTTTCCATTTCTTATTCTTCCTAAAACTGAGAATAGAGGAGCAGTGCCCCTTATTGTGACAACACGTAGGGGTTTTTTTTCCTTTATTCTTTTTTTTGCTTCTTACCTTGTATTATCTAGTTTTGACAAAAAGCTCTTAGGTATATCACTTCCCTGAAATCCCATGAGGTACCTATTTCTTAGCTCAATTTTGAAATGGGGAAATCGATAATCAGAAATATTAGTAATTTACCCAAGCCTCTACAGCTGGAAAGTGGTAAATTGGAATTCAAATCCAGGTCTTTGAACTGCACACGCAATGCTTTTGTCACTATAGCACAAGGCCTCACATGACAACCTGAAATACTTGTCACCAGGCAAGAGTCCACTTGAGTATCTTTGATATTTTTTATTATGTTATGTTAATCACCATACATTACATCATTAGTTTTTGATGTAGTTTTCCATGATTCATTGTTTGCGTATATCACCCAGTGCTCCATGCAGAACGTGCCCTCTTTAATACCTATCACCAGGCTAACCCATCCTCCCACCCCTCTCCCCTCCAGAACCCTCAGTTTGTTTTTCAGAGTCCATAGTCTCTCATGGTTCATCTCCCCCTCCGATTTCCCCCCTTCATTCTTCCCCTCCTGCTATCTTCTTCTTCTTCTTCCTTTTTTTTTTTAAACATATAATGTATTATTTGTTTCAGAGGTACAGATCTGAGATTCAACAGTCTTGCACAATTCACAGCACTTACCAGAGCACATACCCTCCCCAGTGTCTATCACCCAGCCACCCCATCCCTCCCACCCCCCACCACTCCAGCAACCCTAAGTTTGTTTCCTGCGATTAAGAATTCCTCATATCAGTGAGGTCATATGATACATGTCTTTCTCTGTTTGACTTATTTCGCTCAGCATAATACCGTCCAGTTCCATCCACGTCATTGCAAATGGCAAGATCTCATTCCTTTTGGTGGCTGCATAATATTCCATTGTATATATATACCACACTTTCTTTATCCATTCATCTGTCGATGGACATCTTGGCTCTTTCCACAGTTTGGCTATTGTGGACATTGCTGCTATAAACATCGGGGTGCATGTACCCTTTTGGATCCCTACTTCTGCACCTTTGGGGTAAATACCCAGTAGTGCAATTGCTGGATCATATGGTAGCTCTATTTTCAACTTTTTGAGGAACCTCCATACTGTTTTCCAGAGTGGCTGCACCAGCTTGCATTCCCAACAACAGCGTAGGAGGGTTCGCCTTTCTCCACATCCCCGCCAACATCTGTCATTTCCTGACTTGTTAATTTGAGCCATTCTGACTGGTGTGAGGTGGTATCTCATTGAGGTTTTGATTTGGATTTCCCTGATGCCAAGTGATATTGAGCACTTTTTCATGTGTCTGTTGGCCATTTGGATGTCTTCTTTGGAAAAATGTCTGTTCATGTCTTCTGCCCATTTCTTGATTGGATTCTTTGTCCTTTGGGTGTTGAGTCTGATAAGTTCTTTATAGATTTTGGATACTAGCCCTCTATCTGATATGTCATTTGCAAATATCTTCTCCCATTCTGTCGGTTGTCTTTTGGTTTTGTTGACTGTTTCTTTTGCTATGCAAAAGCTTTTTATCTTGATGAAGTCCCAATAGTTCATTTTTGCCCTTGCTTCCCTTGCCTTTGGCGATGTTTCTAGGAAGAAGTTGCTGCAGATGAGGTCAAAGAGGTTGCTGTCTGTGTTCTCCTTTAGGATGTTGATGGACTCCTGTCTCACATTGAGGTCTTTCAACCATTTTGAGTCTATTTTTGAGTGTGGTGTAAGGAAATGGTCCAGTTTCATTCTTCTGCATGTGGCTGTCCAATTTTCCCAACACCATTTGTTGAAGAGACTTTTTTTTTTCCATTGGACATTTTTTCCTGCTTTGTCGAAGATTAGTTGACCATAAAGTTGAAGGTCCATTTCTGGGCTCTCTATTCTGTTCCATTGATCTATGTGTCTGTTTTTGTGCCAGTACCATACTGTCTTGATGATGACAGCTTTGTAATAGAGCTGGAAGTCCGGAATTGTGATGCCACCAGCTTTGCTTTTTTTCCCCAACATTCCTCTGGGTATTCCAGGTCTTTTGTGGTTCCATACAAATTTTAGGATTATTTGTTCCATTTCTTTGAAAAAAGTGGATTGTATTTTGATGGGGATTGCATTGAATGTGTAGTTTGCTCTAGGTAGCATTGACATCTTCACAATATTTGTTCTTCCAATCCATGAGCATGGAACGTTTTCCACTTCTTTGTGTCTTCCTCAATTTCTTTCATGAGTATTTTATAGTTTTCTGAGTACAGATCCTTTGCCTCTTTGGTTAGATTTATTCCTAGGTATCTTATGGTTTGGGGTGCAATTGTAAATGGGATCGACTCCTTAATTTCTCTTTCTTCTGTCTTGTTGTTGGTGTATAGGAATGCCACTGATTTCTGTGCATTGATTTTATATCCTGCCACTTTACTGAATTCCTGTATGGGTTCTAGCAGTTTTGGGGTGGACTCTTTTGGGTTTTCCACATAAAGTATCATAGCATGTGCAAACAGTGAGAGATTGACTTCTTCTTAGCCGATTTGGATGTCTTTTATTTCTTTGTGTTGTCTGACTGGTGTGGCTAGGACTTCTAATACTATGTTGAATAGCAGTGGTGATAGTGGACATCCCTGCTGCGTTCCTGACCTTAGGGGGAAAGTTGAGAAAGATATTCGCTATAGGTTTTTCATAGATGGCTTTTATGATATTGAGGTATGTACCCTCTATCCCTATACTCTGAAGAGTTTTGATCAAGAAAGATGCTGTACTTTGTCAAATGCTTTTTCTGCATCTATTGAGAGGATCATATGGTTCTTGTTCTTTCTTTTATTAATGTATTGTATCACCAAATTAATGATTGATCTGTGGATGTTTAACCAACCTTGCAGCCCAGGGATAAATCCAACTTGGTCGTGGTGAATAATCCTTTTAATGTACTGTTGGATCCTATTGGCTAGTATTTTGGTGAGAATTTTTGCATCCATGTTCATCAATGATATTGGTCTGTAATCCTCCTTTCTGATGGGGTCTTTGTCTGGTTTGGGGATCAAGGTAATGGTGGCCTCATAAAACGAGTTTGGAAGTTTTCCTTCCATTTCTATTTTTTGGAACAGTTTCAGAAGAATAGGTAATAATTCTTCTTTAAATGTTTGGTAGAATTTCCCTGGGAAGCCATCTGGCCCTGGGCTTTTGTTTTTTGGGAGATTTTTGATTGCTACTTCAATTTCCTTAGTGGTTATAGGTCTCTTCAGGTTTTCTATTTCTTCCTGGTTCAGTTTTGGTAGTTGACACATCTCTAGGAATGCATCCATTTCTTCCAGATTATCCAATTTGTTGGCATATAGTTGCTCATAATATGTTCTTATAATTGTTTGATTTCTTTGGTGTTGGTTGTGATCTCTCCTCTTTCATTCATGATTTTGTTGATTTGGGTCCTTTCTCTTTTCTTTTTGATGAGTCTGGCCAGGGGTTTATCAATCTTGTTAATTCTTTCAAAGAACCAGCTCCTTGTTTCGTTGATCTGTGCTACTCTTCTTTTGGTTTCTATTTCATTGATTTCTGCTCTCTTCTTTATTATTTCTCTTCTCCTGCTGGGTTTAGGCTTTATTTGCTGTTCTCTCTCCAGCTCCTTTAGGTGTAGGGTTAGGTTGTGTATTTGAGACCTTTCCTGTTTCTTGAGAAAGGCTTGTATTGCTATATACTTTCCTCTTAGGACTGCCTTTGCTGTATCCCAAAGATTTTGAACAGTTGTGTTTTCATTTTCATTTGTTTCAATGAATTTTTAAAATTCTTCTTTAATTTCCTGGTTGACCCATTCATTCATTAGTAGTATGCTCTTTAGCCTCCATGTATCTGAGTTCTTTCTGACTTTCCTCTTGTGGTTGAGTTCTAGTTTCAAAGCATTGTGGTCTGAAAATAGGCAGGGAATGATCCCAAACTTCTGGTACTGTTTGAGACCTGATTTGTGACCTAGGATGTGATCTATTCTGGAGAATGTTCCATGGGCACTAGAGAAGAATGTGTATTCTGTTGCTTTGGGATGGAATGTTCTGATTATGTCTGTGAAGTCCATTTAGTCCAGTGTGTCATTTAAAGTCTATATTTCCTTGTTGATCTTTTGCTTAGGTGATCTGTCCATTTCAGTGAAGGGGGTGTTAAAGTCCCCCAGTATTATTGTATTGTTGTCCATGTGTTTCTTTGCTTCTGTTATTAACTGCCTTATATAATTGGCTGCTCCCATGTTAGGGACATAGATATTTATATTTGTTAGATCTTCTTGTTGGATAGACCCTTTAAATAGGATATAGTGTCCTTCCTCATCTCTTATTACAGTCTTTGGTTGAAAATCTAATTTGTCTGATATAAGGATTGCCACCCCAGCTTTCTTTTGGTATCCATTAGCATGGTAAATGGTATTCCACCCATTCATGTTCAATCTGGGGGTGTCTTTGTGTCCAAAATGAGTCTCTTGCAGACAGCATATCAATGGGTCTTGTTTTTTAATCCAATCTGATACCATGTGTCTTTTGATTGGGGCATTTAGCCCTTTTACATTCAGGGTAACTATTGAAAGGTATGAATTTGGGCGCCTGGGTGGCTCAGTTGGTTAAGCGACTGCCTTTGGCTCAGGTCATGATCCTGGAGTCCTGGGATCGAGTCCCACATTGAGCTCCCTGCTTGGCGGGAGTCTGCTTCTCCCTCTGACCCTCCTCCCTCTCATGCTCTCTGTCTCTCATTCTCTCTGTCTCAAATCAATAAATAAAAAATCTTAAAAAAAAAAAGAAAGGTATGAATTTAGTGCCATTGTATTGCCTGTAAGGTGACTGTTACTGTATATTGTCTGTGTTCCTTTCTGGTCTATGTTACTTTTAGGCTCTCTCTTTGCTTAGAGGACCCCTTTCAATATTTCTTGTAGGGCTGGTTTTGTGTTTGCAAATTCCTTTAGTTTTTGTTTGTCCTGGAAGTTTTTTCTCTCATTCTATTTTCAATGACAGCCTAGCTAGATATAGTATTCTTGGCTGCATATTTTTCTCATTTAGTGCTCTGAATATATCCTGCCAGTCCTTTCTGGCCTGCCAGGTCTCTGTGGATAGGTCTGTTGCCAATCCAATGTTTCTACCATTGTAGGTTACAGATCTCTTCTCCCAAGCTGCTTTCAGGATTTTCTCTTTGTCTCTGAGATTCGTAAGTTTTACTATTAGATGTCAGGGTGTTGACCTATTTTTATTGATTTTGAGAGGGGTTCTCCTGGATTTTGATGCCTGTTTCCTTCCCCAAATTAAGGAAGTTCTCTGCTCTAATTTTCTCCAATATACCTTCTGCCCCTCTCTCTCTTTCTTCTTCTTCTGGGATCCCAATTATCCTAATGTTGTTTCATCTTATGGTATCGCTTATCTCTCAAATTCTGCCCTCATGATCCAGTAGTTGTTTATCTCTCTTTTTCTCAGCTTCTTTATTTTCCATCATTTGGTCTTCTATATCACTAATTCTTTCTTCTGCCTCATTTATCCTAGCAGTTAGAGCACCCATTTTTGATTGTACCTCATTAATGACATTTTTTATTTTGACTTGGTTAGATTTTAGTTCTTTTTTTTCCTCCAGAAAGGGTTTCTCTAATAACTTCCATGCTTTTTTCAAGCCCAGCTAGTATCTTTAAAATCATCATTCTGAACTCTAGTTCTGACATTGTACTAATGTCCATATTGAGTAGGTCCCTAGCAGTCAGCACTGCCTTTTGTTCTTTTTTCTGTCTTGTCCTTTTGTCCAGAGAAGAATAGATGAGTGAGAGAACAAAATGCTAACAGGGTAAAAATGTCCCCAGAAAATATACTCTAAACAAATCAGAAAAGACCTGAAGCTGGGGGAAAAGAAAGGGAAAGAGAGAAAAAAGAAAAAGATAAAACCAAACAAAAACAGAAAAAAACAAAAAAAACAGAATATGATCAAATATGATCAGGCTGATGCATAGATCAGTGCCACACACTAGATTTTGGGTGTATTTTGGTCTGTTAGAAGAAAGTGCCTCCCCAAATTTTAAAGATAGAAAATCTTATATATGTACAAATATAAGGGTTAATACATTGAAGGTATGGAATATGATTGTAAAGATGAAAATTAGAAAATATTTTATAAAAGGAATTGATAAGAAGTTGTTTGAAAAAAGAAAGAAGAGGATTAAAAAAAAAGAAAATGAAAGAAGAAAAAAAAGGGAGAGAATGTGATCAGGCAGGAGACTAGAACAAAACCATAGGTTAGAGATTTAGGGTATATGTTGATCTGTTAGAAGAAACAGTATCTCAAAATTTTAAAGAGAGAACAACTTATATATATATGCCAAAAATAAGGGTAACTATTATGAAGGGATAGAATATGACTCTAAAAATGAAAAATAAAAATGTTTTTTAAAAAAGAGAGTGATAAGATGTTGGTTGAAAAAGGGAAAAAGAAAAATCCAAAAAAAAGAAAAAAAAGTTAAAAAAATTAACTTTGAAAGACTAAAGAATCATGGTAAAAAAGCCATGAATTCTATGTGCAGTATTCCCCTAGTGCTGGAGTTCTGCCATTCTCATTGATCAGTAAATTTGGTCTTGGCTCGCTGTTCTTGCTGATCTTCTGGGGGTTCCCAAATATCTTTGCCGGAGGCGGAATTGCCCCACCTTTGCAGGGTCCGGGCTAAGTAATCTGCTCGGGTTTGCTCTCAGGAGCTTTTGTTCCCTGCAAGCTTTCCCTTCAGCTTTGGAGGATGAGAGTGAAAATGGCGGCCTCCCAATCTCCACCCCAGGGGAGCCAAGAATTTGGGGCCCCACTCCTCAGTCCGCCCTCAGAGAAAAGCAGTCAATCACTCCTGTCTCCCTGGTCTCCAACCGCACTCCATGCTCACCCGGTCTGTGACCGAGCATTTCTATCTCTGGCGCACGACCCCGTGTGGAGTTTCCAAACCCAGCAGATCCCTGCAGTGCACTCCTGCACCGCTCCTCCCGGGGGAGGAAGGGGAGTCTCCCCAGATCTGCCGCTTGTTGGGTCCCTGCTGGAGGAGCAGTGGCCCTACTGTGCCGCAGATCATGGTTTATGGCAACCCCAAGCTGAGAGCCCACTCCTCAGCTCTGTCTCTGCAGCCAGCTTCTCCGCTCCAATACCTGGGAGCTCTGCTGCAGTCAGGCACCCGCGGTCTTTTTTTTTTTTAAGATTTTATTTATTTATTTGTCTGAGAGAGAGAGAGAGAGCACAAGCAGGTGGAGCACAGGCAGAGGGAGAAGCAGGCTCCCCGCTGAGTAGGGAGCCCGATGTGGGACTTGATCCCAGGACCCCAGGATCATGACCTGAGCCAAAGGCAGACACTTAACTGACTGAGCCACCCAGGTGTCCCAGGCACCCCCATCCTTTCTTGACTCTGAGGGTGGTCTCAGGACCACGAGGGTTCCACACCCCACTTAGCCACTGGAGCGACGTCCCTCAGCGGAGCCGACTTCTAAAAGTTCCGATTTTGTGCTCCGTGGCTCTATCGCTTGCCAGAAGCAGCAGACAGAGGCCCCCTCCCCCGCCGTCTATCCTCCCGAACATCGCCTTGGATTCACTTCTCCGCATGTCCTACCTCCCAGAAAGTGGTCGCTTTTCTGTTCAAAGAGTTGTTGCTATTCTTTTCTTAGATCTCCTGTTGAGTTTTTAGGTGTTCAGAATGGTTTGATCCCTATCCAGCTGAATTCCTGGGACCAGACAAAATCCAGGTCTCCTACTCCTCCACCATCTTGCTCTGCCCCTCTCTTTGATATTTTTTTCCCACTTAACACAGTTGTGGCACTCCTCAACAGTAAGACATTTGACCATGTACATCATAACGGCTGCTTTTAGATTAGAAAAGTTCAGTTTATACATTGGAGATTCTGAACTACCTATTGTCATACAAATTACAATGGTTGACACTCTTTAGATGAGCCTACAAAAACTGACATATGCAAATATAGGATGAGAACATTAAGGAAAAGTGTTATGGTAACTAACCCTAGAGAGAAGTATGTAAGAATTAACTGCCTCCTAAATCAGTGCTAAACCAAGTTCTAGCATCCTAGTTCTAGAAGATGTTTAGTTGTAGAGTAAGCTCAAGGGTTTGGCCCTTTATCCTCCCCAAATGCACTATTTTTGTCCTTCCTTTTACCAGAGGATATACTAGGAAGATGAAAACGGTTTGTGTGTGTAATATCAAAGACAATAGGGGAACCCATCCCATTTTGAATCAAAGAATATATATTTTAAAGAAATGCAGCTTTGTTCCTTCCAAATATCACGTTAGTTCGTCCTTCCTCCCTTCCTTCCTTCCCCAATCCATTCAAAACTGTTGCCTAAAAGTTCATTTTTGCTTTTGTTTCCCTTGCCTTTAGAGATGTGCCTTGAAAGAAGTTGCTGTGACCAATGTTGAAGAGGCTACTGCCTATGTTCTTCTCTAGGATTTTGATGGATTCTTGGCTCACATTGAAGTCTTTCATACATTTTGAGTTTATCTTTGTGTATGGTGTGATAGAATGGTCTAGTTTCATTCTTCTGCATGTGGCTGTCCAGTTTTCCCAGCACCGTTTATTGAAGAGACTGTCTTTTTTCCACTGGATATTTTTTCCTGATTTGTTGAAGATTAATTGACCATAGAGTTGAGGGTCCATTTTGGGGGTCTCTATTCTGTTCCATTGATCTATGTGTCTGTTTTTGACTTCGTCAAGATAAAAAGCTTCTGCACAGCAAAGGAAACAGTCAACAAAACTAAAAGGCAACCCACGGAATGGGAGAAGATATTTGCAAATGGCATATCAGATAAAGGGCTAGTATCCAAGATGTATAAAGAACTTATCAAACTCAACACCCAAAAAACAAATAATCCAGTCATGAAATGGGCAGAAGACATGAACAGACACTTGCCCAAAGAAGACATACAAATGGCTAACAGACTCATGAAAAATGCTCAATGTGGGCGCTTCAGTGGCTCTGTCATTAAGCTTCTGCCTTTGGCTCAGGTCATGGTCTCAGGGTCCCGGGGTCCCAGGATCGAGTCCCACATCAGGTTCCTTACTCGGCGGGAAGCCTACTTCTCCCTCTCCCACTCCCCCTGCTTGTGTTCCCTCTCTTGCTGTGTCTCTCTCTGTCAAATAAATAAAATCCTTTTAAAAAAGGCTCAACAAGTCAAACAGAGAAAGACATGTATCATATGACCTCACTGATATGAGGAATTCTTAATCGCAGGAAACAAACTGAGGGTTGCTTGAGTGGGTGATAGACACTGGGGAGGGTATGTACTCTGGTAAGCACTGTGAATTGTGTAAGACTGTTAAATCTCAGATCTGTACCTCTGAAACAAATAATGCAATATATGTTAAGAAAAAAAAAAAAGAAGAAGAAGAAGAAGGTAGCAGGAGGGAAAGAATGAAGCGGGGGAAATCGGAGGGGTAGACAAACCATGAGAGATGATGGACTCTGAAAAACAAACTGAGGGTTCTAGAGGGGAGAGGGGTGGGAGGATGGGTTAGCCTGGTAATGGGTATTGAGGAGGGCACATTCTGCATGGAGCACTGGGTGTTATGCACAATGAATCATGGAACACTACATCTAAAACTAATGATGTAATGTATGGGGATTAACATAAGAATAAAAAAAAAAGGCTCAACATCACTAGCCATCAAGGAAATACAAATCAAAACCACAATGAGATACCACCTTACACCAGTTAGAATGGATAAAATTAACAAGACAGGGAACAACAAATGTTGGTGAGGGTGTGGAGAAAAGGGAACCCTCTCACACTCTTGGTGGGAATGCAAGCTGGTATAGCCACTCTGGAAAACAGTATGGAGGTTCCTCAAGATGTTAAAAATACAGCTACCCTCTGACCCAGCAATTGCACTACTAGACATTTACCCCAAAGATACAGTTGTAGTGAAAAGAAGGGGCACCTGCACCCCAATGTTCATAGCAGCAATGTCCACAATAGCCAAACTGTGGAAGGAGCTGAGATGCACTTCAACAGATGAATGGATAAAGAAGATGTGGTTCATATATACAAAGGAATATTACTCAGCCATGACAAAGAATGAATACCTACCATTTGCATCAACATGGATGGAACTGGAGGGGATTATAAGTGAAATAAGTCAAGCAGAGAAAGACAATTATCATATGGTTTCACTCCTATGTGGAACATAAGGAATAGTGCAAAGGACCATAGGGGAAGGGAGGGAAAACTGAATGGGAAAAAATCAAAGATTTTTCTCACAAACCATGAAAGACTCTGGACTCTGGGAAACAAACTGAGAGTTAAAGAAGGGAGGGGCTGGGGGAATGGGGTAACCAGGTGATTGATATTAAGGTGGGCATGTGTTGTGATGAACACTGGGTGTTATACACAACTAATGAATTGTTGATCACTACATCAAAAACTAACATGTACTAGTTGGCTAACTGAACATAACAAAAAAGAAAAAAAAAAACTGTTGCCTATGGATTTTTCCCTTAGGTGGACCATTCTAGAAAATAGATGGGGATGGTTGGCAAGGGCACTCCAATTATTTCTGTCATAGATGGAAACTTCTGAAGGACTCTGGGAGTAAGGTACAGGGAGTTAAGAGTGGAACCAGTTTGTTTTTCTAAGTCTTTAAACAACTTTCTGGGACTCCTATCTTATTTATTTCATTTATTTTTATTTCTAAGAAGTTAAGCAAAGATCAGCTTCAGCTCAGCCTGCCTAATGATCATAAATTGGAAATTGAGTTCTTTTCTGGATAAAACTGCCCTTGTAGACTATGATGATAGCTGGTCTGAATTTCATATTTGTTAGCCAGAACCATATTATATATTTTTGTAGATTGCTTCAAAACCCCTACCCTTCATAAATTGTTGCATGGTATTTCAATCCTGCCTCTGCCATTTTACTAGCTGTTTAACTTAGGCAAGTAACAGCTCCTCATCTGTTAAAGGGAGATAATTATAGTATCTTCCTCATAAAGTAATTGTGATCAAATTGCATAAACAAATACATGTAAAGGCCTCGAGGTAGTGCCTGTTACTTAGGAAGTTCATGCAGTGTGATGATGATGATGATGATGATTATACAAAATTAACCTCTTTGTAGGTCCAAGATCTTTGTCTGGTTTCTCCCAGAACACATTTAGCGTGTTGGATAGGACTTTGGGCTTCTATTACTCTAGGACATCTGTAGATACTAAAAGATATTCTTAGGCTAATATTTACTTTGTTACATAAGTCGTCCCTCGTTCACACAAGCTCACCATGTTCTTTCCCATCTCTGCATGTTTATACTTATGTTCTCTCCTCTGCCTGGAAGACTTCTCTCACTACTGATCTTATTATCCTTTATGTTGGCTAACTGAACATAAGGAATTTTTTTTTTAAAGTCTTTTAAAACACTGCCTCTTCTGTGAAGTTACTTGTCCAGCTTGTTGGAATAAACTTTTCTTTTCATGGCCTAACTTTCAAAATTCCTTGTCTTGGAGATGAAAGGTCACGGCATCATCTGTACCTTCTCTGGCTATTCATGACTCATTGGATAAATTTCAAACCCTCAACATAGTATATAAGACCCTTCCCACTTTGGTCCCCTGCTTACCTATCTTACTACCATTTTTTTAGTTATTCTTTCCTTTGCTCACTCAATTCTAGGCCACATGAGCCTCCTTATCTTCCTGGAATATAACACATTCTTTGCCATCACGGAGCCTTTACACATGCTGTTTCTTCTGCTTGGAATGGCCTTTCACCAGTTATTCACTTGGTTCACATCTTCTCATTCTGCAGGTAGCCTTCAAAGGTTACTTCTTTTGAGAGGCTTCCTTGACCTATCCAAGTCTGGTGGATTATATTTCCCTTGTTATGTGTTCTCCCAGCCCTCTGTGCTTCCCCCTTTCTTGTCATATTTACCCACAAATGTTTGTTTAATACCTACTTTCCACCACACTGCAAGTTTCAAGAAGGCAAACATTGTTATGTGTCTTGTTCATCTCTGTATCCTGAGTGCCTGGCACCATGCCTGATACTTACAAAACATTCAACATATATTTGTTGAATGAAAAAATCTAGTCCAACCTCATTGTAGAGATGAAAATATGGAGGCCCATAGAGGGAGAGGGATTTACTCAAGGTCATACAGAGAACCAGTGGCAGAGAAAAGACTGTATCCCAGGACTTCTAACTTCTGGTGAAATTCTCCTTTCTATACATGCACCTCCACTACAGTACTTGTTACTTGTACATACTTATGTGAATTCCTTGAGGGAAGGGACCACATTTTATACATGTGCTGTCCAATTAGCTACTAGCTACATGTGGCAATTGAACTGGAAACATGGCTAGTCCAAATTGCAATGTACTATAAGTGTAAAATGCACACTGCATTTCAAAAAATGTAGAATATCTCATTAATAAATTTTTACATTGTTTATAGGTTAAGACAACATTTTGGATGCATTGGGTTAAATAAAATATATTATGAAAATTACTTGCACCTATTTATTTTTCAAATTTTAATGTAGCTATTAGAAAATTTAGAGCTCACATTATATTCTATTGGATATATATTACTGGTCTGTTCTATAGTTTTCCCCCTTTGTACCAAACATAGAGTTTTGCAGCCAGTAAGGCTCAACACAGCCTGTTGAATAAAGTTGAGCTGTAGTTGGTAGGTTAGTTGCTGCCACCTCTCTTGTCAATGTCACTGGGCTTGTGGGGAACATCACAGTAAATCTTCTATGGCCAGGCCCAGGTACACATGAAGTTTTTCCATCCTGGCCTGGAGGTGCCCTATAAATTGCATCAGCCTTTGGTTTCTTTTCAGAGGAAGCCCCAGTGCAATCATATGCACAGCAATCACTGGGGTTAAGGTGGAGTGTGTAGACACTGTCCTCTTACACAGGAAGTGGCCTCAGCTTTGCAATTGTTCTTGGGGCTTTTTCTTGACAGGTTTCCAATAAAAGATGGGATTAAATGAGCAGGGAAATAAACTTGAAATTAAAAGAAAGATTTCATGGAGATGAGGTAAGCCAAGGAATGTGGGGAACTTGGGCTATGAGGATTCTTTCTTTTGATAGTGCACTGGTACATTAATTTATTCAACTTGCAGTTCTGGGATAACTATTTCCTGTATGGCCCTGTGAAGAAAAGAAGGGATCAGACATGAGTCTGACTTTGGTCAGTTCTTGGGAGAGACAGATACATAAGTGTACTATGAACAGGTTTTGGGCACTAGAGGCAAGCACAGCAGGGAGCAATTATTTTCAGTGGGAGAAGGGTGGTCAGAGAAGGCTTTTCAGAGATCATGAACATCATTATATTGTCTCTCCATCTTTTAAGATATAGCTAAAATCCTACCTTCCCAAGAACCACCTCCTTGTCCCCTGCCCTAGAACAGTCACACTCTTCTGACAGCACTTTGTATTTTTGTCAAATTATCTTATCTCATACTGAAGAAAAACATAGTTCCTTGGGTGCATGCCTTCCCAAGAATCCCTCAATATGATGTGGTGGCTGAGGCTCAAACAGGCTGTGCGTGATTTTTCAAGGGCATATAGTTAATGAGTTACAGAGGTGGGTCTATAACTCAGGGGCTAAATCCTATAATGTAAGACACAATGACTCTGACTCAAAATTCAGTTGTTCCTTCCATTCCAGCACTGAGTGAATAAATGAATGTATCTACAGTGTGGGACTCCAGCACTGCCTAACAACTCTGTCCATCCAACTCTCTTCTCCCTCATCCCCCTTAATAGGCTTAGCCAAGTAAAAAAGCATCCAAAATGAGAGAACTGTGAGTCTTTTGGTTGGACAACAGACCTAGAGGAAAGTTCCCTTTGTGCTATTGCTGCAAAGTTGGCCCTTCTCAACATGCTTTGTGCTTATGAGGTAAAGAGGAACTTCAAGGATCCCAATATCTTTGCTCTAATTTAGGTCTTCTGCATAGATGACATGATTTGCAGGTCCTTCTGGCTCCCAAGGCTCTCTTTCATGGACATACTATGTGGTTCAAAGTGATCACTATTAATTACTATTTTAGGTAAAAACATTGCCTCAGAAAGGCCCCTTTTAAAAAGTTGGTAGATTACTTTAACTGATAGGTGGAAAAAAAAAAAGGAGTGGGCAGCTGAAATTACTCAATCTCTGTGAAGTAAGTAGAAAAGATGGAGTCCCTCCCTAAGAAAGTGCCCACAGGACAATCCTGACTCCACCCCAAGCTTTTAGTCAGAAACCAAAAATAAAAAGGAACTGAATCTTTCTAGAAGCCATATCTGGGGAAACTGGTCTCAAGGACAAAGCCAATAAATTATTCTGGTAGAAGGAAGTTTCTGCAGAGTAGTGTAACTGCAAGTGAATCTCTATCCCAAGCTGTCCCTAGTCTCTAGACCCTGCAACCACAAGGAAGCCCACAGTGAGGGAGGGGCAGGGATAGAGCAGTTTATAAAGAAACCAAGGAATATTTGAGTCGGAGAGGCCACTAAGATCATCTAGTTGAGCTTCTGTTGATTAAATAGAAAACCAAAGCTAAGGGAGGAAACAGACCTAACAAATCTAGGACTGGGGCACCAAACTCCTGGATCCCAGCATATAGTCTTTTCTCTTGAACCTTAATTTATAAGACTGTATGTAGCTTGGATAGATTGATTATTCACCAGGGTTTGAGCACTGCTCAGGGTCCTACTTCTGTTATGTAGATTAAGGACTGGGACTTGAGCACTGAAATCATTGAAAGCAATCACAAGTATACCCTAAAAGCATTGAAAAATTGCCTCTCCCTTCTGCCATGTTATCAGGTTTCATGATGTAGAGCACTGCATAATGGGAATCCAATGTCTTCCAGACTGCGAATGGGGACTGCCCAAGGATTGCAAACATGTGGCACTAGGAAGTCACTCTCTTTCTTCTCACACTTTTCATGAAGCCTGAATCTCACAGTTGAACTTAATATGGTCTGGCACCATATTTTCCTTCTCAAGGTCAACTACTTTCTTCTCTCCTTGTAGCCATTGTGGGAGAGTAGAAAACACTTAACATTTGGAGTCAAAAAGACCTGAATGCAAATTCTGTCTTCTCCATTAATTCTTAGTTTTGTGTTTGTAGGCAAGTCATTTTACTTCTATGTGCCTCAGTTTCTTCATCCTCTCATAGGGATGATAATACCATAACAGAGTTGATGATTAAATGAGATAATACATGTAAAGCACATAATCTTATTATTAATAGATGTGAATTTCCTTCTTTCCTTCTTTCTGTAAGTGGCTGGATGCCAAAATGTGATCTGTGGCCAGAGCTGTGCCAGCAAGGGCCAGCTTCATAAGCATGTGACTTGTAAAGTTTCCCAGGTCTCCATGCTTAAGAAGACCTCACACAATAGGGGTTAATGTTCTGCTGTCATCATCCTGAAATTCTTACTTTTTTTTTAATAGGAGGCCCCTCATGTACATTTTACACTAGGCCTTGCAAATTATGCAGCTGTGCCAGGTGAGAAGCCATGTCAAAGGGAAGTAAAAAGGGTATTTCAGGACCAGGAGGCATTCTGACAGCGAAAGAACCCATGCTTTGGAGTTGATAGAAGTGGATTTAAATTCCAGCTATGCCACTAATTTGCTTTTTGATATCAGGAATTTTCTTTCATCTATCAGAAGGTCTGTTTCTTAATTTTGACAATGTGGATTTTCATTTGATAATGTCTCAGCTGTGACATCCCAGGATTCCCTCATTAACATTGGGATAAGTGTTAATGCAGCATGGAGTTCCCTCATTGCAGCCTGGAGAACCAGTATCTGTTGGAAGTCAGCTACGAGTGGGCGGGTGTGTGTGTGTGGGCGGGGGGGGTGCATGGCAGTGGGAACTGTTGCTGCAGTAGTGAACCCTTTCACAACAGCACTGTTTTGTCATTTTGCACCCAGATTTCCGTTGGCTAACCTCAGCCTTATCTTCCTCATTTCTGTTTCCTCTTGAAGACACCAAAGGCCCTTCAAAACACACGACCTTCCTCCTCCACGCAAAAAGCCCAGTTACCTCTGGCCTCTGCAGTTTGGCTCATCACCAGGGAACTTTTGCCTCCTTTGAGACCAAGACACCACTCTGGTAACAGGTATAATATCTATTTGTCCTCTCTGCTTGGATTCCCAAGCTGGGGCAGTGTCCATGGCTACCAAACATGGCTTGGACCTGCCTTTCCCATTCTCCTTATACTCTCCTCAGGGATCCTAGGTCAAGGGTGGGTGAGAAGAATGTTCCCAGTGGTCTTCTATCCTGAAACTTCTAATAGTGAGAAAGGAGGATGACATTTCTTCTTCAAACAGGCTTTTTAAGAGATAGCCACATGGAAGTGGAATGTTCTCTGGACTCAGGGGTTAGGAAATTTGAGTAGCAGCCCTGATTTTGCCATTTACCTAAAGACTCTTTTTGTTTTTATATCCCTTATTTTGATGGTTGTCAACTCTCTGTTGAGAAAAGGACGTAAGAGTGATGCTGAGTAAATATCTCTGGGTGGGGCTGAATGGGGGGATGAACCATGCCTAAAAAAATTCCATACTGCCTCCAGTATGTATGAGGAGGCCCAACTGGATTAGGTGCAGGGCAAGTCCTGCTGTTTGTTGTGTTAACCCTGCCAGGGTAGATCAGGGGACAAATGATGTTGTTTTGTCTAGTATGACAGAACGAAGAGAAGAGCTTTCAGAGCTCCTTAATATCTCTATGTAGCTATTCACATCTTCTTCCTATGGGTCTGACCAGCCTTTCTCAACTGAGCCTACTTTTCTTATATATACTCTTTTGGAGAGGCATGGACTAGAACATCAAGAGTGGAAATAAAACCTATTTGGTTTCAGCTTAGCTACTGACTCTTTCCATTAATACTGGGGTGACATGATCTTTAAGGCTCTTCAACTTTGAGTGTACTAAGAAGAAATCTTTAGCCATTTTATATTTCTCTCTTTTTTTATGAAGTCAGAAAGGGCTTTCAGGAGGCTGCAGACATCTCCAGTTTATCCAGGTCTTCTCACTGGAGCTGGTAGCCAATGAGGGTAATTATAGAAAAAGGCACCAATCCAGTTCTCTCTGTCTTGCCATCCTGAACTCAAACTCTATTAATCAGCTTTCTTGGCTGGCTTCCACCCACAGCTCCAGGGACTGAACCAAGGTGCCTGTGACCACCTATATGGGAAACTCTGGAAAGCTCACCAAACACTTTCCAGAGCTGGACCAAACACTTCACCAAACAATTCTGCCAGGTAAGTCTTGTCCCCATTTCCAGAGAAGACAACTGAAGCTCAAAGAAAGACTTGCCCAATGCCATGATTGGTTAGTTGGTACCTAAGGCAGCATTAGAATCCAAGTTTTTATGATTCTTTGCACTATACCATATATGGTGACCAAGATTGTTGCTTTGGCTGAAAGAACCACAATTCTGGGTGGCTTGAGGTGGATTGAATAGATAAGAGATGTGAGGGTATGGGAAAAACTCTTTATAGACGTATATTTGAAGTCATTCCTAGATCTCAAATTGGAGAAGCATGTCACCCTCTCACCAACATACATTAAACTAAAAGAGTTGAGTTTTTTTTTTAACTACTTTTTTGTTGTTGTTGTTCCTGAAAGACAAGCCCCTCTGCCTTGTCTTAGCTGGGACAGGGCATTCTGACCTCATGGGGCAGTTTTCTATTCCTGAAAATCTTGCAATGTTTGCCACTTTTCATGCCAGTATTTAATATAGGCCAGCTACTTTCTCATAGATCAATTACCACAGTGGGGAGGGTGAGACATTTGACACAGACAACCTGGAATTTTTATCAACAGGATCTGGGTGTTACCAAGGGAATTTCCCTAGAAGTTCCAGACCTGACCATGCTGCTGGCAGCTTCCTCATTTCCCTAATGGCTGTGGGTGGAAAGATCCCAGTGCCTAACTGCCAAGTCTACTGCTTGTCTTTTGCCATCCTTGTGGATGTGTCTCCCTTTTCCCAGAGAGATATACATAACAGGGAGGTAAAAGAACCAATGAGGAAAACTGAAAGGCACAATGGGGTGATAAGGCACAGCCCAAACTGTACAGCTTGTATAACTTTTAGCAACTCTCTTCCTCAATATGAACCTTTGTTTCCTCATTTATAATATGAGTGGGTAAGACTAAATGATGGTCATTTTATAGCTGCCATTCTTGAGTCCTGATGGGACAAGGGAGACCATGTTAGGAAAGGCTGAGGCCATAAAGCATTCCTGTTTCATCTGTCCTGACCCTGTTAAATCAATTGTCAATGGCCCTTGCTTTCCTTCTGGTAGCACAACCATCATTTTTGAACATTTTTTATGCATCAAATACTGAACTAAAAGCTTTATATACATTACCTCATGCCATTTTCACAATAACTTATTAGGTAAGTACTCACACCCATTTTGTGGATGTGGAAAACAAGCTCAGAGAGATGAATAATTTATCTGAAGTTTCTTAGCTACTTAGTGACAGAGCCAAAATTCAAGCCTATGTTTAACCTCAAAGTCTATGTTCATAACCACAAGACTGTGGGAGAGTAGGGAAGGGAGGGCATGGACACTGACTCTGGGGCCTAGTCCTTTCCTGAGGTCAGAGTGGCAGGACAATGACCAAATTCTCTCCCTACTGCATATAGGAGTCCACTGAAGCTTGGAACCCCAAGAAATGCCATAGCTATAGTACTCAAGCCTGAGGACCCCAACTTGAGCACTGGGGCCTCATCTGTGATCTCAACTGGGCCTTCCCTTAGGATCCATCTTCTGGTTGGGAGCCTTATGCCTATTTTGCTCACTTCCCTATTCTGATGTTTCAGCTAGTCCTTATCCTCAGCAGTTTCTCTGGAGTTCAGGGTGTGACTCATTTTTCTTTCTTTCCCTCCAGGGCCACATCTCCCAGGAAGATCTTGCCTCCCCACTGAAGCCCCTGGCCTGGCCTCCTGCAGTGCCACGCTCCGTGTATTTGACAAGCTGAGTTGGACACTCCATGTGGTAGAGTGTCAGTTTGTCAAATACCCCAAGTGCGGCACATGCCTAACAGCTCCAGGCCAGGGCAGTTGGGATACAACAAATAAATTGCCAACTGGATACAAGATCACTTGCCAAACATGAACTAATCTGTCACAAGTTATTTCCAGTGACTCTGAGGGAATTGAAGCATTGTATCTGAGGTTGCCAGGGGAAAAGTGAGGCAACTCTTGAAGCTACAGCCCTGTACTGTTTCTATATTGTCAGAGCCTGAGGGGGGCATAATGGTCTTGGAAAGGTATATAGGGCCCAGGGATGGACGTGCTCTTTGATTCATATTTCCTTTCTTCACATTCCTCTACAGAGTCTCCCAGTAAGGACACTAGAACTTTCACACAAGCTTCATGACAGGGCTTAGAAACCCACTTTCCTGATATTCAGCCTTGACTTCTAAATGCATTTTGACCTTATTTATTTTTTCCTCTTCCTCATGTCTTTTTTTCCTTCTGGTTATACTTTCTCCATTTTTTTTTCTGCCTATTCAATTATTTCTCATACTTCTGGTCCAGCCAAAATCTAGTCTCTCCAAAGACTTGTGAAAGTTAGCCTACACTTTTTTTCTTCTTCATTTGAACACTCCTTGCTTTGGTCCTTATATGTACCCCTTTCTTCTCCTATTGCCTAATAGCACCTCTTAAACTGTTAGTAAACTTTTCCAGGGGATATTTTTGAATTCCCCAGTAAATTGTGAGGACAGCACTATGTTTCCTTGATTGCTGTCTCCCCTTTCCATCCCTACCCCAGCATGCAGCTCAGTACTCTGGTTACAGAAAATAATAAATGTTTACTGATTGATTGACTTTGTACTAGACCATTATCCTTGGTGTTGGATCAAAATGCCATCCAGGAATTTTGTGAAAAAAATTAAACTGTGGTCATGATAATGCTATAGGGCATGTGAGGGGTTTTCCTCCTGAGAAATAGAGTCAGGGGTGGAGGAGAAAGGCAAAAAAAAGTAGGCTCAGAGGACAAATAGGTTTTGGAATTATGTGGTAACTCAAAGTTATACAGGTGTTTTATTCAGGATTTTCAGAGCCTTTAATATTCTAATGTTGCATTGGAAATCTCCAATAGAGAGCTATAGAATGAAACATTTCTCATGTCTATCTAATCGTGGAATTTTTTTTCTGTAGGCCATCTCTTGGATAAAACTTGGAAAACTGTCCTATAGGGACTTCATATCTTCTCTCTTTTTTTGGGAATCTCCTTTTTTCAGTTTTTCAGCTTTCCCTGACTGGCCATCTGCCTAAAACAATTATATATTATCATCCCATGTTTATTTAGCTTACCCTGCAGGTTTGGGCTAGCCCTATACCCAGGACTCTCTTACTGGCTTGTCTTGTATGGAAAAAAAGTATTAGTTTTTGGCAAAGATGATATCCATAAGCTTTCTACTGCAATGAATATGCTCCTAGGAGTTCACAGACCTGTTTTCTGGTGTCTGTTCTGTCATTGACTTGATGTGTGTGACTTTAGACTGTTACTGTTCCTCTCTAGGCTTTATTTCCTCATCTGTAATAAGGGAGAATTAAAATCAATGATCTCTAAGCTTTTTAAGACAAGAGACTCTGAAATATCCCCAGGAGTCCATAGCTCCTATGGGGATAACAGGGAAGTGTCCCTGGGTTTGGGGCTCCTTTTATTAATGGACATATGGTTAGGATTCTCTTCTTAAGCCTAGTCATTCCTTTCTCCAAAGGTAGTAGGAAGAGATAATTTTTTTCCCTGAGGCTGTGGGGTCTGGACACAGCTGTTTCATGAAAGAAGCTGAGGTTTCTCCTGGGTGGGTCCCTGTTTCAGAGGCTTGTAAGCATGGTGGGGAAGAATACGTTGCTCCTTTCACCAGCTATGTGAATCTGGCTTATTGGGGAAAACACTGAGGTTTTGACCATGGACTTGGTGGGTTGATGGTGGTGAAGCAGAGGATTCCTTCTTGTTCATTTCTTTGTACTATTTTGACTTATGTAATCATCCAAAGAGAAGCTCTTGGTGAAACCTGAGCTGACCTTGGGACTGCACTGGAATGAAAAGCGGCAAAAACAGGTTGCATGAAGAGCAAAGAGGTTGATTTGACATGAATTATAAGAGGGAAAGGAAGTAGTGTTGAGCCAGCCTAGGACAGGTCCTCACAGAGGAGACTGAAATAAAGTTGTATGCATGTGTGCACACACACAAATGGACAAACACACACACACACACACACACACACACACACACACACACACACACCCCTACACTCTTATTTCCCATTTATGCTTGATGAAAAAGACTTCCTTGCTTTGACCCTCACTCTACATTGTAAGAAGAGGCCAGGGGATAGAGATGACTTATGATGAATACAACCACTGCAAAGATTTTAGGATTCTAGGAGGTAGAAATCTTTGAGGGTGATATATCCATACTTTAGAAAGAAAGGAGCCCTTTATCTCTGCATCCACAGTCCCCTGAAATAGAAGAAAGGATCCTTCATTTTCAGGTTTCCAATTGACTTAAGAGAGTCATCCAGGTGGAGTTGGCAGGGTTACAGAGAAAGGGATGGAAGACAGTTGGGTACTAACTTGCCAAACATTCATTGTGTCCCAGATGGGTCCACCTCTGAAGTAAGGTAAAGATGGCATGGGTAGGAAAGAGAAAGACCAAAAAAGAAAAAGTGCTATTTATAATTCCATGTCCCCAAACATCTCAACTAGTCTCACTTTATTCACTTGGTAGGTACTTGAGAGAAGACCAATACAACCAAGGTTGCTATCATGATTAGATATTTATTGAGCATCAAAAGAATAGCAGAGCACTAGACTCACAGTTCAGGAGCAAAACTGAATCCTGACCTGTTACTTACAAATCTTATTTAAAAGCTATCTGGCCCTAAAAAAAAAAAGGAAGTGATCCTGGAAACAACTGGTCCCCTCAGCTGGCAAAGCTGAGTTTCCCTCTGGTCTTCTGGTGGCAAGAGGCCAAAGTTGCATGGTATCTGGAAGCATGATGACCAAGTCTTAATGCTATGGGAACTTCCCTCTGGTGTTCAAAGAGAAGCAGTAGAAGAAGGGAAAACAGAAGGGTCTAAGACCTCACCCAGTAGCAGTGCATATGGTAACTTCTTAGGCAAAGCCAGTCACTCCTAGGAACCTCAGTGTTGGGCAGGGAAGACATGTTGGGTCATCCAGGAAGAGGGGTAACAGGGAAGGTGGCTATGCAGAAAGCAGGGGCTTAATAGGCAATTATATCAGCAGGCCCTGGCTTAGCAGGGCATTTTTAGCAGACGTCCTTGTCCTTGGTGGCCAAAAGCTCATAATCTGAGGGAACTGTATGCAGCAGGTGAGCATAGTCATTGTTGATCTGGGCGATGATCTTGTACTCCTGGCCCAGCCAGGGATCCTCGGAGTAGTCATTGCCTGGAGTCTGGGAAAATGGCTCTTCGCTGGAGCAGCCACTTGTGAAAATGGCCACTCTCCAGGTTTCACCAGAATTGCTGGCCTCCCTGGCATGTGCCCTGTGGCCCAAGATCCCACCACCCATAAAGAGGGAATTGAGGCTGGGATTCTAGTTTCCCACACTTCTGTCCCAATTCTTGCCAATTGACCCTTAGGTTCTTGTTTTATCAAGGGATTCTGGGAACAGGAGGTTGATGGACCTGGATTATCCTGTGTGATCAGTGAGCCAAGAAAGAACCTCAGGAGGTGCTTCAGAGAGGGAAGAAAGCAGTGTCCTGACCCTGAAGGCCTCTGGGCTTAGAATTGGGTTTGTGCCAACCTCCTTTTCCTCCATGCCTGTGACTAACAGAATGAGGGCAGGGAAGGGTTCAGAAGATGGAAGAGAAGAGGCAGTCTTACCTGGCCACTTCGTAGACATGCTCTAGAAAAGAAGGAGGACTCAAGTCAGAAGTCACCATGGGGAGTGGACAAGGGCTAAAAGTGGACACTGGTTACCAGTCAAAGGGTAAGGGAAGGGGAGAGAGAAGGGAGGACTGGGAGGTATTGGGAAGGTAAACTGAAGCACAGGGATACAGATTTCTCAGAGAAAGGAAGAGGAAGCACACTTGGTTACTATCCTCTTTGGCATACTCTGACTCAGGACATTGGGCTGGAACAGTTGCTTGGTGTGGTGGGGGAAGGACATTGGAACTGGACCCGCTCCCCACCCAGGAATCTTGCCAAAGATTCCAGGGAGTTTTTGTGGAAACTTGGTGGCCAGGCCAGAGCCCAGACAGAAGGGGCTGAATTAATCTGTCAGGGACCATGACCAAAGCCAAAATGCATTCACCTCTGCGGTGCACCCAAGATAGGTCTTTAAATAGAACACCATTGCCCCCTAGTGTCTGTGGAGGAGAACTATCTACATTCTGTGCAGGCTTAAAGGCTCTATAAATCCTGGTACAAAGATAGATGTCTCTTGGTAGTGCCCTCTAGGAGTTTATAATCTTACAGGAATACAACTGGGAATGCATGCATTAAACCACAAAAAAGCAAACAGAGCATGCCATACACCCTTTACTTTGTGATACAGCCATTGTGTTTCCATGTCTTACCTCCCCCATTGGCCTGGTAGTTCCCATAACACAGGTATTGTCTTTTTCATTATTATATGCCCACTGCCTGGCACATAGTAGGCAATCAGTAACTACATGTTAAATTGAACTGATGGCCCAAGGCTATCTCTCTCTTATAGAGAGGTAAATAATAGAAATTTTGGGAAGGCAATCTAGATGGGAAAAAAAACATAAGACCATGAGGTGTATGGCTTATTTGCCTGTTTGACTCCAGTGACTGGAAATGAAAATAAGGAGTGGTGGGGGTCAAGAAGATAGGTTACATCAGAGAGGACCTTAAATGGAATGCAACATTTTGACTTTTATCCCCCGGGCCATGAGAAGCCTTGGAAGGTTTTTGAGAGGGAAACAATCAAATATGGTTACAGTTTATACCTAGTCTCATTGAGACATGATGAATATTTTTCCTTTAGTATTCCTGGGATTTGTGGCTACTTGAGATATCTCTACTTTCAAGTTCAGCCTCATGAGTCATAGCTATGTTAACTGGCCAAGACTAGAACTTATACTTAAGACCCAGGAGAAGGAAATACTCAAGGCTCCTTTCTCCCCTTCAGCTGGAGAAAGTCATGGTGGAAACCAGGCTACTTGGGAAAAGGAGCTGCTACAGAGAAAAAGACACTAATGTTAGGCAAAATGGCCAGTGCAGCAGGTATTGAGGTGTAGCTAGGTTTTACTTAGAAATCAACATTCAAACTCTCTTTTTCTTCCTCTGTTGGCTCATAGTTGTTAAATGGTCCTGACAACTGCACCTTCATAATGTCACTCCTTTGCTTAAAAAAAACATTGTTGACTTTGAGTTCCTTTGCAAGGCCTAGAGAAAAATTTCCAAGTTCCTTAGGCTGTTATTTAAGACACTCCATAATCAGGAGTAAACTTTTCTTTCCCCCCTGCATTTACCCATGTATTTTCTACATTGACCCCACTCACAGTCATCTTTTAAACATTTGCACCTTTACTCTTATAGTTCCTCCTTTCTGGAATGCTGCCTTCTAATTTGTTTTCATCCTCCAAGGCCTGGTCTAAGTCCCATCTCCTTCTAAAAGCCCTTGTTAATCACTTCAGCTCTAACTGATTCTCTTCTCTGAAAACATTTAGCATTGATTGTTCTCTCCAGGCTTTGAGTCTATAACCTATATTGCTATGTATGGATATTGATAAATTCCATGTTTCTACTTTGAATTTTCTAAATAAATTCTAAGCAACTTGAGGCCAAAGATTGTGACTTCTCTTTCTCTTACATCCTCGTTAGACAATCCATTACAGAGATGGCTTGTACTAAGCTTGGTACTAAAGATTTGTGAATTAACTTCAATAAATCATATTGTCATTGTTGGCTTGCATGTCTGCCTCCATGCATCCCTACCCTCAATCCCAAACTACGCTAAGAGCACTTTGAAGTGCATAGCACAGTGACTGGCACAGAATTTATGCTTAACTATACTCTCAGAATGAATTAATGGGCAAAGTCACTCAGTCATACTCATCACTCACCTTGTTGGGATGTCTTCCGGCAGAGCATAACATAAGCCATGATGAAGACCACCATACAGCACAGCGAAATGATGAGAACAATGGAAAAGACAGGCAGGCCCTTTCCTAGGAGGTGAAACAAGACAAAGAGGTATATGGTTGAAAATGAGTTCAGAAACAGAGATTCCAAGGATCAGCCCAGACTAGCCCATAACTCTTTTTTTTTTTCCATTTTTAATTTTCTCCTAGCTTTATTAGCTATCCAGAGAGACAAACAAGACCCCAAACCTATGAAAAAGACTGGAAAGAGGCTAGAGACTCCATGTATAAACACATTCTTCCAAACCCACCAATTGATGGCTGATTGGCCTGGGCATTTGAATTAGTACTCCCTGTTTTCCATGGGGCCAAGAGTAGAGATTTTCACCTACTCTTTTTTTTTTTCACCTACTCTTAAGAGAAAATAGTACCTTGCCTTCCCTCTTCACAAAAATGCTACCTTATTGATATTCTGGTCAATTATTTCTAGCCAAAACATTTTTTTTTCTTTCCCTTGGGGAACCATCTTACACTGTGGGAATGCAAACTGGTGCAACCACTCTGGAAAATATCATTGATGTTCCTCAAAAAGTTAAAGATAGAACTACCCTATAACTATAAATAACTTCTAGGTATTTATCCAAAGGTTACAAACATAGTGATTTGAAGGGGCACATGCACCCTAATGTTTATAGCAGCAATGTCCACAATAGCCAAAATGTGGAAAGAGCTCAGACATCCATTGACAGATGAATGGATAAAGAAGATGTGGTATATGTATATATACAATGGAATATTACCCAGCCATCAAAAAGAATGAAATCTTGCCATCTGCAATGATGTGGGTGGAACTAGAAGGTATTATGCTAAGCAAAATAAGTCAGTCAGAGAAAGACAAATGCCATATGATTTCATTCATATGTGTAATTTAACAAACAAAAAAGATGAGCATAAGGACACCTGGGTGACTCAGTTGGTTAAGCGTCTGCCTTTGGCACAGGTCATGATCCCAGGATCCCGGGATTGAGTCCCACATCAGGCTCCTTGCTCAGCAGAGAGCCCACTTCTCCCTCTGCCTGTTCTGGCTGCTCTGCCTGTCACTCCCCCTGCTTGTGCTCTCTCTCTCTCTGACAAATAAATAAATAAAATCTTTAAAAAAAGGTGAGCATGGGGGAAGATAAGGAAAAATAAAATAAGATAAAAACAGAGAAGGAGGCAAACCATAAGAGACTCTTAACTCTAGGAAACAAACTGAAGGTTGCTGGAGGGGAGGTGCGTGGAGGGATGATGTAATTGGGTGATGGGCATTAAGGAGGACACATTCTGTAATGAGCACTGAGCATTATATGCAACTATTAAATCACTAAATCCTACCCCTGAAACTAATAATACACTATATGTTAACAAAATTGAAATTAAATTTTAAAAAAAATAAGAAAATAATTCTTTTCTTCACACTCTCTGGGCAAGTGCTCAGGTTTCTTTTTCTTCAAAAAATATGTCCACTGAGTCTCCTGAGTTAGCTATCCCAATTGTGCCTACAAACTCAAGGAAACCACCGGACTGGGCTTCTAGTCCTGGATCTGTTATTTACTTGTATGACTGTCGTAGGCAGAATAACGGTTATCCAAGATGTTCACATCCAAATCCCCAGGATCTATGAGTTTTTTAGTTTAAATTATAAGGAGGAATTAAGGTTGCAGATATATTTAAGTTTGCTAATTAACTGATCATGAGATGGGGAGATTATCTTGATTACCTGGGCAGGCTCAATGTATTCAAAAGGGTCATTTAAAAGTGGAAGAGGGAAACAAAGGAGATCAGAGTTTGAGAGAGACTTGAGGATGCTACATTGCTAGTTTTGAAAATGGTGGAAGGGGGCCAAGAGCCAAGAACATGAGTAGCTTCTAGAAGCTGGAAAAAAGCAAAGAACCTGATTCTTCCTCAGAGCCTCCAGAAAAACATAGCTCTGCTAATACCTTGATCTTAGCTCAGTGTGTCAGATGTCTGATCTCCAGGAGTGTATGATAATACATTTGTGTTATTTTAAGGCACTAAATTTGAGGCACTAAATTTTATAGCCCTCAGAGAAAAATAAATAGTGACTACTCAAACTATTGAGTAAGATTTAGCGTTCCCATAAGTTCAATGAAAAGATTGTATAATGTCTAATGCACTTGTAGCTACAGTATTCTGAATCTAGGGGGTGAGATCAGGGGATAGAGAGGGGTAGGAATCCCACTGCCCTTAGGATTTTGCTGCAACTGGTTTTATTTTTACCAGACCCCAAAATACTTTGTCTTAGAAATCTGGAATATTACTCAGTCATAAAAAATAATGCAATTTTTTGTCATTTGCAAAAACATGGATGAATCTAGAAGGTATCATGCTAAGTGAAAGAAGTCAGAGAAAGACAAATACCATATGACCTTACTCATATGTGAAATTTAAGAAACAAAGCAAATGAACAAAGAAAACAAGAAAACAACAACAACAACAACAACAACAAAAACGGACTCTTAAATATAGAGAACTGGTGATTGCCATCAGGGAGGTGGGTGGGGGGATGGGTGAAATAGGTGAAGGGGATTAAGAGTACACTTATAGGGCACGTGTGTGGCTCAGTTGGTTAAGCGGCTGCCTTCAGCTCGGGTCATGATCCCGGAGTCCCAGGATCGAGTCCCACATCGGGCTCCCTGCTCAGAGGGGAGTCTGCTTCTCCCTCTGACCCTCTCTCCTTTCATGCTCTCTCTCACTCTCTCTCTGTCTCTCAAATAAATAAATAAAATCTTAAAAAAAAGAGTACACTTATCATGAGTGCTGAGCAATGTATAGAATTGTTGAATCATTACATTATATACCTGAAACTAATACAGCACTGTGTGTTAATTACACTTGAATTAAAAAAATAAATTTTAAAAATCTGATATTTGTGGTCCTCAGAACCATGGTTGGAGCTGAGAGTACCCAAACTATATTTCTTCTTTGATTTCCTGATCGACCTATTCATTGTTTAGTAGCATGTTGTTTCACATCCATGTATTTGTGGTTTTTCCAATTTTTTTTTTTCGTGTGGTTGACTTCAAGTTTCGTAGTGTTGTGGTCAGAAAATATGCCTGGTATGATCTCAATCTTTTTGTACATGCTGAAGCCTTATTTCTGACCTAGGTTGTAATCTATTCTGGAGAGTGAACCATGTGCACTTGGGAAAGAATGTGTATTCTGCTGCTTTGGATGGAATGAGAGAACCCAAGCTATAAACTGATGGAGATTAAAGGAAGGATCCCCCTTAGAGGGAGCCAAGTAGTGAACAAAACAAATCAAAACAAAAACGGATGGAGGATGTTGGGCACACACAAAATATCTGAGAATTTCCATTCCCCTTGGGTTATCTTCTCATTTTCTCAAGCCAACTCTCCAAAAATCATCTTCTAATCTCCCTTGTCTCATTGGATGTTGCTCTGCAAGAGGCATGGAATTATGGAAGCCTTTAAGCCAAAGGTGGCAACACAAAAGAAGCCCACAAAACAGGTTTGAACTATACCTAAAGATAGACAAAAAGCTGTGCAACCAGCAGGGGAGAAGTACATGGGCATTAAGAAATCCACAATTATTGAACATAATAAAATAAATAAATAAATAATAAATAATAAATAAATAAATAAAGGTCCTATCTCCCCCCCCAAAATTAAAAAAAATAAAATAAAATAGTTAGGAAATCCACCATTAATGATACACAATTAGAGGATGAAACCAGTCGTAATAGTCATCACTATTTAGCATCAACTAACTGAAACAAATGCTTACTGTAAACCTGGAGTCTCAGAAGCCCCCTGCTATACTAGGCATTGACACTTTTGTTGCAGGACCATGTGTTGTCTGGAGAGCTCTAAGGGATAAGGCAGACCACCTCAGGTGATGATAGGTTGTTCAGACTAAGGAAAGCATCTAATTATCAACTATATAACATTTTTTTCACTATTTTAACCATCAGTGCAGTCATATCAGTGCATACAAGCTGACTACAAGCTCCAGGTGAAACACAAAAAAGCTTCTCTTTGGGGTTTGGAACTTTGAGATCATGACTTAGGGATCCTTGAAACTTTGGAGAAATCAGAAATCAGCTGCAAGCTGCTTGGTGAGTCCTGGTTAAGAGCTCAAGTAATGAAGCCCTGAAATTACCCTTATGTAGTCCAATGCCCATCTCCCTAAGAGAGTTGGCTGAGGTCATGGTCCCATTCCTATTCTTGCTTAGAGTATTTGGAAGGTGTATTATTATGACAACAGAGAACCAGCTAAGAACACATCTACCACTTAACCCCACTTTGACTTTGCTCATTACTGAATTTGTATCTCTCCCTCTCCATACCACCAACTCTGCTCATCTCCAGGGCCTTTGAGCTTTGTGTGGCAAAGTTTTGAAGAATTAAATTCCACATAACAGTGTGTATTGTGGAAAGTTTCAGTTGCAAAGTTCAAAGCCAAGAAGGAAGGATAGACATCCTGAATTTCCTTACCTGGCTCAGCACTGGTCTTCCCAAGGTAGCCATCCACTTCAGTGGTCCAGTTCCAAATCAGGTTCACTGTAGAAGTTGCTATGAGAACAAAGTACTAGGCTCAGAGGCCTCTTTTCCAGCCAAAAACTATGAGGTAGAGTGTGACTGCAAAGTTTGGGTACCTTCATCAGGCATCAATGCTGAGCTTTCTAGAATTCCTTGCCATGTATTGATCATTAGTACCATGAGATGAGGTATCTTAGTTTCTTATTGTTAGTGGTGGGAAGAGGCCCATGGAGGGGGTGGTGCAACATATCCAAAATCCCACAGAAAGTCAAATTAGGAGCAAAACAGAAGCCAGAGCTTTCTCTTTTCTCACATGAGTATTCCAACTCTCTCTTACTTTTGCCTCAGAAGTTCTCACAAAGAAGAGTATACATATTTATGATTCCACTTTTTCACAACTTTTTAATCATTGCTACCTTTCTTTTATTTCCATTCTGTTATTGTCATGTTTTCTCTGAGGAACCCAGTGACCTCTTGTCACCCATATAATGGCATGGAGTCTCCTCCTTTGGATTCCATGGCATCATTTCAGGACTCTATTGCACCCAAACCATACTGAAACTCACCTTCCAAGGGAGATTTCATGGTTGTAGGTGCTTCAGTCTTAGCCTTGAGTGGCTTTGAGGAATCTGCAAGGAAAAGAGAGCCCAGTCAAGGGCCCTGGCACCCTTGAGTGAACAGTTGAATGCCCTGGAGAAATTAGTAAATGAGTAAAAAAGCTAACTAAGAGGAAGGAAGTAAAGACCAGTCAGGTCTATACCTGGACCTCTCTCAACACTTTTCTCATGATGCTGGAAAGTTGGGTGTTACCTGTTCATCCTTCACATCATTTCAAGGTAGGATTCTTAAACCAGGGTTCATAGACCCCCAAGGAATGTGTAACTGGAGTCTAGAGGGTCTTTCAACATGAATTGGAAAGACATTTTGTTTTTACTATCTTCTGAAATTTAGCTACTAATTTTCTTGAGAGGCACTTAAAAAATATTACAAAGAAGTTGGCTGTGGGTGATGTCAATGGGAATAGTAGAGTTATGACTTCTGGATATTTGTTTCTTCACAGAAGCAATACAATAACTGACAAAATTTTTCAAAATCAACATTTTTTTTCCAAAATTAAAAAAAAATAACCAAAGGTTTGCATCAATCCAGGGAAAATTTTTAAAAACAAAACAAAAACACTTCACTGTTGTTAATAACAGCAATTTGGTGCCATTTGAACTTTCCATAACCCTCTTACTCCTCCCCAGGCTAATAGTAGCTTTGAGTGAGCAGAACAGATCAATTCCCAAATAACTGTCATTATTGACCTGTGCAGTGGTTTCCTGACTCAAAAGGCTTGTCTTTATTAGTTATCCAGTGCTACAACTCTCCCTTGGGAGAGGGGTATATGTGTCACACAGCTGCCTGAGACAATGGATAAGAGTTAAGGGAAACAAGAGACTGACCAAAAAACTTAAAAAGAAAAACTGAAGAATGAAATGTCAATAGGAGCTTTGAAAATCTCTGACACATTCCTAAGACTCTAGAAGGTCACTGCCAAGCATAGTGCTGTGTGCATGTTCAGGAAAGACATGAGAAGGTTATAAGGTTTTACCTCTGGCTAGCCTTGAGACTCCATGTAAGCAAGGAGTAAAGGTTATGACACAATTATAAGCTGCCTGGGTGAGTGCTAAAGACATATTTCAACAGGCAACAGAGACCTTTAAAAAAGATTTATTAGTTTTAGGTATTTAAGGAAATCTCTATTCAATCATTAGCTGACCACTAAGCTAATATAGTAGAGACTTCACTGGCAATCTATGACAAAGAATACCAAAAACTATACTGGATTAATTCAGAAAAGTCAATAAACAAATAAACAGCAAATAGCACAACAAGCAATGTCAACAAGAGGCCCTGGAGAAAGTGAGAATCAGACTTCCATAATTGTCACATTATATTATTTAAAAACTTGTTTTCAACAAAAAATATAAGATATTCAAAAAAACTAGAAAGCTCATAAACAGGTAAAAAAAATCAATAAGCGGAAACTGTTTCTGAGGAAGCACAGATATTAGACTTGCTAAACAAAGATTTTGACTAAATTATTTTAAATATGTTATAAAAAACTAAAGGAAACCATGCCTAAAGAACTGAAAAAATGAAACTGATTCAAACCATATAGAGAATATTAATAAAGAGACATACATTATAAGAGAAGAACCATCTAGAAATACTGGAGTTGAAAAGTAAAATCACCAAGAAGAAAAAAAAAAAACACGAGGGGGAGAAAAATTTACTAGAGCTGATTAAAATGGCAAAAGAAAGAATCCATAAACTTGAAAAGATGACAATTGACATTAGCCACAAAAATAAAAAAAGAAAATGAGGAAAAATGAACAGTATCTCAGAGACTTGTGGGACACCATCAATGTACCAATGTACACATAATAAAAGTCCTAGAAATACAGGATGGAAAAGGACAGAATATTATTTTTAAATAATGTCAAAAAAATCCCAATTTGATGAAAAGCATTATTCTGCAAATATGAGAAGCTCAATGAACTCTAAGTAGGAAAATTAAAAACAAAATCTACACCTAGATACATAATTAAAAGCCAAAGCCATGAAACAATATTGAAAGCAGCAAGAGAGAAGCATATCATCATGTGTAAGAGATTCTCAATAAGATTTATGACTGATTTCTCACTATGTAAAACAGGAAAGAGGTTCCTCAAAAAGTTAAAAATAGAACTACCTTATGACCCAGCATTTGCACAACTAAGCAGTAGTCTAAGGGATAAAGAAAATAGTGATTTGAAGAGGCACATGGACCCCAATGTTTACAGCAGCACTATCTACAATAGCTAAAACATGGAAAGAGCCCAAATGTTCATCAACTGATGAATGGATAAATAAGATGTAATATATATATTATATATATATATATATATAATATATATATATATTAGTCATCAAAAAGAATCAGATTTTGCCATTTGTGATGATGTGGATGGAACTAGAGGATATTATGCTAAGCAAAAGTAGTCAGTCAGAGAAAGACAGATACCATATGATTTCACTCATATGTGGAATTTAAGAAACAAAACAGATGAACATAGGGGAAGGGGAGGAAAAACAAAATAAGATAAAGATAGTGAGTGAGACAAACCATAAGAGACTCTTAACTATAAGGAACAAACTGAGGGTTGCTGGAGTAGAGGTGGAGGAGGATGGGGTAATTGGGTATTAGGGAGGGCACTTGATGTAATGAACACTGGGTGTTATATGCAAATGATGAGTCACTAAACTCTACCCCTGAAACTAATATTACACTATATGTGAGCTAACTTGAATTTAAATAAAATCTTTAAAGAAAAAAAGATTTATGGCTGATTTCTTATTGGAAACAATGGAAGTTTTGACACACTGAGATGACATTCAAAGTTCTAAAACAAACATCCCACCAATCAAGAATTCTATATTTAGCAAAACTGTCCTTCAAAAACAAAGGAGAAATTGAAGTATTCCAAGATAAACAATAACTGGGAGAGTTTGTCACCAGCCAATTTGTCCTATGAGGAATCCTAAAGAGAATTCCTCAAACTCAAATAAAAGGACACTAGGTAGTAACTTGAATCAACATGAAGAAATAAAGCATCAGTGAAGATAACTACATAAGTAAATATAAAGAGGGTATAAATGTTTTTTGTTAGTAACTCTTTTTCTTCTATCTGATTTAAAAGACAACTACATAGTCTCCAGATGGCTGAGTAGTAAGGGGGACCCTATGCTTGCTTTGTCCCTCAAACACAGCCATATAAATGTCAAATCATTCTGAACACCCAAGAAATTGATCTGAGGACTGAGAGAACAAACTGCACATCTAGAGACAGAAAAATGGCCACACCGTGGAAGGTAGTGCAGAGAGTTGATTTGGGGGGGAAAGAATTGTGGGTGCTGCAGAAGTGAGGTACCCCTGATCAGAGAGAGAGGAGTGAGATAGAAAGAGAGAGAATGAAAGAATGAAAACAGCGTGCAGGGGACTGAACAACAACAACAAAAACTCTTCCCCAAAACCATTGGTTGGGAAAAGGAGTAGGGCTGACTATCACAAGTTTTTATAAGCAGGGAAGCTCAAAGTCTGAAGTTTTAGAAGTCCGTACCATCAACAGTGTTGTGCCTGGTGGGCTTAGCAGTGCTCCTGTGGGGAAGGAAGGCAGAGGCCCAAGAACAGATAGTGTGGGCTGAGGATCTCCTGGGTTGCATGTGGAGAAACAGTTCCCCTTCTTAGAGTGCATTTGGGAGAGGTAGTACTGCCTCTCAGGGGACAAAAGAGAAGGCGGGACCTATTGGCGGTCCCATTAATTAGCATAGCAGCAGAGGCAACTGTTGAAGGCAACTAACCATGGGAGCCAGTTTTTAGCTGTTCTTTACTGTGAACTAGCCCCACATGGTCGTGTGACTGTGTTTCTAGGACAAAACAGCAGCAGCCACAGCATGGTGAGACCCTCCCCCAGAGGATCAGTGCAGGTCTGGTCTATGCCAGGTGCCCAAAATTTGGAGCTTTGAAACTCAGTCGCATGCCAGAGATAGACACAGGAGTACAGTGCCGCCAGGTAGACAGATGGTTCAGACACAGACAGAGTGAAGGCACAAGAGGGGACAGAAGAGGGGAGATTGTTCACTCTTCTGTGAGGGCTTCCTAAACAGCAACAGGTGCAAACTCCCCTTTCTGGGGTTGAGAGAGTGGAGTGACACCATTTCCCCCCTGCCCACAAGAAGGGACAGACTTCAGTGAGCAACACAGTGCTCCCAGTGGAGGCTGGAACAACTTACACCAGGCCCCACCCTACTGCACACTGCAGATACATCTATACAAGGACAAGTAGCCTGAGAACCAGCGCAGCAAGCCCCTACCCCAGAAGACCAGCCCAACACCCCTGCATGCGCCAAGTCTACTGATCATAGAGTGCTGCAAAGCTTCAGTTCTAGGGGAAATAAGACCTAGCCTTTTCTAACAAGCACACTGAAACACACCTAGTTAAAAGTTGCCACACACTGGGGCACCTGGGTGGCTCAGACGGTTGGGCGTCTGCCTTCGGCTCGGGTCATGATCCCAGGGTCCTGGGATCGAGTCCCACATCGGGCTCCCTGCTCCTTGGGAGCCTGCTTCTCTCTCTCTCTCTCTGTCTCTCATGAATAAATAAATAAAATCTTAAAAAAAAAAAGTTGCCACACACTGGACCAGGTCCAAACACTCCACACTGCAAGCAAGAAGAAACTCTGCAGAGGACTGATCAGAAGGAAAGAGCAGTCAAAACACAAGAGTGGAGTGCACACAGCATACTCCAAAAAAACCTTCCTAAAGCACCATGCTCTGGACAGTATATGACCTCTTCTTAATATAGCCATTACTCTCAAGAGCAGAAAACATAACAGCTTTTCCTAACACACAGTAAACAGAGGTCTAGGCAAAATGCCAAGATGGAAGAATTCATTCCAAAAGAAAGAACTGGAAGACATCATGTCTAGGGATCTAATCAAAACAAATATAAGTGGGGAGTGGGGGGTGAGGCGTTAAGATGGTGGAGGAGTGGGGACCATAAGTTTGTCTGGACCATGGAATTCAGCTAGATAGTTATCACATCATTCCGAACACCTAAAAAATCAGAGATTCAACAAAAGAAATGTTGCAATTCACTACTGGGTATTTACCCCAAAGATACAAAAGTAGGGATCTGAAAGGGTACGTGCACCCCGATGTTTATAGCAGCAATGTCCACAATAGCCAAACTGTGGAAAGAGCCAAGATGTCCATCGACAGATGAATGGATAAAGAAGATGTGGTATATATATACAATGGAATATTATGCAGCCATCAAAAGGAATGAGATCTTGCCATTTGCAACGACGTGGATGGAACTGGAAGGTATTATGTTGAGTGAAATAAGTCAAACAGAGAAAGACATGTATCATATGATCTCACTGATATGAGGAATTCTTAATCGCAGGAAACAAACTGAGGGTTGCTGGAGTGGGGGGTGGGGTGGGAGGGATGGGGTGACTGGGTGATAGACACTGGGGAGGGTATGTGCTCTGGTAAGCGCTGTGAACTGTGCAAGACTGTTGAATCTCAGATCTGTACCTCTGAAACAAATAATGCAATATATGTTAAGAAAAAAGAAGAAGAAGAAGAAGAAGGTAGCAGAAGGGGAAGAATGAAGCGGGGGAAATCGGAGGGGTAGACGAACCATGAGAGATGATGGACTCTGAAAAACAAACTGAGGGTTCTAGAGGGGAGGGGGGTGGGAGGATGGGTTAGCCTGGTGGTGGGTATTGAGGAGGGCACATTCTGCATGGAGCACTGGGTGTTATGCACAAACAATGAATCATGGAACACTACATCTAAAACTAATGATGTAATGTAGGGGATTAACATAAGAATTAAAAAAAAGAATAACATTAAAAAAAAAGAAATGTTGCAATTCTACTAATAAAAAAATGATGACTTTTTGGAAGGTAGGATGTGCAGAGACTTGAATCCAGGGTGATATATCTGAGGATATGGTGGAGGGGAGGGAGCCGGCTTAAGGAGGCTACCTCAAACGATGTTAAGCAGCTGAGCACAAAATCGGAACTTTTAGAAGTCTGCTTCAGTGGGGGACAATCTTAGCTTACAGGTGCTCAGGTGGCAAAGCAGAGCAGAATCCCAGGTGGAGCAGTATGGTCTCAGGATTCCTGAGGTCACAAGAAGAACAGGGGTGCCTGAGTATGGCAGAGTTCCCAGGCATAAGAGTGAGGAAGCCAGATGAAAAGAGTGAGTCTAGGTGCCGACTTTCTGTGCTGTGTTGCCATAAACTGCAAACCGCTGCATGGTCATGTCACCATTCTTCTGGCAGGGGCCCAGCAAAAGGCAAAGGTGTGACAAAATACCCCCCCACACACCTGTACTGGGAGCAAGAACATGGTCTGTGCTGCAGGAGTCTGTAAAAATTGTAGTCTTGAAACTCAGTTGCATGCCTCAGATAAAAACACTCAATCACAGTCTGGGTGAACACAGAGTTCAGACAGAAACCAGGGAGACAAGAGTGATTGACTGCTTCTCTGTGAGGGATCACTGAATAGTGGCAGGTGTGAACCTTTAGCTCCAGGGCTAGAGAGTGGAGTGCTGCCATTTTCATACCTCCCATAGGTCCTGAAAGCCTTCAGGGAGCATAACAGCACCATATAGTGGAATCTGCAGCCACTTACACTGACCCCGGCTCCCTGGCAAGGAAGGCACATTTCCACAACTTCAAGGGCACTTGAGAATCAGCTCAACAGGTGCCTCCTGAAGAAGACCACCAGGAACAACTGACTAGCACAAAGTTTACAGGTAATAGAGAACTGCAAAACTTCAGCTCTTGGGGAAAACAGAATACAGCATTTGTGGGTTTCTTTAAATTCTTTAGTCCTTCAGTATTATTTTCAGCTATTTTCTTATTCTTTCAATTCTTTTTTACTCTTTTAAAAAATTTTTATTTTATATAAATGTTTTATATATATATATATCTATTATTTTTATTTCCTTTCATTGTCCTTTCCTATTTTGGGATCTAGTTTATTTTAACAAGTAGACTGAAACACACTGAGGATCTAGATTTTTGTATTCTGTTTTGTTTCTTGTTTGATTCTTTCTTATTTTGTTTTGTTGTTTTGTTTCTGTTTTTTTCCTCTGTTGTTCTTGTTATTACTGTCTTTCCTTTTTCTTCTACTTTTTTCTAGATAAAATGACAAAGTGAAGAAATTCACCCCAAAAGAAAGAACAAGAGGTAGTACTGACTGCCAGGGATTTAATCAATATATATACAAGGAAGATGTCTGAACTAGAATTTAAAACAATGATTATAATGATACTAGCTGGGCTTGAGAAAAGCATAGAGGACACTAGAGAATCCCTTACAGTAGAAATAAAAGAACTAAAAGCTTGGGGCACCTGGGTGGCTCAGTCGTTAAGCGTCTGCCTTTGGCTCAGGTCATGATCTCAGGGTCCTGGGATCGAGCCCCGCATCAGGCTCCTTGCTCAGCGGGAAGCCTGCTTCTCCCTCTCCCACTCCCTCTACTTGTGTTAACTCTCACTGTGTCTCTCTCTGTCAAATAAATAAATAAATAAAATCTTTAATAAAAAAGAACTAAAATCTATTCAGGCCAAAATTAAAAATATTATTAACGAGATGCAGTAACAAATGGAGGCTTCAATAGCGAGGATAAATGAGGCAGAAGAGAGAGTCAGTGATATAGAAGATAAAATGATGGGGAATAAGGAAGCTGAAAAGAGGAGAGAAAGAGAAATACTGGATCACAAAGGGAGACTTAGAGAACTCAGTGATTCCATAAAGCAAACTACTATCCAGATAATAGGGGTCCCAGAAGATGAAGAGAAAGACAGAGGGACAGAAGGCTTATTTGAACAAATTGTAGCTGTGAACTTACCTAATTTGGGAAAGGAAACAGGCATTCAAATCCAGGAGGCACAGAGAACCCCCCTCAAAATTAATAAAAATAGGTCAACACCTTGACATAAGATAGAGAAGCTTGCAAATTTCAAAGATAAATAGAAAATCTTGAAATCAGCTTGGGACAAGAGGTCCTTAACCTACAAGGGAGGGTAGAAGCATAAGGCTGGCAACAGACCTGTCCACAGAGACCTGGCAGGCCAGAAAGGACTGGCATGATATATTCAAGGTGATAAGTGGGAAAAATATGCAGCCAAGAATACTTTATCCAGCAAGGCTATCATTCAGAATAGAAGGAGAGATAAAAAGTTTCCAGGAAAAACAGAAACTAAAGGAATTTCTGAACACTTAAGCAGCCTTGCAACAAATATTAAAGGGGATCCTTTGAGTGAAGAGAGAGTCAAAAAGTAACAAAGACCAGAAAGGAACAGACAGAATCTACAGGAATGGCAACTTCACAGGTAATACAATGACACTAAATTCATATTTTTCAATAATTACTCTGAAAGTAAATGGACTCAATACTCCAACCAAAAGACATATGGTATCAGATTGGATTAAAAAAAAAAAAAAAGGAAGGCCCACCAATATGCTGGCTACAAGAGACTCATTTTAGACCCAAATAAATCTCCAAATTGAAAGTGAGGGGGTGGAGAACAATTTACATGCTAATGGACATAAAAAAGCTAGAGTAGCAATCCTTATATCAGAAGAACTAGATTTTAAAACAAAAGCAGTAATAAGAGGTGAAGAAGGACACCATTATCATAAGGAAAGAGCCTAGCCAACAAGAAGATCTAACTATTGCAAATATTTATGGCCCCAAATTGGAAGCAGCCAACTATATAAATCAACTAAGAACAAAGTTAAAGAAACTCATTGATAATAATACAATAAGAGTAGGAGATGTTAATACCTCACTCACAGCAATGGACCAATCATCTAAGCAGATCATCAAGGAAACAAGAGCTTTGAATGACACACTAGACCAGATGGACTTAACAGATATTTTCAGAGCATTTCATCCTAAAGCAGCAGAATACACATTCTTTTCAAGTGCACATAGAGCATTCTCCAAAAAAATCACATACAGGGTCACAAATCAGGTCCCAACCAGTACCAAAAGACTGAGATTATACCATGCATATTTTCAGACCACAATGCTTTGAAACTTGAAGTCAATCACGAGATGTATTTGGAAGGAACACAAATAAAAGGAGGTTAAAGAGCATCCTAATAAAGAATGAATGGGTAAACCAAGAAATTAAAGAATAATAATAAAAAAAAAACACATGGAAGCAAATGAAAATGAAAACACAATATTTCAAACCTTTGGGAAGAAGAAAAGGTGGTCCTACAGGGAAGTATATAGCAATACAGGCCTTTCTCAAGAAACAAGAAAAGTCTCAAATACACAACCTAACATTACACCTAAAGGAACTGGTAAAAGAAGAGTAAATAAAGCCTAAATCCAGCAGGGGAAGAGAAATAATAAGAACTCAATGATATAGAAATTAAAAAATAGTAGAAGAGATCAACAAAACTAGGAGCTGGGCCTTGAAAGAACTATTTAGATCAATTAACACTTAGCCAGACTTAACAACAAGAAAAGAGAAAGGAATAAATAAATAAATAAATAAATAAATAAATAAATAAATAAATCAAATAAATAAATCAAATAAATAAAACCATGAATGAAAGAGAAGAGATCACAACCAACACTGAAGAAATACAAACAAATAAAAGAGAATAGTATGAGCAATTATATGCCAGCAAATTAGGCTATCTGGAAGATATGGATGCATTCCTAGAAGCATATAAACTACCAAAACTGAAAGAGAAAGAAATAGAAAACCTAAACAGACCCATAACCAGCAAAACATTTGAATCAGTAATCAATAATCTCCCAACAAACAGGAGTCCAGTGTTTTATGGCCTCCCAGAGGAATTTGACCAAACCTTTAAAGAAGAATTAATAACTATTCTTCTGAAACTGTTTCAAAAAAATAGAAAAGGAAGGAAAACTTCCAAACTCCTTCTATGAGGCTAGCATTACTTTGATCCCCAAACCAGACAAATACCACACCAAAAAGGAGAATTACAGACCAATAGCCCTGATGAGCATGGATGCAAGAATTCTCAACATGATACTAACTAATAGGATTCAAAAGTACATTAAAAAGATTATTCACCATGTTCAAGTGAGATTTATTCCTGGGCTTCAAGAGTGATTCACCATCCACAAATCAATGTGGTACACCACATTAATAAAAGAAATGACAAAAACCATATGATCCTCTCAATAGATGCAGAAAAAGCATTTGACACAATACAGTATAATATCTTGATGAAAACTCTCCACAGTGTAGGGATAGAAGGAATATACTTCATATCATAAAAGCCATATGGGAAAAACCTACAGCAAATATCATTCTGAATAGGAAAACCTGAGAGCTTTTTCCCTAAGGTCAGGAACATGACAGAGATGTCCACTGTTGTTCAACATAGTACTGGAAGCCCTAGCCTCAGCAGACAACAAAAAGAAATAAAAGGCATCCATATTGGCAAGGAAGAATTCAAACTTTCACTCTTCACAGATGACATGATACTCTATGTTGAAAAACCAAAAGACTACCAAAACTTGGTAAAACTGACACAGAAATTCAGCAAAGTTACAGGACATAAAATAAATGCACAGAAGTCAGTTGTATTTCTGTACACTAAAAATGAGGTGGAAAAAAGAAAAATCAAGGAATTGGTCCATTTACAATTACACCAAAACCATAAGAATAACTAGGAATAAACCTAACTAAAGAGGTAATACATCTGTACTCTGAAAAATGTAGAACACTTATGAATGAAATTGAGAGACACAAAGAAATGGGAAAACATTCCATGTTCATGGACTGGAAGAACAAATATTGTTAAATTGTCTATGCTACCCAAAGCAATCTACACATTCAATGAAATTCCTATCACAATACTATCATTTTTCACAGAGGTGGAACAAACAATCTAAAATTTGTATGGGACCAGAAAAGACCCCAAATAGCCAAAGGAATGTTAAAAAAGAAAACCAAAGCTGGAGGTATTACAATTCCAGACTTCAAACTGTATTACAAAGCTGTAATCATCAAGACAGTATGGTAATTGCACAAAACCAGATACATAGATCAAGGGACAGAATACAGAACCCAGAAATGGACCCTCCATTCTATGTTCAACTAATCTTTGACAAAGCAGGAAAGAATATCTAATGGAAAAAAGACAGTCTCTTCAACAAATTGTGCTGGGAAAACTGGACAGCCACTTGCAGAACAAAACTGGATCACTTTCTCACACCATACATAAAAATAAACTCAACATGGATGAAAGACCTAAACATGAGACAGGAAAACATCAAAATCATAGAAGAGAACACAGGCAGCAACCTCTTTGTCTGTAGCAACTTCTTGCTAGATACATCTCCAAAGGCAAGAGAGGAAAAAACAAAAAAAGCAAAAATGAACTATTGGGACTCATCAAGATAAAGTCTTTTGGACAGTGAAGGAAACAGTCAACAAAAAATAAAAGGCAACCTACGAAATAGGCAAATATATTTACAAATGTCTTACCAGATAAAGGACTAGTATCCAAAATCTATAAAGAACGTATCAAACTCAATATCCCAGAAACAAAATATCCAGTCAAGAAATGGGCAGAAGACATGAATAGACATTTCTCCAAAGAAGACATACAAATGGCCAACAGACACATGAAAAAATGTTCAACATCCCTGGGCATCAGGGAAATACAAAAGAAAACCAAAATGAGATTCCACTTCACACTGATGAGAATGGCAAAAATCAACAATTCAGTAAACAATAGATGTTGGTGAGTGCACAGAAAAAGGAACCCTCTTATGCTGTTCGGTTAGAATGCAAACTGGTATAACCACTGTGGTAAACAATATGGAGGTCCTTCAAAAAGTTAAAAATAGAGCTACCCTATGACCCAGCAATTGTACTTCTTGATATTTTTCTAAAAGATACAATTGTAGTGATTCAAAGGGGCACATGCACACCAATGTTTATAGCAGCAATGTTCACAATAGCCAAACTGTAGAAAAAGCTCAGACGTCCATTGACAGATGAATGGATAAAGAAGAGGTGATATATCTATATCTATATCTATATCTATATCTATATCTATATCTATATCTATATCTATATCTATATCTATATCTATATCTATATCTATCTATATCTATATATATCTATATCTATATCTATCTATATCATCTATATCTATATCTATCTTTCTCTATCTATCTATCTATATATAGTGTAATATTACTCAGCCATCAAAAAGAATCACATCTTGCCATTTGCAATGAAATGGAGCTATAAGGTATTATGAAAAGTGAAATAAGTCAGTCAGAGAAAGACAAATACATATGATTTCACTCTTGTGGAATTTATAAACAAAACAGATGAACATAAGGGAAGGGAAGGAAAAATAAAATAAGATGAAAATTGAGAGGGAAGCAAACTATAAGAGAAGCTGAACTCTAGGAAACAAACTGAGGGTTGCTGTAGGGGAGGTGGTTGGGGGAAAGGGATAACTGGGTGATGGGCATTAAGGAGGGCACTTGATGTAATGAACACCAGTGTTGTATGCAATTGATGAATCACTAAATTCTACTCTGAAACAAATATAAAAGACATAAATAAGTAATATGTTTGAACCAGAATTTTTTTAAAAAATCATAAACATGCTAACTGGTCTTGAGAAAAGTATACAAGAAACCAGAGATATCCTTACCCAGAGATAAAAGACATAAACTAATCAGGCTGAAATAAAAAAATGCTATACCCACAATGCAAACAGACTGGACGTTTTGACAACAAGGATGGATAAAGGAAAGGAACAAGTCAGTGATGTAGAAGATAAAATTATGGAAAATAATGAAACTGAAAAGAAGAGGGAAAAAATATTGGATCACAAATGTAGACTTAGGGAACTCAGTGACTCTATAAAGCATAATAACATTTGTATCATCAGAGTCCCAGAAGAAGAACGGGGAAAAGGGTCAGATGGTTTATTTGTGCAAATTATAGTTGAAAACTTCCCTAAACTGGGGAAAGAAACAGACCTCAAAATCCAAGACACATAGAGACTCCCCATCAAAATCAATAAAAAGCCAGCCAACACCAAGACATATCATAGACAAGTACACAAGATACACAGACAAGGAAAGAATCTTGAAAGCTGTAAGGAGAAAAATCCCTTAACCTAAGGCAAATCAGGTTCACAACAAATCTCTCCACAGAAAATTGGCAGAGTAGAAAAAAAGTGGCATGATATATTCAGTGTGCTGAATTGGAAAAAAAAAAATGCAGCCAAAAATACTTTGTCCAGAAAAGCTGTCATTCAAAATACAAGGAGAGATAAAGAGTTTCCCAGACAAACAAAAAGTAAAGGAGTTCATATACACTAAACAAGCCCTCCAAGAAATATTAAACAGGACTCTGTGAGTGGAAAAGATAGACCAAAAGCAACAAAGACTAGAAAGGAACAGAGAACGTCAACAGAAACACCAACTTTATTAACATAATTGAACTAAATTCATATCTATCTATAATCACTCTGAATATAAATGGACTAAATTCTCCAATCAAAAGACATAAGATATCAGAATGGAAAAACAAACAAAGAAAACCTATCTAGATGGTGGCCACAAGAGATTCATTTTAGACCTAAGACAGCTGCAGATTGAAAGGGAGGGGATGAAGAACCATCTACCATCTATCATTCTAATGGATATCAAAGGAAAGCTGGTGTAGCCATACTTATATCAGACAAGCTAGACTTTAAACAAAAGACTGTAGCAATAGATGAAGAAAGGCACTATATCATAATTAAGGAGCCTATCAACCAAGAAGATCTAACAGTTGCAAATATTTATGCCCCCAACTTGGGAATACTCAGATATATAAATCAATTGATAACAAACATAAAGAAACTCATTGATAATAATAAAATGAGAGTAGGGGACTTTAACACCCCATTTACAGCAATGGACAGATCATCTAAGCAGAAAATCAACAAGGGGACAATGAGATTGAATGACACACTGAACTAGATGGACATAACAGATAAATTCAGAATATTTCATCCGTAAACAGCAGAATACACATTCTTTTGAAGTGCACATGGAGCATTCTCCAAAATAGATCACATACTGGGTCATAAATCAAGCCTCAGCAAGTACAAATTGACTGAGATCATACCATGCATATTTTCAGACCACAGTGTTATGAAACTTGAAATCAACTACAAGAAAAAATTTGGAAAGACCACAAATACATGGAGGTTAAAGAACATTCTAAGAGGGAAGTATATAGCAGTACATGTCTATCTCAAGAAGCAAGACAAATATCAGATACACAATCTAACCTTACACCTAAAGGAGCTAGAAAAGGAACAGAAAATAAAGCCTAGCCAACAGAAGATGGGAAATAATAAGGATTAGAACAGAAAGAAGTGTTACAGAAACAAACAAAAAACAGTGGAATAGATCAATGAAACCAGGAGCTACTTCCTTGAAAAAAATGATAAAATTGATAAACCTCTAGCCAGACTTACCAAAAAGAAAAGAGAAAGGACAGAAATAAATAAAATCATGAATGAGAGAGGAGAGATCACAACCAACACCACAGAAATGAAACCTATCATAAGAAAATATTATGAAAAATCACATTTCAACAAACTGAGCAATCTGGAAGAAATGAAAAATTCCTAGAAACATAGAAACTACCAAAATTGGAAACAGGAAGAAATAGAAAATTTGAATAGACACATAACCAGCAAAGTAATTGAATCAGTAATCAAGTTTGATTCCAAAACCAGACAAAGACTCTACTAAAAACAAGAATTACAGGCCAATATCCCTGATGCAAAAAATGGATGCAAAAATGGATGCAAAAATTTGCAACAGGATACTAGCATATGGAATCCAAAAGTACATTAAAAGAATTATTCACCACGATCAAGTGGGATTTATTCCTTGAGCTGCGGGGGTGGTTCAATTAATATGATATACCACATTAATAAAAGAAAGGGTACAAACTATAGTATCCTCTCAATAGATGCAGAAAAAGCATTTCACAAAATACGGCATCCATTTTTGATAAAAACCCTCAACAAAGTAAGGATATAGGGAATATACTGCAACATCATAAAGGTTATATACAAAGACCCACAACTAATATCATCCTGAATGGGGAAAAACTGAAAGCTTTTCTTCTATGATCAGGAACAAGACAGGTATGTCCACTCTCACCATTATTATTTAACATAGTACTAGAAGACCTAGCCTCACCAATCAGACAAGAAAAAGAAATAAGAGGCATCCAAAATGGCAAAGAAGAAGTCAAACTTTCACTGTTTGTAGATGACATGATACTCTATGTAGAAAACCTGAAAAACACCAAAAAATTGCTAGAATTAATACATGAATTCAACAAAGTCACAGGATATAAAATCAATATACAGAAACCTGTTGCATTTCTATACACCAATAATGAAACAGCAGAAAGAAAAATCAAGGAATTGATGCCATTTACCATTGCACCGAAACCCATAAGATACTTAGGAATAAACCTAACCAAAGAAGTAAAAGATCTGCACTCTGATGAGTGAATTTGAGTAGGACACAAAGAAATAGAAAAACATTCCATGCTTATGGATTGAAAGAACAAGCATTTTAAAAATGTCTGTATTACCACAGGCAATCTACAGATTTAATGCAATCCTTATCAAAATACCAACAGCATTTTTTCACAGAGTTAGAATTTCCCTAAAATTTTATGGAACCACAAAAGACTCTGAATAGCCAAAGCAATCCCAAAACAAAACAAAACAAAACAAAGCTGGAGGCACCACGATTCCAGACTTCAAGCTATATTACAAAGCTGTAGTCATCAAAACAATATGGTAGTAACACACAAACAGACACATAGATCAATGGAATAGAATAGAAACCCCAGAAAATGACCCAGAATAATATGGTCAATTAATCTTCAAGAAAGCAGGAAAGAATATCCAATGGCAAAAAGACAGTCTTTTCAACAAATGGTGTTGGGAAAACTGGACAGCAACATGCAGAGGAATGAACCGGGACCACTTCCTTACACCATACACAAAAATAAATCCAAAATGGATGAAAGACCCAAATTTGAGACAGGAAAACATCAAAATCCTAGAAGAGAACACAGGCAGCAACCTCTTTTACCTCAGCCATAGCAACTTCTTAGTAGACATGTCTCTGGAGGCAACATTGAGATACCACCTTACACCAGTTAGAATGGCAAAAATTGAGAAGGCAAGAAACAACAAATGTTGGAGAGGTTGTGGAGAAAGGGGAGCTCTCTTACACTGTTGGTGGGAATGCAAGTTGGTACAGCCACTTTGGAAAACAGTGTGGTGGTTCCTCAAAAATTAAAAATGGAGCTACCCTATGACCCAGCAATTGCACTCCTGGGTATTTACCCCAAACACACAGATGTAGTGAAAAGAAGGGCCATATGCACCTCAATGTTCATAGCAGCAATGTCCGCAATAGCCAAACTGTGGAAAGAGCCGAGATGCCCTTCAACAGATGAATGGATAAAGAAGATGTGGTCCATATATACAATGGAATATTAGCCATCAGAAAGGATGAATACCCAACTTTTGCATCAACATGGATGGGATTGGAGGAGATTATGCTAAGTGAAATAAGTCAAGCAGAGAAAGTCAATTATCATATGGTTTCACTTATTTGTGGAACATAAGGAATAGCATAGAGGACATTAGGAGAAGGAAGGGAAAAATGAAGAGGGGGAAATCAGAGTGGGAGATGAACCATGAGAGACTATGGACTCTGAGAAACAACCTGAGGGTTTTAGAGGGGAGGGGGGTGGGGGATGGGTTAGCCTGGTGATGGTTATTAAGGAGGGCGTGTACTGCATGGAGCACTGGGTGTCATATGAAAACAATGAATCATGGATCACCACATCAAAAACTACTGTTGTATTGTATGGTGACTAACATAACATAATAAAATAAATTAAAAAAAGATAAAAACTCTTCTACACAGCAAAGGAAACAATCCACAAAACTAAAATATAGCCTATGGAATGGGAGAAGATATTTGACAATGATGTATCAGATAAAGAGTTACTATCCAAAATCTATAAATAACATATTTCACTCAACACCTGAAAAACAAATAATCCAGTTAAGAAATGGGCAGAAGATATTAATAGACATTTTTCCAAAGAAGATATCCATATGCCTAACACACATGAAAGATGCTCAACATCACTCATCATGAGGGAAATACAAATTAAAACCACATTGGGATACCGCCTCACACCTGTCAGAATGGCTTAAAAAATAACACACAAGAAACAGCAGATGTTAGCAAGGATGAGGAAAAAGGGGAAAACTGTTACACTGGTGATGGGAATGCAAACGGTGAAGTCACTCTGGAAAGTAGTATGGAGCTTCTTGTATGAGTTAAAAATATAAGTACCTTATGATCCAGCAATTGCAGTACTAGGTATTTACTCAAAGGATACTAAAATACAGATTTGAAAGGGTACATACATCCCAATGTTTATAGCAGCATTATCAACTACAGCCAAACCATGGAAAGAGCCCAAGTGTCCACTGACTGATGAATGGATAAAGAATAGGTGGTATATATATATATAATTACTCAGCCATCAAAAGAATGAAATATTGCCATTTTCAACGATGTGGATGGAGCAATAGTGTATTATGCTAAATGAAATATCAGTCATAGAAAGACAAATACCATATGATTTTACTCATATCTGGAATTTAAGAAACAAAACAGATGAACATATAGGACGGCCAAAATAAGAGAGAGGGAAGCAAACATGAGAGAGTCTTTACCAGCAAGAACAAACTGAGGGTTGATGGAGGGAGTTTTGAGGGGGCTTGGCTAAATGGGTAATGGGTATTAAGGAGGGTACTTGCTGTGCTGAGCACTGAGTGTTAGATGGATGTGATGAATCACTAAATTCTACACCTGAAACCAAACCAATTTTACCATATACGTTAACTAACTATAATTTAAATTAAAAAATGAAAAGAAAAAATAAATAACAACTACATAAAACAATAACGTTGATGTGATTATAATATATAAAGATGTGATTTGTTACAATAATAACATAAAGGATGGGAAATGGAGTTATATAGAAACAAAGTTTTTATATATTATTGAAATTAAAGTGGTATGAATCCAAACTAGATTGTAGCAAATTAAGGATTAATGGTATTCCCCAGGCAACCATCTAGAAAATAACTAAAAATATATATTGGTAGAAACAACATGGGAATTACATGGTACACTAGATAATATCTATTTAATGCCAAAGTCAGCAATAATAAGGCAATAGAGGAATAAGAAAAAGATATATATAAAACAGACTCTTAATCATAGAGAACTAACTGATGGTTACCAGAAGGGAGGTGTGTGGGGCCATGGATTAAATAGGTGATAGGGATTAATGAGTGCACTTGTCATGAGCACCGGGGGTTTTATGGAAGTGTTGAATCACTATTTTGCATACCTGAAACTAATATTATACTGTATGTTCACTGACTGGAATTTAAATTAAAATTAAAAAAATAAAATAAAAAAGAAGATATATATAAAAGAAATAACAAAATGGCAGACATAAATCTATTTTGTCAGCAATTACATTAAATATGAATAGATTAAATTATCAAATTTAAAGGCAGAGATTGGCAGAGTGAATAAGAAAACATAATTATGTGGAATCTAAAAAACAACACAAATGAACAAATAAACAAAAAGCAGAAGCAGACCTATACATACAGAGAACAAACTGATGGTTGCCAAAGGGAAGGGGAGTTGGGGTAAGGGCAAAATGGGTGAAAGGTAGTGGGAGATATAGGCTTCCAATTATGGAATGAATGTCATGGGAATAAAAGATATAACATAGGGAATATATTCAATGATATTTCAATGGCATTGTATGTTGGCAGATGGTAGGTACACTTGAGGTGAGCATAGCATAACATACAGAGATGTTGGATCATTATGTTGTACACCTGAAGCTAATGTAAAATTATGTGTCAACTGTAACCAAATTAAAAAAAAAGTTTAAAAAGGCAACTTGAATAAAAAAAAAAACCAATCTAACTGCATGCTATGTATATTTAGGATTCAAACACATAAATAGTTTGAAAGTAAAAGGATGGAAAAATATATACCATGCAAACAGTAATTAAAATAAAGCTGGAATAGCTATATGAATATCGAACAAAATAGACTTAATGAAAAAATTGTTATTAGAGATAAAGAAGGACATTTTATAATTTTAAAGAATCAATCCATCAAGAAGACGTTACAATTATAAACATATGCTTCTAATAAAAGAGCACCAAAATACATGAAGCAAAACTGACAGAATTTTAAGGAGAAATCAATAATTCAACAATAATAGTTTGAGGCTTCAGTACTCTAGTTTCAATTATGGATAGAACAACCAGACCAAAGATCAACAAGGAAATCGAAGACTTGAACAATACTATTAACTAAATGGACTTAAACGACATATACAGTACACCCCACAGAACAGCAGAGTAAACATGCTTCTCAAGTGCATACAGAACGTTATCCAGAATAAACCATATGTTAGGCCACAAAATAAGGCTGAGTAAATCTGAAACAATTAAAATAATGCAGAGTATTTTCTCCAACCACAGTGAAACAAAATTAAAAATAATTAAGAGATGAAAATTAGAGAAATTCACAAATATGTGGAAATTAAATGGCACATTACCAGTTAACCAGTGGGTAAAATTAAAAAAAAAAGTCATTAGACAATTATTAAACACTTTGAGATGATCAAAAATAAAAACAGCATATTGAAACTTATTGGAAGCAGTGAAAGCGTTACTGAAAGAAAAAAAAATAGCTGTAAATACCTACATCAAAAAATAAGGAAGCTCTCAAGTCAATAATCTTCCACCTTAGAAAGAAAACTAGAAAGAGAAAAGCAAACTAAACAGAAAACAAACAGAAGGAAGAAAATAAAGATTTAGCAGAGATAAATGAAATAGTAAATAGAAACTAATAGAGAAAATCAACAAAACCAAAATTTAGTTATTAGAAATGATCAACATAATTAGCAAGCCTTTGGCTAGACCAACTTATAAAAAAAGAAAGAAAACTCAAATTGCTAAAATCTTTAATAAAAGAAGGGATATTACTACTAACTTTGTAGAAGTAAAAAAATAATTATAAGGGAATACAACAGTAAGACAGTGAAATAGTGGATATAAGAGACAAATTCCTAGAAATTTACAAATTACTGAAATACTAAAGAAGAGATAGAAAACCTGAATGGGCCGAACATTAACAAGTAAAAAGATTGGATCTCTAATCAAATACCTTCCCTCAAAGTAAAGACTAGGCCCAGGTGGCTTCACTGGTGAATTCTACCAAAGATTTGAAGAAAAATTAATGCCTATTCTTCACCAATTCTTTCAAAGAATAAGTGAGGTAACACTTCCCAAATTCATATTTGAGACCAGTATTACCCTGATACAAAAGCAGAAAAAGTCATGAAAAGAAAAGAAAACTAAGAACAAATATTCCTTATGAATATAGATGTAAAACTACTTAATAAAATACAAGCATATCAAATCCAGCAGCATATTAAAAGGAGTATGCACTATGACCATTAGGGCTAATCCCAGGAAGGCAAGATTGGTTCAACATATGAAAACAAGTCAATGCAATACACTCTATTAATAGAATAGAGGACAAACAATCATCTTAATAGACACAGAAAATGCACTTGACATAATCCGATGCTCTTTAATTATAAAAAAAAAAAATTCAACAAACTAGGAATAGAAGCAACTTTTGCAATATAAGAATATTTACAAAAAACACACAGCTGGAACTCAGGGGGAAGGAGGCAAGATGGTGGAAAAGTAGGGGACCTCATTTCGTCTGGTCCCTTGAATTTAGCTGGATAACTATCAAATCATTCTGAACACCCATGAATTCAGCCTGAGATGTAAGAAAACATATCTGGAACTCTACAAATAGAAAAGCAACTGTTTTTTGCAAGGTAGGAGGTGTGGAGACGTGAATCTGAGGGGAGATATCAGAAGATAAAAGGAGAGGGGAGGGAGCCTCCATAAGCCAGCTACCAGAAAGTGATATAGCCCTGGAGGACAAAATTGGAACCCTTAGGAATCTAATCTGCTCAAAGACCAATATCCCTGTCTGAAGGGGGCTCAGGGAATGAAACGGGCAGAATTCTAGATGGGTCAGTGTGGTCTCAGGATCCCAGGAGTCACAGAACTAATGGGGGTGCTTGAAGCAGTAGAGTGCCCAAGCAGTGGATCAAGGAAACTGGTTATGGTCAGTGAGCTTAGGAGGGGAATCTCAGCTTGGGTCACCATAAGCTATAAGCTAGGCTGGTCAGGGGACCACTCTCAGCCTGAGCACCCTGAAAAGGACTGGAATGCATGGACCATTTGCCGTCCTCCCAGCCCCCCTGCCCCCATGACTGGGAAACAGCTATCAGGGTGGCAGCCCCAGAAAGGACAGTAGGGTGACACTCAGACATCCCCTGGGAGTGGCAGAGCCCTCGACTACTTTCAGCTCCAAAGCACATAAAGGGCATTAAAGCAGGTCCCTTGGAATAACCTCAGGAGGATTGCTTTGGACATGCACCACAGGAGTCTGTGGAGTCTGGCACACACAAAAGTGAAGCCCAGAGGATATACTAAAGGGGGGGTGCTAATCTTTTGGCTCTGGGGCTGGAGATTGGGGCACAGCCATTTTTATTCTGGTTGAATAAAGAGGCATGGAAAGCCTTCAGGGAACAAAAGCCACACAGAGGACCAGCTTACATTGAACCCAGCCTCCTGGCAAGGGGCAGGGCAACTCCGCCCAGGCAAAGACACCTGAGAAGCAGCACAGCAGGCCTCTCCCCCAGAAGACAAACTGGAAGAACAATGTGTATTTTGCTTGGTCATGGTTGATATTTTTGATCTGCTCACTTGCTCACCCATCCTTCTCTGGGTAAAATGAATAGAAGGAGGAATTCACAACAAAAGAAAGAACCAGAGGTAATGCTTTCTGCCACAGATCTAATAGACAGGGATATAAGTAAGATGTCAGATATGGAATTCAGGATAGCAACTATAAAGTTAATAGCGGGGTTTGAAAAAAGCACAAAAGACTGTAGAGAATCTCTTAGTGCAGAAATGAGATCTAATCAGGCCAAATGTAAAAATGTTATAACTGAGATGAGGTCTAAATAGGATGCTCTAACACCTAGGGTGAATGAGGCAGAAGAGAGAGTAAGTGATCTAGAAGACAAGCTGATGGAAAGCAAGGACGTTGAAGAAAAGAGAGAAAGACAGCTAACAGCCTAACAGCCCATGAAGAAAGGAAATTAATGATGCCCTGAAATGAACCAATGTCAGAATTATTGGGGTGCCTGAAGGTGAAGAGACTGAGGGCCAGAAGGTATATTTGAGCAAATCATAGCTGAGAACTTCCCTAATCTGGGAAAGGAAACAAGTATTCATGTCCAAGAGACAGAGAGGACGCCTCCCAAAATCAGTAAAAATAGATCAACACCTTGACATACAATAGTGAAGCTTGCAAATTTTAGAGAAAAAGTGAATCCTGAGAGCAACCTGGGACAAGGGGCTCCTTACCTACAGAGGAACATCAGACTACATCAGACCTATCCACCGAAACCCAGCAGGCCAGAAAAGGCTGGTATGATATATTAAGGGTACTAAATGAGAAGAACATGCAGCCAAGAATACTTTATCCAAGGGTGCCTGGGTGGCTCAGTCATTAAGCATCTGCCTTTGGCTCAAGTCATCATCCTAGGGTCCTGAGATCGAGCCCCACATCAGGCTCCCTGATCAGCGGGAAGCCTGCTTCTCCCTCTCCCACTCCCCCTGCTTGTGTCTCCTATCTCACTGTGTCTCTCTCTGTCAAATAAATAAATAAAATCTTTAAAAAAAGAGAGTACTTTATCCAGCAAGGCTGTCATTCAGAATGGAAGGAGAGATAAAGAGATAAACAGAAACAAAAAAGAATTTGTTATCACTAAATCAGCCCTGCAAGAAATATTAAGCGGGATACTGTAAGTGAAGCACAACCCCAAGAGTAACATATACCAGAAAGAAACAGAGACAATCTACAGAAACGGGGACTTTACAGGCAATACAATGGCATTAAATTCATACCTATCAATAGTTACTCTGAATGTAAATGGACTAAATGCTGCAATCAAGAGACAGGGTATCAGATTGGATTAAAAAGCAAGACCCAACCATATGCGGTCTACAAGAGACTCATTTTAAACCTATAGGAACCTCCAGACTGAAAGTGAAGGGGTGGAAAACAATTTACCATGCTAATGGACCTCAAAAGAAAGCTGGGGTATCAATCTTTATATCAGACAAATTAGATTTTAAACCAAATACTGTAGTAAGAGATGAAGATGGACACTATATCATACTTAAAGGGTCTATCCAACAAGAGCATCTAACAATTGTAAACATGAGAGCTCCCAACATGGGAGCACCATTTATATAAACCAATTAATAACCGAAGTAAAGAAAGACATTGATAGCAATACATTAATAGTAGGGGATTTCAACACCCCACTCACAGCAATGGACAGATCATCTAAACAGAAGATCAACAAAAAAAAGGGCTTTGAATGACAAACTGGACCAGATGGACTTCACAGATATATACAGAACACTCCATCCTAAAACAACAGAATACTCATTCTTCTTGAGTGCACGTGGAACCTTCTCCAGAACACATCTCATACTGGGTCACAAATCAGGTCTCAACTGATACCAAAAGACTGGGATTTTTCCCTGCATATTTTCAGACCACAATGCTGTGAAACTTGAACTCAATCACAAGAGGAAATTTGGAAGGAACTCAAACACTTGCAGGTTAAAGAGTATCCTGCTAAAGATGGGTCAACCAGGAAATTAAAGAAGAATTTAAAAAATTCAAGGAAACTAATGACAATGAAAACATATCTGTTCAAAACCTTTGGGATACAGCAAAGGCGGTACCAACAGGGAAGTAAATTCCAATAAAAGCTTCTCTCAAAAAAATTAGAAAAATCTCAAATTCACAAGCCAAACTTACACCTAAAAGAGCTGGAGAAAGAACAACAAATAAAGCCCAAACCAAGCAAGGGAAGAGAAATAATAAAGATTAGAGCAGAAATCAATGAAATAGAAATCAGATCAGTAGAACAGATCTACTAGAAAGCTGGCTCTTTGAAAGAATTAATCAGACTGGTAAACTCTAGCCTGACTTATCCAAAAGAAAAGAGAAAGGACCCAAATTGATAAAATCATGAATGAAAGGGGAGTGATCATGACCAACACCAAAAAAATTTTAAGAACAACTTATTAGCACCTATATGCCAACAAATTAGGCAATCTGGAAAAAAAAATAGATGCATTCCTGGAAACTTATAAACTACCTGAACTGAAGCAGGAAGAAATAGAAAATCTGAACAGACCCATAACCAGCAAGGAAATTGAAGCAGTAATCAAAACCTCCCAAAAAACAAGAGTCCTTGGCCAGATGGCTTCCCAGAGGAATTCTACCAAACATTAAAGAAGAAATAATATCTATTCTACTGAAGCTGTTTCAAAAAATAGAAATGGAAGGAAAACTTTCAAACTCGTCCTATGAGGCCAGCATTACCTTGATCCAAAAATCAAAGACCCCATCAAAAAGGAGAATTACAGACTAATATCCCTGATGAGCATGGATGCCAAAATACTCACCAAGATACTAGCCAATAGGATCAAACAGTACATGAGAAGGATTATTCACCACAACCAAGTGGGATTTATTCCTGGGATGCAAGTGTGGTTCAACATTCACAAATCCATCAACGTGATACATCACATTAATAAAAGAAAAGACAAGAACCATATGATCCTCTCAATTGATGCAGAAAAAGCATTTGACAAAATACAGCATCTTTTCTTGATTAAAACTCTTCAAAGTGTAGAGATAGAGGGAACATATCTCAGTATCATAAAAGCCATCTATGGAAACTCCAAGCGAATATCATTCTCAATGAGTAAAAACTGAGAGCTTTTCCCTTAAGGTCAGAATTATGACAGGAATGCCCACTCTCACCACTGTTGTTCAATATAATACTAGAAGTCCTAGACTCACATATCAGAGAACAAAAAGAAATAAATGGCATTCAAATTGGTAAAGAAGAAATCAAACTCTCTCTTTGCAGATGACATGATAGTTTATGTGAAAAACCCAAAAGGCTCCACCCCCAAATTGCTACAACTCATACAGCAATTCAGCAAGGTGGCAGGATACAATGTCAATGCACAGAAATCAGTTGCATTTCTATACACTAACAATGTGACTGAAGATACAGAAATTAGGGAATCGATTCCATTTACAATTGCACCCAAAACCATAAGATACCTAGGAATAAACCTAACGAAAGTGGTAAATGATCTGTACTCTAAATACTACAGAACACTTATGAAAGAAATTGAGGAAGACACAAAGAGATGGAAAAACATTCCATGGTCCTGGATTGGAAGAATAAATATTGTTAAAATGTCTGTGCTGTCCAGAGGAATCTACACATTCAATGCAATCCTTATCAAAATACCATGGGCATTTTTTCACAGAGCTGGAACAAACAATTCCAAAATTTGTATGAAACCAGAAAAGACCACGAATCACCGGGAATCATGTTGAAAAGAAAACCAAAGCTGGGGGCATCACAATGCCTGATGTCAACCTCTATTACAAAGCTGTGATCATTAAGACAGCATGGTACTGGCACAAAAACAGACCCATAGATCAATGGAACAGAACAGAGACCCCAGAAAAGGACCCTCAACTCTATGGTCAACTAATAATCAACAAAGCAGAAAAGAATATCCAGTTGAAAAAAGAGAGTCATTTCAGTAAATGGTACTAGGAATATTGGACCACCACCTGAAGAAGAATGAAGCTGGACCTACACCATACACTCAAAATGGGTGAAAGACCTACATGTGAAACAGGAATCCATCAAAATCCTAGGGGAGAACAAAAGCAGTAACCTCTTTGACCTTGGCTGCAGCAACTTCTTGTAAGACACATCTCTAAATCAAGGGAAACAAAAGCAAAAATGAACTTCTGGGACTTCTCCAAGTTAAAAAGCTTCTGCACAGCAGAGGAAACAGTCAACAAAATTAAAAGGCAACCCATGGAATGGGAGAAGATATTTTCAAATGACATAACAGGTAAAGGGCTGGTATCCAAGATCTATAAAAACTTCTCAAACTCAACACCCAAAAAACAAATAATCCAGTCAAGAAATGGGCAGAAGACATGAAAAAACAGTTCTCCAAAAAAGACATATAAATGGCCAACAGACACATGAAAAACTGCTCCACATCACTAGCCATCAAGGAAATACAAATCAAAACCACAATGAGATACCACTTTTCACCAGTTAGAATGGCAAAAATTAACAAGACAGGGAACAACAAATGTTGGTGAGGATGTGGAGAAAGGGGAACCCTCTTACACTCTTGGTGGGAATGCAAGCTGGTACAGCCACTCTGGAAAACAGTATGGAGGTTCCTCAAGATGTTAAAAATAGAGCTACCCTCTGACCCAGCAATTGCACTACTAGGTATTTTCCCCAAAGATACAGTTGTAGTGAAAAGAAGGGGCACATGCACCCCAATGTTCATAGCAGCAATGTCCACAAAAGCCAAACTGTGGAAGAAGCCAAGATGCCCTTCAACAGATGAATGGATAAAGAAGATGCAGTTCATACCCACAATGGCATATTACTCAGCCATGAGAAAGGATGAATATCTACCATTTACACTGACATGGATGGAACTGGATGGGATTATGCCAGGTGAAATAAGTCAAGCAGAGAAAGACACTTATCATATGGTTTCACTCATATGTGGAATATAAGAAATAGTGCAGAAGATCATAGGGGAAAGGAGATAAAACTGAATGGGAAGAAATCAGAGGGGGTGACAAACCATGAGAGACTTGACTCTGGGAAACAAATTGAGGATTGTGGAAGGGGAGGCAGGTGGGGCAATGGGGTAACTGGGTGTTGGGCCTTAAGGAGGGCAAATGATGTGATGAGCACTGGATGTTATATGCAACTGATGAATCCTTGAACACTACATCTCAAAATAATGATGTACTCTATGTTGGCTAATTGAATTTAAATTAAAAAAAAAAACCCACAACGCACAGTATACTTAATGGTAAGAGACTGAATGCTTTTCGTGTAAGATCCAAAACAAGGCAATTATGTCCACTATCACCATCCTTATTTACAATTGTACTGTAGGTACTTGCCAGGGAAATTATATGAGAAATAACAAGCATCCATATTGGAAAAGAAGAATACAAATATTTATATTTTCAGATTACATAATCATATATAGAAAATCCTAAAGGATTCATAAAACAATGATTAGAGCTAATAAATGAGTTTAGCAAGGTTGAAGGATTTAGAAACAATATACAAATATTAGTTGTATTTCTGTACACAAGCAACAAACTGTCCAAAAAATTATGTTAAGAAAACAATTCTATTATACTAGCATCAAAAATAATAAATTACTCAGAAACAAATTTAACATATTGAAAACTACAAGACACTGTTGAGTGCAGATTCAGATAACTGGAAAAACATCTCATGTCCATGGATTAAAAGATTTAATATTGTTAAGGTGGTAACACTGTCCAAATCTGCAAAATCAATTCAATCATATGAAAATCTCAATTACCTATTTGCAGAAAGGAAAAGCTGATCTGGAATGGATCAATATAGACCCATATGTAATTGCCACAAATCCTAAATAGCCAAAACAATCTTGAAAAAGAAAAACAAAATTTGAAGACTCACTTAACAATTTCAAAACTTACTACAAAGCTATGGAAATCAAGCAATGTGATACTGGTATAAATATAGATACATAGATCATGTAAAACAATTGAGAGTCCAGAAATAAATCTGTATATCTCTGGTCATTGATATTTGAACAGGCTCCAATTCAGTGGGAAAGCATAGTTCCTTCAAATAATAATGCTGGGACAACCAGACAATAAAATAATGGAAATGGGCACCTATCTCATGCTATATACAAAACAATTAATTCAAAATGAATCAAATACCTAAACATATGAGCTAAAACTATAAAACTCTTTTAAAAAAGCATAGCAGTATATATTTATGCCCTTGAGTTTGGTAGTGGATTCTTAGATATGACACCAAAAGCACAAGCATAAAAAGAAAAAAAAAAAATAGATCAGTGGGATGTCATCAAAATTAAAAACTTTTGTGCATCAAAGGACACTATCAAGAAAGTGAAAGGCAACCTACTGAATGGGATAAAATATTTGCAAACAATATATATGAAAAGAATCTAGCATTCAGAATATATAAAAAAACTCTCACAACAACATTTACAAAGGCAAACAATCAGATTTTAAAATGAGCAAACTTCCACTTATAAAATAAGAATGGGTATACAATGTACAACATGGGAAATATAGTTAACAATATGTAATAATATGCAACAACTTTGTATGGTAACAGATGATAGCTAGATTTATCATGGTGATCACTTCACAATGTTTATAGATGTTGAATTACCATGTTGTACACCCAAAACTAATATTGTATGTCAACTACACTTCAATAAAAAATAATGTGCAAAGTATTTGAATAATACTTCTTCTCTGAAGAAGGCATACAAATGACCAATAAGCACATGATAAGATACTCAACATCATTAGTCATTAGGGACATGCAAACTGCAACCACAATGTGATACTACTTCACACTCACTTAGTTTACTATAATTTAATAAATAAAATAGAAAGTAAATTGATGAGAGTGTGGAGAAATTGCAACCCTTACACATTGCTGATAAGAATGTAAAATAATGCAGCCACTTTGGAGAAGAGTTTGGCAGTTACTCAAATAGTTAAACATAGAGTGACTGTATGACCCAGCAATTCCATTCTTAGTCATGTACCTAAGAGAATTGGAAAAAAAAATTCACATGAAAAAATTTACATGATTTTTAATAGCAGCATTATTCATAATAGCTAAAAAGTAGATATAATTCAAATTCCCATCAACTGATGAATGAATGATAACATGTGTTATATCCATGCAATGGACTATTATTTAGCAATAAAAGGAATGAAATGCTGATGCATGCTACAGCATGGATGAACTTTAAAAACATTATGCTAAATAAAACAACCACACACAAGAAGTCACTATTGTATGGTTCAATTAATTTCAAACACCTACAATAGATAAATCCATAGAGACAGAAAGTAGATTAATGATTTCTAGAGGCTGCAGGAATGGGGGATGAGAATGACTGCTTAATAGACATGGGTTTTAATTTTGTTTTTGTTTTTTTTATTTTATATTTTATTTTATTTTATTTTATTTACTTTATTTTATTTTTTTATGTTATGTTAGTCACCATACAGTACGTCATTAGTTTTTGATGTAGTGTTCCATGATTCATTGTTTTCATATAACACCCAGTGCTCCATGCAGTATGTGCCCTCCTTAATAGCCATCACTGGGCTAACCCATCCCCCCACCCACCTCCCCTCTAAAAACCTCAGTTTGGGGCGCCTGGGTGGCTCAGTTGGTTAAGCGACTGCCTTCAGCTCGGGTTATGATCCCAGAGTCCTGGGATCGAGTCCCGCATCGGGGTCCTGGCTCGGTGGGGAGCCTGCTTCTCCCTCTGACCCTCTCCCCTCTCATGCTGTTTCTCTCTCTCTCTCTCTCAAATAAATAAATAAATAAAATCTTTAAAAAAATAAAATAAAAATAAAATAAAAACCTCAGTTTCTTTCTCGGAGTCCATACTGTTTCATGGTTCATCTCCCCCTCCGATTTCTCCCCCTTCATTTTCCCTTCCTTCTCCTAAAGTCCTCCATGCTATTCCTTATGCTCCACAAATAAGTGAAACCATGTAATAATTGACTTTCTCTGCTTGACTTAGTTCACTTAGCATAATCTCCTCCAGTCCCATCCATGTTGATATAAAAGTTGGGTATTCATCTTTCCTGATGGCTGAGTAATATTCCATTGTATATATGGACCACATCTTCTTTATCCATTCATCTGTTGAAGGGCATCTCGGCTCTTTCCACAGTTGGCTATTGCAGACATTGCTGTTATGAACATTGGGGTGCATATGGCCCTTCTATTCACTACATCTGTATCTTTGGGTAAATACCCAGTAGTGCAATTGCTGGGTCATAGGGTAGCCCTATTTTTAAATTTTTGAGGAACCTCCACACTGTTTTCCAAAGTGGCTGTACCAACTTGCATTCCCACCAACAGTGTAAGAGGGTTCCCCTTTCTCCACAACCTCTCTAACATTTGTTGTTTCTTGCCTTGTCAATTTTTGTCATTCTAACTGGTGTAAGGTGGGATCTCAATGTGGTTTTGATTTGAATTTCCATGATGGCTAATGATGATGAACATGTTTTCATGTGTCTGTTAGCCATTTTTATGTCTTCTTTGGACAAGTGTCTGTTCATGTCTTCTGCCCATTTTTTGACTTGATTATTTGTGGTTAGAATGCTCTGGAATTAGATAATGGTGATGGTTGCACAACCAACCTAACCACTGAATTTTTTACATTAAAATGTTGAATTTTATATTATGCAAATTATATCTCATTAAAAAAAAACATTTCAATGAAATGTTCCTAGAATTTCTTTAGGCTAAGAAAAGAGGAAGAACATTGCAGGCAGGGAGAACAGCATTTTATGTTACTAAAGCTGGATAGGTAGGTTGAGGACACACTAAGGGAGTTAGGAATTGTTTTTTGGTAGAAGAATCCATGGGGAGTAACAGAAGTTTTCTGAGGAAGGGATAAAAATTGCCCAATCTAAGTTTTGGGAAAATAATTCTGACAACAGTGTGGTGAGGATTTTGAAGGTGAGGGAGTGACATATTTTGTCCATTCATTTACAAATATTCATTAAGTGCATCCTATGTGCCAAGTACTTTTCAAGACCACCAAGAACCAGTAATGGATTTTATAACTTGTGACATGAAATAGATCCTCAATAAATGTTCAATAAGTTGATGGTTTGGTGAGGATGGATGGACACAGAGAAGTCATTTAAAAGGCTATTGAAGTTGTTCAGGAAAAAAGATAATGAAACTATGAGGGTATGGGAAAATAAAGACAGAGCTTAATAAGAGCTGATTTAGTAGTTGAATTCACAGCACTTGGTGATATTGATGATTATATGAGAGGTAAAGGGGGGGAGAGTCATAGATATTGCCAAATCTTCAAACTAAATCTTTGACACTTATGATCAAGAGATAAATTAGGGAAAAGCCAGCAAAGAGGCCTGAGAAGGATCAGTCAGATAGGTCTTAGGAAAACCAAGAGAGAATGGTGGTGTTGATAGTGTAAGTTGAAAGAGCTTTGAGGAGGAAGGAATGTCAACTGTTACCTTGATGTTAAGAAAGATGGATGTGAATGAAGGGGTCTTGGGCTTTGGTAATTTGGAGGTCAGTGATGACTCCAGTTTATAAAGTTATGTTATAGTGAATCAAGAGGGTCATCTGGTGGAAACTCTTTTTCAGAAGGTTGGTAGTGGTCATAGGAGAGAGATGGAGTGGCAGATGTTATTTACAGATATGTATATTAGATTTAAACACATACATATTATAATACATGCATACATACATATTCGGCTTAGCCATAGAATAATAAGTGGGTCAGGGAATTAGATTAGCTGAAGTTAAAAGCACAGGTGGAGGGTTTGCTGTGGAGAGAAGAAAGGCACATCTTACTCTGAGCCAAGAAGGAATAGGTACAGAAATGTCAAGTCAGAGAGGGTAGTTGATAGACTTCACAACTGAAGGGGCTCTGGATATTCTCCAAGAAGGAGGAGATTGACCTCATGTTCTGAGAGCAGGTCTGGGGCCTAAAAGTGAAAGTGTTCTGAACAGCTGCTATCAGGAATGGGACAAAAATAAGCAAATTGGTAAGCAGCATGAGGATAATCAGTTGACATCCTAGAGCATGAAACTAAACTGAGACCAATGCATCTCTGCTGTTTGTTTGTTTGTTTGTTTTTGTTTGTTTGTTTTATGAGAGCTTAGCAGTCCAAGAGTGTGAAGAAGGGCAAAGCATACAGGGCCATCCCAGAACTGAGGAACAGCATAGAGGGTAAGGCAAAAGGATGACAGCTGAGAGCTATGTAGGTCAGAAATGAAACAGGGAACCAGAATCATGGAACCAGGTTGAGATAACAGAAGGAAGAGACGGCTCAGAGAGCAGGGAAGGGTACAAAGCTGAGAGTAACTTCTCTGAGCCTGTTTCCTTTTTCATCAGTAGGGGGCAATGGTAAGCACTGCCTAACAGCTTTGTTGCCTGTAAGCTTAAACTTTGATAAGGAATAGACAGGTTGATTGCTTGTAAGCAAGGTCCTTCCCAGATGGGCTAAGAAATAACTCACAGGAAGGTGAGAATGTTCAACTTATGTCTTTATAAGGTATACATTCTTGAACTTTCTGGCCATGCTATGTCCCCTCTGCTTGACCATATGGTCAACTCTCAGAGAACTGAACCATATAATTCTCTAAGAGTGAGATTGCCCTTGTTCCCCTAACAACTAGCAGACCAGAACCTACAGCACACATATACTCATTACAACTCAGCTTTGGGAAACAAATGCTTCCAGGCAAACACAGGAGTCTCAAACCAACATTAGCCTCCTAATCCAAATAGTTAAAGCCAGTTTGCTCATTTTCCTTATACAGCATTATATTCTGAGGATAGTAATTTTCAGGTGGCTCTGAGGGTAAGTCCCTAAAAGCAGTTAGTTCCCAACATGTTTTGGGCAATGGTGACATTGTTGGAATAAGTGTCTTCCCTTCCAAGGAGATCTCTTGGAAGGCAACAAGATTCACTTAGATGTATCACTGTTGGGCTGTTCATTAAAACCCCAGCCTGCAGTCTTCATGTACACAGTTTGTAGTGCTCCCAGTATAATGCTGTAAGAAGCTGCCAGACCTTGAATAACCAGAGTCAATCTTCATTGAGACCTCAACCAGAACTTGCATCTGACTTTAGGAACAAGATTGGGGGGGTGGTATTTAAAGAAACTATGTAGATATCTGAGCTTTATTTCATGAAACAAAACCAAACACAAACAATAAAATAACAATAAAAAATCCTTGCTGAACAAAACAAAACAAACAAAAAGAGCAATGAGATATCACCTTACACCTGTCAGAATGGCTAAAATAAAAAAGACAAGATGTAACAAGTGTTGGTGAATATGTGGAGAAAAAGACCCTCATAGATTATTGGTGAAAATGTAAACTGGTACAGCCACTGTGGAAAACAGTATGGAGGTTTTTCAAAAAAAATTAAAAATAGAAATACTATATGATCCAATAATTCTGCTACTGGGAATTTACTCATAGAAAATGAAAACACGGTGGGGATCCCACACCACTGGTGAGTGACAACCTTGCTCACTGGGGACGGGGCACAGACTCGCAGACCAGTAGTGGCGGGGAAAGGACTTTAGGGCAGCCCCTGGGGCGGAAACCCAGAGCTGTGGGGTCGCGCGTGCGAACTGGGAGCAGCTGGTGGTTTTAGAAGCACAAAGGGCAGAGACAAGCCCCGACATGGAGGCAGGACTGGGAGCACTGCGGAGGGGTGCAAAACCCAGGCTGCTGCAGTTTATAGCAGCATGGACAGAAACGGAAACAGTGTGGCCTGGAGAGCTCACTGAAGAACAGACTGCGATCTCTCTGCTCTGAGGCAGAGGGTTGGAAATGGTCTATTCTGCTCTGACTCTCGGAAGAGACACAGAAAACCACCAGGGAAAGCCGCCAGAGAACAAAAGCCCCCAAAACTGATTCCCACTGATCCAATCCCCCACCACAGGGGGGCAGGGAAACTCCGCCCAACCAGGGTTGCCTGAGTAAAAGCCCAGCATGCCCCTCCCGCAGAAGACAGGCTGGGAAAACAAGAGGCCAGCAACCGTAAGGTCCCTAGAAAACAGGTGCATCTTGCTTGGGTTCTGGTCAATAATTTGGACTCTATACATTCCTTCAACCACACATCAACAGAATGACTAGGAGGAGCAACCCCCAAAATAGAAAAGATGCAGAGATTATGACTTATGCTGCAGATTTACAAATGGATGCAGATATAACCAAGATGTTGGAGATGGAATTCAGGCTAGCAATTGTGAAGACAATAGCTAGAATGGGGAAATCAATTAATGGCAACATAGAGTCTCTAAGGGCAGAAATGAAAGCTGAATTGGAGGAACATAAAAATGCTATCAGTGAGATCCAATCCAATCTAGATATTCTAAAAGCTAGGGTAAGTGAGGCAGAAGAACGAATAAGCAACCTGGAAAACAATATAATAGATTAAAAGGAAAAAGAGGAAGCCAGGGAAAAACAATTCAGAATCCATGAATAGAATCAGAGAAATAAGTGACACCATGAAGGGTTCCAATGTCAGAATAATTGGAATCCCAGAGAGAGTGGAGAGAGAGAGAGGACTAGAAGATGTATTTGGGCAAATTGTAGCTGAGAACTTCCCTAATCTGGGGAATGAAACAAACATTCGCATCCTAGAGGCAGAGAGGACCCCTCCCAAGATCAAGGAAAACAGGCCAACACCCCGGCATGTAATAGTAAAACTTGCAAATCTTAAAACCAAGGAAACCATCTTAAGGGCAGTTAGGGGGAAGAGATTCCTTACCTACAGAGGGAAGAACGTCAGAATAACATCAGACCTATCCACAGAGACCTGGCAAGCCAGAAAGGCCTGGCAAGACATATTCAGGATACTAAATAAGAAAATGCAACCAAGAATACTTTATCCGGCAAGGCTGTCATTTAGAATGGATGAAGAGATGCCAAGCTTCCACAACTGGCAGAAACTGAAAGAATATGTGACCACTAAGCTGGCCCCGCAAGAAATATTAAGGGGGATTCTATAAAAGGAGAAAGACCCCAAGAGTGATATACAACAGAAATTTACAGGGACAATCTATAGAAACAACAACTTCACAGGCAACATGATGACAAATAATTCATATCTTTCAATAATCACTCTCAACATGGATGGTCTAAATGCTCCCATAAAACAGCACAGGGTTGCAGATTAGATAAAAAGACAGGACCCATCCATATGCTGCCTACAAGAGACTCATTTTGAACCTAAAGATACATCCAGACTGAAAGTGAAGGGATGGAGATCCATCTTCCATGCCAGCAGATCTCAAAAGAAAGCTGGGGTAGCAATTCTTATATCTGACAATTTAGATATTAAACTAAAGTCTGTAATTAGAGACACAGAAGGACACTATATCATTCTTAAAGTGTCTATCCAATAAGAAGATCTAACAATTGTAAATATCTATGCCCCCAACATGGGAGCAGCCATCTACATAAGCCAACTGTTCACCAAAATACTCATACTGATAACAATACGTTAATTGTAGGAGACCTCAACCCTCCACTCTCAGCAATGGACAGATCATCTAAGCAGAAAATTAACAAGGAAACAAGAGCTTTGAATGATACACTGGACCAGATAGACCTCATAGATATATACAGAACATTCCACTCTAAAACAACAGAATACTCATTCTTTTCGAGTGCACATGGAACTTTCTCCAGAAAAGACCACATACTGGGTCACAAATCTGGTCTCAACTGACCCAAAAGACTGAGATTTTTCTTTGCACATTCTCAGACCACAATGCTTTATAACTGGAACTCAATCACAAGAAAAAATTTGGCAGAAATTCAAACACTTGGAAGCTAAAGACCACTCTGCTCAAGAATGTTTGGGTCAACCAGGAAATCAAAGAAGAATTTAAACAATTCATGGAAACCAATGAGAACGAAAACAAATCAGTCCAAAACCTATGGGATACTACAAAGGCGGTCCTAAGGGGAAAATACATAACCATCCAGCCTCACTCAAAAAAATAGAAAAATCCTGAATTCACCAACTAACTCTACACTTTAAAGAACTAGAGAAAAAGCAAGAAATGATGCCTAAGCCACACATTAGAAGAGAAATAATTAAAATTAGAGCAGAGATCAATGAATTAGAAACCAGAAACACATTGATCAGATCAACTAAACTAGAAGATGGTTCTTTGAAAGAACCAATAAAATTGATAAACCACTGGCCAGACTTATCCAAAAGAAAAGAGAAAGGACCCAAATTAATCAAATTATGAATGAAAGGGAGACATCACGACTAACACCAAGGAAATAGAAACAATTCTTAGAAATTATTATCAACAACTCTATGCCAATAAACTGAGCAATCTGGAGGAAATGGAGGCCTTGCTGGAAACCTATAAGCTGCCAAGACTGAAACAGGAAGAAATTGACAACCTAAATAGGTCAATAACTAGTAACGAGATTGAAGCAGTAATCAAAAACCTCCCAAAAAACAAGAGTCCAGGGCCTGATGGATTCCCTGGGGAATTCTACCAAACATTCAAAGAAGAAATAATACCTATTCTACTGAAGCTGTTCCAAAAAATAGAAACAGAAGGAAAACTTCCAAACTCATTCTATGAGGCCAGCTTTACCTTAATCCCCAAAGCAGGCAAAGACCCCATCAAAAAGGAGAATTTCAGACTGATATGCCTGATGAATATGGATTCCAAAACCTCAACAAAATCCTAGCTAATAAGATCCAACAATACATTAAAAGGATCATCCACCACGACCAAGTAGGATTTATCCCCGAGATGCAAGGGTGGTTCAACATTCACAAATCAATCAATGTGATAGAACAAATTAATAAGAGGAGGGAGAAGAACCATATGGTCCTCTCAACTGATGCAGAAAAAGCTATTGACAAAATACAACATCCTTTCCTGATGAAAACTCTCCAGAGTATAGGGATAGAGGGAACATTCCTCAAGTTCATAAAATCCATCTATGAAAAACCCACAGCGAATATCATCCTCAATGGGGAAAAGCTGAGAGCCTTTCCCTTAAGATCAGGAACACGTCAAGGATGCCCACTCTCGCCACTATTGTTCAACATACTACTAGAAGTCCTAGCAACAGCAATAAGACAACAACAAAAAAAATAAAAGGTATTCAAATTGGCAAAGAAGAAGTCAAACTCCCTCTTTGTGCAGACGACATGATACTTTATGTGGAAAACCCAAAAGACTCCTACCCCAAATTACTAGAACTCATACAACAATTCAGTAATGTGGCAGGATACAAAATCAATGCACAGAAATCAGTTGCTTTCTTATACACTAACAATGCAACTGTACAAAGAGAAATTAGAGAAACAATTCCATTTACAATAGCACCAAAAACCATCAGATACCTCGGAATAAACCTAACCAAAGAGGTGAAGGATCTATACTCTAGGAACTACAGAACACTCATGAAAGAAATTGAAGAAGACACAAAAGGATGGAAAAATATTCCATGCTCATGGATTGGAAGACTAAACATTGTTAAAATGTCTATGCTACCCAGAGCAATCTATACCTTCAATGCCATCCCGATCAAAATTCCAATGACATTTTTCAAAGTGCTGGAACAAACAATCCTAGAATTTGCATGTAATCAGAAAAGACCCTGAATCACCAAGGAAATGTTGAAAAGAAAAACAAAACTGGGGGCATCACCTTGCCTGATTTCAAGCTATATTACAAAGCTGTGATCACCAAGACAGCATGGTACTGGCACAAAAACAGACATATAGACCAATGGAACAGAATAGAGAACCCAGATATGGACCCTCAACTCTATGGTCAAATAATATTTGACAAAGCAGGAAAAAACATGCAATGGAAAAAAGACAGTCTTTTTAATAAATGTTGCTGGGAAAATTGGACAGCCACATGCAGAAGAATGAAACTCAACCATTCTCTAACACCATACATTAAGATAAACTCAAAATGGATGAAAGACCTCAATATGAGACAGGAATCTATCAAAATCCTAGAGGAGAACATAGGCAATAACCTCTTCGACATCAGCCACAGCAACTTCTTTCAAGATACATCTCCAAAAGCTAGTGAAACAAAAGCAAAAATGAACTTTTGGGACTTCATCAAGAGAAAAAGCTTCTGCACAGCAAAGGAAACAGTCAACAAAACAAAGAGGCAACCCACAGAATGGGAGAAGATTTTTGCAAATGACACTATAGTTAAAGGGCTGGTATCCAAGATCTATAAAGAACTTCTCAAACTCAACACCCAAAAAACAAATAACCAAGTCAAAAAAACGGGCAGAAGATATGAAAAGACACTTCTCTGAAGAAGACATACAAATGGCTAACAGACACATGAAAAAATGTTCATCATGATTAGCCATCAGGGAAATTCAAATCAAAACCACATTGAGATACCACCTTACACCAGTTAGAATGGCAAAAATGGACAGGGCAAGAAACAACAAATGTTGGTGAGGTTGGGGAGAAAGGGGAACCGTCTTACACTGTTGGTGGGAATGCAAGTTGGTACAGCCACTTTGGGAAACAGTGTGGAGTTTCCTCAAAAAATTTAAAAATCGAGCTACCCTATGACCCAGCAATTGCACTCTTGGGTATTTACCCCAAACACACAGATGTAGTGAAAAGAAGGACGATATGCACCCCAATGTTCATAGCAGCAATGTCCGCAATAGCCAAACTGTGGAAAGAGCCAAGATGCCATTCAACAGATGAATGGATAAAGAAGATGTGGTCCATATATACAATGGAATATTAGCCATCAGAAAGGATGGATACCCAACTTTTATATCAACATGGATGGGACTGGAGGAGATTATGCTAAGTGAACTAAGTCAAGCAGAGAAAGTCAATTATCATATGGTTTCACTTATTTGTGGAACATAAGGGATAACATGGAGGACATTAGGAGAAGGAAGGGGAAAATGAAGGGGGGGAAATTGGAGGGAGTGATGAACCATGAGAGACTATGGACTCTGAGAAACCAACAGGGTTTTAGAGCGGAGGCGTGTGGGGGGATTGGTTAGCCCATTGATGGGTATTAAGGAGGGCACATATTGCCTGGAGCACTGGGTGCTATACGAAAACAATGGATCGTGGATCACTACATCAAAAACTAATGATGGGGTGCCTCGGTGGCTCAGTTGGTTAAGCAACTGCCTTCGGCTCAGGTCATGATCCTGGAGTCCCAGGATCGAGTCCCGCATCGGGCTCCCTGCTCGGCGAGGAGCCTGCTTCTCCCTCTGACCCTCCCCCCTCTCATGTACTCTCTCTCATTCTCGCTCTCTCAAATGAATAAATAAATCTTAAAAAAAAAAACTAATGATGTATTGTATGGTGACTAACATAACTTAGTAAAATTTTAAAAAAAGAAAATGAAATCACTAATTTGAAAAGATATATTCATCCCTATGTTTATTGCATCATTATTTACAGTAGTCAAGAATGGAAGCAACCTAAGTGTCCATCAATAGACAAATGGATAAGGAACGTGTTATATATATATATATATATATATATATATATATATATATATATATAT